>NW_028227256.1:120402631-120912631 GCF_978045245.1 Mus caroli
CAGGGACCCCAGCTGTTGTTAGACTACCCAGCCTAAATAATATATGTCAATCTAATAAATCACAGTTTATATTATATATTATATGTACACACAAAATATAAACTATATAGTCAATGCAAGTTTGAGCTAAAATAAACCTATAGGATCTAGTATATGCAAAGACAAAAATATCTTCTTTCAATTTATTTTTCCACAATGAGACTACTAACTAAAAAAACTTAGTTCAGTGAAAATTATTTTAAAGTTACAAAACCCAATTAGAAACTCAAATATGATAAAGTTATTTTTCTTTTACTTGTTGACCTTATAGATATATCAGGCAATATCCTGTTGAAATAATTCCATTGGCTGGCCAAATGTTGGCCTACACTGACAAGTCCCATGCACGTGCAGAAGCCAATGAGGGTCAGAAGATGGCCTGGGTCCCTAGAGCTGGAGTAACAGACAGCTGTAAGCTGCCCTGCTTAGGTGCTGGGAATGAAATTCTGGGAGCAAATATCCACTCCTCTGGAAAAATTAGCAACTCCTCTTAATTGCTGGATCATCTCTCCAGCAAACCTCTTCTCTGCTGAAGTGGTCAGAGTTTTCATACACTGTATTTGAAATTTAGAATCTTGGCAGTCTGCTCAGTTCATTTCGCCCCTGTTGATAAATGACCATAGTAGCTAGAAGTGATCTTGCAGTGATAGAGTTCTGACCTCTATGCATGACTGGCAGTTGCAACCAGAGCTAATGGCTGTGGAAACAGCAGCCTTTTATTGCTCTTTAAACTTAGGGCATACATTGGGACAGTCAAAGCAAATGTAGAGGGAGCTATTGACATTGCGTGTTTTTGTCTTACGTGTTTATTTTTCTCTCATTAACTGACTATGCAAAAACAATGAGTAATCAACAATGAAGAGATAATGACCAAGGGCTTTTGTTCATGTGACATATCAATGCTCCAAAGGCAGAAGCCAGATGGCAGTTTCGATTTTAAGGAAATATATGAGCTGGGGAGACACCTTGGTGGTTAAAGTATATGCTGAACAATCATTAAGTCTGGTGTTCAGATCCATACAAACCATTTATATGGTGGGTGGGCATGCAAACTGGCTAGTGAAATTAACCACATGGGAAATGTCTAGATTTGCCTGCCTCAGAGAGTAGGCTGAAAGAGTCATCCAGAGTGATGCCCAACATTCATATTAGTATGTTCATATGTATACTCAAACACCTGCATGTGTGTATTTGCATATATATTTATATATGTGTACACACACACATATATATACATATTTATGTATATATATACACACATATATATACACACATATATATACATATATACATACATATATATATATATATATATATATATATATATATATATATATATGCAAACACATGGAAATATATCTCATACACTAAAAATTCCTCTCTGCACTGACTGATCCCACTGGCTTCTCTCAGTTTTTGACTGATCTGTTCTGCATGGGCTCTTACTAACTTTGGCAATATGTCCGAATCTCCCAGCTCCTCCTCATTCTCTGGCTCCCTCTGTCTTCACCTGAACCCTGTCTCTATCACACTATCCTAGGAAATCTGCCTCCTCTTCCTCTTTCTCTCCCTCACCCTTCTCCTCTCTCCCTATATCCCCCTTCCCTTTTATCTCCCTCTCATACCCCATCCTTCTCTGAGCTGCTCTCTTCAAACTTCTCTTTCCTGTCTTATCTTGTGAAAGTTGAATGTATCCTGGGTTGTAGTAAAAATTAATTGGGGGTTTCTACTCTGTCTTTAACAGTTTAGTTCCCAGATGTCTTAGTCAAGGTTTCTATTCCTGCACAAACATCATGACCAAGAAGCAAGTTGGGGAGGAAAGGGTTTAATTCAGCTTACAATTCCATACTGCTGTTTATCACCAAGGAAGTCAGGACTGGAACTCAAGCAGGTCAGAAAGCAGGAGCTGATGCAGAGGCCATGGAGGGATGTTCTTTACTGGCTTGCTTCCCCTGGCTTGCTCAGCCTGCTCTCTTATAGAACCCAAGACTGCCAGCCCAGAGATGGTCCCACCCACAAGGAGACCTCCCCCCTTGATCACTAATTGAGAAAATGCCTTACAGTTGGATCTCATGGAGGCATTTCCTCAACTGAAGCTCCTTTCTGTGATAACTCCAGCTGTGTCAGGTTGACACAAAACTAGTCAGTATACCAGATAAAAGACATAAAACCTTTATATGTATAACAAGCCTTAATAGCACTAAAGCTGGGCAGATTTCAACCCTTTAAGCTGTTTTGTCTATTCCCCTATCTATCAATAACCCTGAGATATGACTTAATCATGTTCTGGTTGGGCATCTCTTTCTCAGACTGGACAGTCCTCATGGCCAGTTCTCACCATACCTTACTTCATGGTGTCTTCCTCTCTTACCTATCCCCTTTCTCTCATATTTCTCTTCCTCTTAGTCTCTGCCTCAGTTTCCAAGCCCCAGAAACTGAAGCTCCACCCTTTTCTCTTCTGCCCAGCTATAGGCTATAGGCATTTTTATTCAAGCAACAGTTTTAAATTAAGGAGCAACATTCCATAGCATCACTTGTATATGAAGATTGCTTTGTTCCTGAGGCAATCAGAACATGGGGGACAGTATTCAGTATTACAACACACAGCAACAGACCAAATCTCAAAAATAATGTCTCTAACTCATTCTGTCAAATCTTTCTAATTCATCACATTGTCTGCCCTTCAATCACATTTCTCTTTCTAACTTGGCTGCCTCCTTCTATAAAACAATTTTAAGAATTAAAGGTGTGTACTAAAGTTGTATCTATATTCCAGTTAGATGTATTAAAAGTGTGTGCTGTATCTGCACTCCAGTCTGACCACACAGAACTATAAGGTCTTTAGATATGGTCTCTTGCCAGAGCAGCCATGTTATGGGATTAAAATTCCTCTACAAAAGGCACATATCAGAAAATCTTAGGCATGTCTTACATATAAGCATTTTAAAAATTATGTATTTATGTGTATTTGTATAGGGATCTGACTTCATGAGAGCATGTGACTGCAAAGGCCAGGAAAGGGCATCAGAAATTCTAGATTTGGAGTTATAAATTGGAGTTATAGATTAATAGATTGCTGACATTTTCATTTACAGCACTGATTTTTAAAATTTTTATTGCTCATTTAACAACATTGGAGTACCTTTATTCTAATGAGGTCTTGACAGTTTTCTCACATTGCCATTGACCAAAGGAGGATTGAAAAAATCTCTTCAATTTATTTTGTCTTCATTGATACATAAGCACAGTGGCTCTATGACAATATACTAACCATCTTCATTAGTCAACAGGGGCTTAAAAATTCATGAAGTAATGAATAAGAGCAATTCTAATACTAGCATGCAATGTAAAGCAAGGACATCCAAAACACTCAATGAAGAACTCAGGACTAAATAGGCTCATAGCAGCTTCAAGGCCTGAGCCAGTCAGAACAATTAAAGTAGCAATGAAAAGTTGAAACCAGTTCAGTGGGGTAAGGGCACTTGCCACAAGCCTAACACCCTGAGGTGAATCCCTGGGATTTGTATGTTTAAATCAGATAGCCAGCTCCTGAAAATTAATTCTGGTCTCCACACTGTGCAATGCATGCACATTCATGCACAGACATATAATTTTAAAAACATATGTAATCATTTGTTTATTTTAAAATATTAGCAAAATAAAGGATCAGAGATGCCTATTTCTCTACTCAGAAATTCACACTGGATGAGTGTAGGATGAACACTGCTCAGTATTATAATAATAAACAATATATGCAAACATAACATCACTCACATAATCATGGATCAGAAGATAATGGAGATATAAGGAGCACAATAGAAAAGAATGAGTAATTCTCCAGGACATGGTAGGAGTGCTGCACTCATAAACTCACAGCAGCTGAGGTTGCTGTACAAAATCTATGCAAGAACATGCTGGTAAACATCCAAGCACTGAAGACAAAGAGACACACATGCAACCTTCCACACCTAACTGAGGAGTTATATGAGCTGATGGCTTTTTGTGGAGGTTGGAAAATATCAGTTTTCTATAAGGGTGTGGCCTCTAACAGGCCAAACACACTCCACTAAATATCAGAAAATAGACATAGTAGGTTACGGGAGGGGGGGGGAGCTAGGAATAGGTGGGAAAGTATATTTTGGGAGTTAGAAGGACACACATGGGGCAGTGTGTATGATCAAAATATATCATATGAATGTATAAAATTTTCAATAAGTTAATAAAACTATGTATCTATTTGAAAAATCTCTCTATCTATGGAAAACTGAAAAAACTAAGGGCCCTTTAAATTGAGCTATAAAAGCAAGCACAATTAGAATGTAGAAACTGGTATAGTTGATATGCACAGGGTCTATACCAGGCCTTCTGCAGTTCTAGTTTATAGTTTCTATGTGATTTCTGAATATGCAAAAGAGTGAGTCTTTTCTTCTCTTGGCCTTTCCCCTTCTGTTTGTATTTTTCAATTCCAATGTGTCTTTTTTAACTTTTGTTATATTTATATTATAATCCTTCGAAAGAGGAAGAGAAACCTATAGTATCTATATATTATGTAATAAAATATTCTCATAATAGAAAAAAATCTAAAAGAATATTCATAAAGAACTTACCATGCTTTAGTGGGGTAGGGTACAATGGCAAAAGTCTAGTTTAGAAGATCAGAAATATTTTTGGATTTGTAAGGAACTGTGATTAAATGGTGTAGAAGCTGTATAAAATGAAATAAGAAACCTCTATACTTCAGTTATATTCTGTCTATCTATCTATGTATCTATCTATGTATCTATCTATGTATCTATCTATCTATCTATCTATCTACCTACCTATCTATCTATCTATCTATCTATCTATCTATCTATCTATCTACCTACCTATCTACCTATCTATTTATCTACCTATCATTTTCTTTTTCTTTTTTTCTTTTTTGATGGTGTATACCTCATAGGGCAGACACTCTAAAAGAAAAATAGCAGGCTATTTTTATGGCAGGCTAATAGACCCAGGATCCATGTCCCCTGCTTTCCCAGGGTCAAGGTTACAAGTGGAAGCAGCCACACCTTTCATAACAACACTCGGCAGAGGCAGAGGCAGAGGCAGAGGCAGAGGCAGAGGCAGAGGCAGAGGCAGAGGCAGAGGCAGAGGCAGAGGCAGAGGCAGAGGCAGAGGCAGAGGCAGAGGCAGAGGCAGAGGCAGAGGCAGAGGCAGAGGCAGAGGCAGAGGCAGAGGCAGAGGCAGAGGCAGAGGCAGAGGCAGAGGCAGAGGCAGAGGCAAGTAGATCTTTATGAGCAGGTCAATCTTCAAGTGAGTTCCAAATAGTGCTACACAATAAGACTCTCTCTCAATGTCTAACAAAACAAAACAAATATGTACCACTCATCTGTCTTTATTAAGTGAGATTAAGAGATCAAACTCATTTTCTC
Organism: Mus caroli; assembly: GCF_978045245.1. Taxonomy (NCBI): domain Eukaryota; kingdom Metazoa; phylum Chordata; class Mammalia; order Rodentia; family Muridae; genus Mus; species Mus caroli. The sequence continues at coordinate 120,408,088 of NW_028227256.1, forward strand.
ATGTTTGCCTGGCAGATGCTTTACTCACTGAGCCACATCCATAGCACCTTAACTATCAACACTTATAAAGTCCAAAGAGTATACTAAATTAAAAAAAAAATAGACATCTACTAATTTGTCACAAGATATTTAAATATATTTTTACAAATATATTTAAATGGAAAAAATAATTGGGGATGTGACATAAATTGTTACCAAGAGCAAATGACAGGGAGGTTACTTAAAAAAAAAAAAGTTTGCTTAGGCTCCCATCATATCACAACCTTTTTATTCAGGAAAAAGAATTGTACTTCTTAGAAACAATGTTGATAGTGGATTTAACTCACCAATTTGATCTTATAATAGAAATTGTATATGCCAGGACAAATGTTTTTAATTCCTTTTATTCATCCATTTCATGAATGATTTAGAAGTACAATATTTAGTAGGCTTTTCTTCCCTTTTTCGTGTAGGGTTAAATCATACATGTGAGCCTATAAATATAGATAAGTTTTTTAATTTAGCAAAAGGATATTATCTTCCACATTCTTTAAAGATGACCCAAAGAATAATAACCTGTGTTCTATATGTCTCTTTGCTGATATTTTAAGGAGGAATATAGTAGAAACAAGTGATATTTTTCTTCTTTAGAGACCTTCATTCACATTTAAAATGTCTGTGAGCCCACTGTGACCCTTTGACTGAAGAGATGCCAAATTTCAAAGGCTCTTAAGAGTCTCAAGTTACAGCTTTATAAATGGAAGTCACTTATCACTTGAATACAGTGGCATTCTTTATGTCTTTTAGAATAAAAGTCTGTATCTATGTAATAAAATAATCCATAATTCATTTTGAATAATTTTCTAACCTGTTCATAGTCCCTGCCCCTGTATCTAACAAATTCAATGCTTACTCTCTACTAACAAAGAATTACTTCAAGTCTTAGAATTCTCCACTGTGCTTCCCAACTGTGACCCTACATAGATGTTATTTCCTCAGACCATATATCCCAATACTGTTTTTTTCTACATTCTTAGTCAATCCCATCCATACTTTTTGCCCAGCTAACTAATACTTCATCCTCATGTCCATTTATGCTTTTTTCCCAGTTCATAACCTGCTTGCTCTTAGCAACTATCCATGGCAGATCAGATCTAGGAATGCTCAGCCTGTTGTATTTGTCCAATTCAAAAAAGAGAATGGTTTTCCTATGGATTGGAGAAAATAATGGTTCGTACTGATTCCTCTCCTTTTCCCCAGTGTAACAGTTAATATTATTTATAAATAGAAAAACCTTGGAGACAATCATGTAAACATGTCTGTGAATGGCTATCTCTAGATTGGGTTCATTGAGATAGGAAGACACACTGTAAATATAGGTGGAGTCATTCCATGAGCTAGGACCCCAACAGAGAAAGTAATGTGAGCATGAGTATTCATCTCTACTTCCTGATTTCATGTGCAGTGTGACCAGATGACTCACACTCCTAACATCATCTTTCCCTGTCATAATGAAATCAACCCTTATAAGCCAAATATTCCCTTTCTTTCTAGATTGCTGCCTTTGTTTGAATGATAACAGCTCCCCAGTAGGCTCATATATTTAAATACTTGGTCACTAGAGAGTAAAATTGTTTGTGAAGGATTAGAAAGTATGACCTTGTTGAAGGAGGTTTGTCACTGGGCTGGGTGTGGGGGTGCTTTGAGGTTTCAAAGGACTCAGATCATTTTGAGTCTCCCTCTCTCTGCCTCCTACTTGTAGATAAGGTGTAAGGACTCCACCACTGCCTGGATGCCATGCCTGCCTTTTATCTGAAATTTTCCATGCTATATGTTCATGGACTCTAACCCTTGTATTAAAGCCTCATACAGTTACTTTTCTTATATAAGTTGCTTTGGTCATTGTGTTTTATCATAGCAATAGAAAAGTAGCTAATACAGATGTTTTTTGTCAGCTATTTTACCACAGCGAAGGGGAAGGTAAAGTACATACATCTAAAAATGCACAGTGGTTCAGAAAATGCAGTATCTTTTCTCCACATTCTCTGACAGGTACTTTCTATAGCAATTCAAATGCCAATACTTAAAAATACTTGGTGTAGTCCTACCCACAAGGACTGAAGTGCTATAGCACAACAGACGGTCTCAATTTGTAGCCTATCATCAGAATAATCAAGTTCAATCCTGTCTTTCCAATGTTGTACCATTACTAACAGTTTTGTTTGTAATTATGAAAGGGCTTTGGCTTTCCTCTAACTTATTCATCTATACCACTCAGAGACAGAAGAGGAATAGATAGCATAGAAAAGTTCCATACATGAACCACAACAATGCCTAGTTACTCACAGCAAGAAAAAAAAAAATAGCATAACTTTTGTAAACATAACAAATAGTTTCAAAGAAAGTGCTGGATTGTTTTTTAAAAGATCTTCCTAAGGTGGTTTGCTTTTAGAGCACTCCCAAACACTCTATGAAATGCTGAATAGAACTGTTAAAAAAAATGACTCCATGCAAAAAATGCATTTTGTGTGTATATGTATCCATGTGTAGATTTGGGGTCATTTAGATTAAGTTATAATCATTGAAATTCCAAGCAAAACAAACAAAATATGTTAAATATAGTCTAAATATAAACTAGCTTGTTGCATAGTAGAGTTTCCTAAATATTCCAGAAAGAATTCTGAATAGAATTAAACACAGTAAGATTACCATTACAAATATGTCTTGAAACTATTCTAAATAATTCATATCTTCTGTTATTCTCAAAAACGATTTTGCACTTACTTTAATAAAAACACACATTTTATAGGTGAAATATTAAAATTAAAAATGAAAAAATAAAAATACTAAAGTATAGCTCAAATATTCACAACAGTTAAACTGGCATTTTTTTTATACATAGTGTGTGTGTGTGTGTGTGTGTGTGTGTGTGTGTGTGTGTGTGTGTAGTATGTGCAGTGGCTACAGATACAGAGAATGTGGTATGCTCCACTATCACTGTCTGTCTTATTTCATTGAGTCAGATTCTCTCATTAAATATAGACTTAGAATGGTAGGCAGAAATCCCTAGTGGCACTCCTATCTTTACTGGAAGCTACACTGGGTTGATGGGCTCTTGAGTTCCTACCCAGCTTTTTACATGGCTGCTGAGCTTTCCTACACAGGTTCATATTTGCACAGCAATTGTCCTTACCCATAAGCCACCTTCCCAGCTCTCTCTTGAGGATTATTGTGTTATGATACCAAACAGACTTTCTAAAAAACAAATTATTTACCAAAAATAAAATGCATTATACCTTATAAAGTTCAAAGTTCCTAAAATTTAGGATTTTGATGTGTTTGATGACTGCCAGTCATTTCAAGTTTTAATGTCAAGAGAACAAAACTATCTAAAGTGGAATCAAGGGGCTGGGTAGATGTCTCAATAGTTAAGAGTGCATGCTGCTCTTGCAGAAGACTTGAGTCTGATTTCCATCTCCCATATAGAGTGGCTCACAAGTGTGTGTAACACTAGCATCTGGGAATCTAACACCCTATCTTCCCTATGTGGTCAAGCTTGTAATTGCATGTGGACATGCCCCCAACACACACACATGTACTCACACACAAACACACACACATACTTAAAATAAATAAGTAATTAATAAATAGATAAATAAAATGTCATGAAAATGTGAAGACTGGAGTATATTTCTCATTTAAGAAGAGAAGAAAAATCAAGGCATTTTCCTGTCATCAAAAATTTCTTTCCAGAAAGTTCCCTAATGAGGTTCAAGAATATATGTCTACTATACAGATAAGAAAATGAAACATGAATAACAGTTTCTTGGTTCATACATGTTCACAGAGAGAATTCATGCCCGTGGTCATTAGAGCAATGCATAACCAGGCACCACACAAAGGTTATATTTGTTAGTTTCACTGGAACATATTTAATATCGTTAAAAGAAAATATAAGTTGTTAGTTTCAGAGATCTTTTGACTTCCTCCCATTTTCATCCCTATCAATTATTCATTTGAAAAACAAACAAACCAACAAACAAAAACAGAAGAAACATTGTTAGTTGATTTCTTGTGTTTTCAATACATCAAATTAAACATTAGGCCAGATATTTACATATATGGGACTTCAATAGGTAGCTATTAATTGCTTAATTACTCAAAGCTCCTCTGTGTAAGGTGTCAACTCAGGTATAACATAAATTTGATATGTACATGGACATATCATCTCACTCAACATTCAATCAAGTGTTTAAGGAAATAACAGGGAAGGTTAAAGAAACTGCTTAAAACCTATTGACACAGAGTGGAGGGAAAGGACAGAATGATGAGAAAGAGAGAAGATCATCATATAATTATTTCCTTCTGCAGAGATTTGAAGGGAGCATGTAGTGCCACAAAGATGCAGCTGGAGCCATGGGATGCTTTATCCACAGAAATGTCATCTTCCCTTTTGTAGAAAATACCAGTCGGCTAACATATAATTATTAGCAGCTAAAAATAGACTTTGTGGCAACCATCCTAGTTTGGCTTTAATTCTTTGGATGATTACTGTTAGGGATGGTGAGTGTGTGTCATCATCTAGCACTTCTGGGGTCATAAACACCAACCATTGAGTTGCTTTTCCCTAGATTCCTTGCAAGGGTTATTTCTTACTTCAACATAAAAGAAATGGTGATTGAGTGCTCTAGACCCTGTACAAGGTCTCGAACACAATAGGGAGGTAATATTTTTAAAGAAGTATGAGGTGGTTAAGAGGAGTCATTTGCTGGGGGTGGTGGTGGTGGTGGGTGTGTATTTCATCCACCAGTAGCAACAAAATTCACAACTTCTTCCCATTGATGGCATGAGCCTATCTGAGTGGAATAGTCAGTTATCTTTGATGTGATTTACAATAAATGGGTATTTTTAAATTATCAAAGAGTTGGGGACTGGAAAGATGAAGAGTTGGGAGTACTTGCTGCCAAGAGCACCTGAGTTATATTCCATAACTCCAGGGACACTGGACATCTTCTTCTGGCCTCTTGGATATACCTACCCATGGTATCCAGACATATGACTGGGTTTCTCTTCCAGTGAATTTGTTATATTTAAGAGAAATGTATGAAATGAATGGACTTTAAGAGAAACACACATTGCATGCTACACTGATATGAATCATAGCTAAACTCTTGGGTTTAAGGAGTTCTTCATAGTCTTCCTGAACTAGAATGAGAATCCCTGTGAGTCCCTTATACTGCTGGAAGCTGTAATTCACAGTGTGCTAACCTGACTGGTCTCACTCTTGGCTTTTTTTTTTTAATATTTTTTATTACTTATTTTCCTCAATTACATTTCCAATGCTATCCCAAAAGTCCCCCATACCCCCCTCCACTTCCCTACCCACCCATTCCTATTCTTTTGGCCCTGGCATTCCCCTGTACTGGGGCATATAAAGTTTGCGTGTTCAATGGGCCTCTCTTTCCAGTGATGGCCGACTAGGCCATCTTTTGATACATATGCAGCTAGAGTCAAGAGCTCTGGGGTACTGGTTAGTTCATAATGTTGTTCCACCTATAGGGTTGCAGATCCCTTTAGCTCCTTGGGTACTTTCTCTAGCTCCTCCATTGGGAGCCCTATGATCCATCCAATAGCTGACTGTGAGCATCCACTTCTGTGTTTGCTAGGCCCCGGCATAGTTTCACAAGAGACAGCTATATCAGGGTCCTTTCAGCAAAATCTTGCTAGTGTATGCAATGGTGTCAGTGTTTGGAAGCTGATTATGGGATGGATCCCTGGATATGGCAGTCTCTAGATGGTCCATCCTTTCATCACAGCTCCAAACTTTGTCTCTGTAACTCTTTCCATGGGTGTTTTGTTCCCAATTCTAAGAAGGGGCACAGTGTCCACACTTTGGTCTTCATTCTTCTTGAGTTTCATGCGTTTAGCAAATTGTATCTTATATCTTGGGTATCCTAAGTTTTGGGCTAATATCCACTTATCAGTGAGTACATATTGTGTGAGTTCCTTTGTGGACTCAGGATGATGCCCTCCAGGTCCATCCATTTGCCAAGAATTTCATAAATTCATTCTTTTTAATAGCTGAGTAGTACTCCATTGTGTAAATGTACCACATTTTCTGTATCCATTCCTCTGTTGAGGGGCATCTGGGTTCTATACTGCCCATGCTCAAAAGGCCTTCAGAGATGACTTTATAAGAGCACGTTTCAGAGATAACTAGAACACTCAATCAGTTGATCGTTAAGTTTTATTATTTTGTTGAGTAGCAGGTATAATTCAATAGGTAGACATTTGTCAGAAGAAAAGTGTTTCTAGGGGGCCAGGAAACATGATTATTTCATCCTTAATGTCTCTTCCTCAGCTCTATTCAGAGAGGTCCACCCAGTGAGCCCAGTGCTGTAGGAGGAAAAAAAATTGACAGCACTGACTCCAAGAAACAAAAGCCTGTTTATCTTGTTCACGTGATTCTTTTAATTAATTAATAGTATTCCAATTACATCGGACTTCTTCATAAAGTGTGTCCAATAAAATTAATTTCCTATGGGAATTTGGATAATGAATATGTAATATGTAAGTTGTCTATCTCCTAATTAGTGAACAGAATTAAAACACTTAAAATCAATATGATGAATCCCAATTAATATTCAGTTCTACCTGCATGGTCAAGTTTGCTCCCAGGTGGTAAAGTAGTTTTAGAATATCATTAAACACTCTTGATTATCAAACAGGGAAATATATGTATCATATTGTGATGATTTGTTTTAGTTGTTAATCTAGAGTCACTTGGAAGTGAGACTCAGTGGGATGACTAGATAAGGTTGTCCTGTGGACATGTCCATAGAGACTTTGATAGTTACACTGGTTAATTTTGAATGATGTAGCCCACTGTCTACAGCATCATCTAGACTTGGTTTGGATCTGTATATGAGTGACAGGAGGAAGCTAAGTAGAATCCATGTACATGTTAATTGATTTCTCCTTGCTCTTCAGTTTGGAGGTGCTATGATTTGACTAGCTCCTTCCAGTTCCTACCACTCTGATTTTCCCCCACAATCAAGAGCCCAATTATATGATCTCTGCTAAGATGTTTGTGATATTTTGCCTCAGTGACAGTAAGAATAAAATAATTAGAGCCATATAAAAGAATGAAATGAGTAAGCATAACTTTTGAAAAAGTGGCTTTTATTCAACAATTTTTTGAGTACCAACAAAATGCAAGATATTAAAAAAACAAAAAACAAAAAACAAAATAAAAAACCAACATAAGCAAAACAAAACAAAAAAAAAAAACCAAAAAACAGAAACAAACCACAGCCTGTGTTATTTTACAGAGCATCTCAGATAGGGATTGCTTATATCAGTTGATCTGTGTGGGATTGTCATGACCACCTTATTTGATGTAGAAGAAACAAACCTGGAAGTGGGTGGGACTTCTTCCTGTTTTTTACAACCAGTATATTTATAAAAGTAGAGAAAGCTACCTGAGGAGCAGCCCCACCTACACTCATTCATCTGAAGTTGACTGTTGCTTTGATGTGACTAGCTAGACACCCTGCCTTGACTTCTTTGCAATGATCAACTGTAACCTGAAAATTTAAAACAAGATAATTTCCCTCCTTAGTTCCTTTACATGAGGATATTTTTATCAAAGTCACAGAAATGAAAGTAAAGTACATATTTTATGTAATATGTGTACATAGGAAAAAGATACAGACTTCTAATTCCATCTGTCTAATAGTTGGGTCATATTTCTTATGCCTAATTTTTTGTGTGTTTTGGAGTTAATGCTTTAAAAAAAAAACTAAGGCAAATTTCCAGCTGAGGAGCTGAAACATTACTGTGACCTTTTCTGACTAACACTATGTACAAATCCTAGGATGAAATGCAAAAAAACAAAGACAAAAAGAAAACAATTACTTAACACTGCATATCTAAGCTGTAATCACATAAGAGATAAAAACTATAAATGGTGTTATTAAATGCATATGGATTGATAATAGTGTGGTAAAGGAGGCCCATAGCATATGGACTAATTCTTAAGTAAAATCTTGACTAACAATATATTGTGGTTTGGACACTAAATGACCCCTCTTAGTTTCATGAAGTGATGCTGTTTGTGAAGACTGTGGTGCCTTTTGGATGTGGGGACTTGCTGAAATAAGTAGGCCTCTGGGGTCATTCTTCAGAATCCACTTCAAGCTCACTCTGCTTCCTGACAACTACTGTAGTGTTGTCTACAACCAGTTGCCTACCTGGTCTCCTTCTGCCAGCTTCAGTCTCCACACTCATGAACTGCATTCCCCTAGATCTATAGTCTCTACCCTCATGAACTGTATACCCCTAGGTCTACAGTCTCCAACCCCATGAACTATATCTCCCTAGGTCTTTCATTCAAAATAAACATATTCTCTCTTAAGCTGCATTTGCTGGTGTGTTCTACCATAGCAATAGGAAACATAACTAAGATATATGTTTTGTGAAGACTCATTTGGGAGATTTCCATAGAGACACCCCTTAGAAGAACATTAAGAAAAACAGGCCATCAAGGTTCATCCAACAGCTTTGATATTCCATATAATACTTACTGTGATTCTCTAATTCAAGGACTTAAGGATGTTGTGGTTTTATTTGGGGGGGTGCTTTTTTTTTTTTTTGGTTTATTTTGCTTTTTTTCCCTGTTCATCCTAGAAGATCAGATTCCATTCTCTCCAGAGAGTAGACTTATGAAATAGCAACAGGCTTCTTCCTGTTACCATATTTTCGTCTACTATCTTCTTGGACCAGAAAATACTTGGAGATGGCAGGCATAGAGAAGGATACTGAGGGCACTACTCCAATATGCTATGAAAAGCAGGAAGGCACATATTGCAGAGCCTGGGACTCATACTCCTCTCCAAAACTGCCTACTGTTACATATCTGTCCAAAGCACCTTTCCATTCCCTCTTCTGACATTGTTTCAGATTTTCCATCTTGTGCTCCAGCAGCTTTTATTATATTAAATGAATGAGTGTAGATAAATGTTAGCAGAAGGGAAAACACAGGAGATTGGGTATATGATGGCCTGGTCAGTACAGTGCTTACCCTGCAAGCATGAGAGCCTAGGTTCCATTCCTAAACCTGATATAAAATACAGAACACACACTCTAATAAACAACAGGCCTATTTGCAGTAAAAGAAATAGGGAGCTTCCTGGGTCTCATTAGGCAGAAAACCTAGTTTATTTGGCAGGTTCTAGGCTGGTGGATAAACTTGCTGTAACAACAACAAAAACAAAGCAGAACAATAGGTGTGGAACAATAACCAAGGTTATCATAACACACACATACATACATACATAAACACACAGGCACACAGAAAGAGAGAGAGAGAGACAGAGACAGAGACAGAGACAGAGACAGAGACAGAGACAGAGACAGAAACAACCCCCTGCCCCACCAGTATCATCATCACCACTAACAACATGTATCAAAGAGGAGAAATGGATTTCAGATCTGGCTTTTTCCCCAACTATAGTTCTTCTTGAGAGTATAAAGTTCACTGTTCTACACTATGCCACTTTGTAAGGAGCCGCCCTCACATTCGCCATTACAAGATGGCGCTGATGGCACTGGCACCCGTGTAATCAAACCATCTGTGCATGCACCAGGGTAGTTTCCCACCCCATGTGCTCTGCCTTCCCCATGACGACAACTCCGGCCGATGGGCTGCAGCCAATCAGGGAGCGACACGTCCCAGGCGGAGGACAGTCCTCCATAAAAGGGACGGGTTTCCGCCATTCTATCCATCTCTCTATCTCTCTCTCTCTCTGGCTCTCTTCTCCACTGGCTCCTGAAGGGGTAAGCAATAAAACTTGTGCCGCAGAAGATTCCTGTTGCCCTGAGCGTGTTCTTACCAGGGGGAAAAAAAGCGCGGGCAATATCACTTCTTGATTAAAAGTAACTTTCTAGGACGAGGAAGCCATTTTATGATATAAATGAAATCAGCACTCAGAAGGAATAATTAAATCCAACCTCACTGGTGACATTTGGAATCTAGATGCTAGTGTAGAAAAGCAGATTACATACAAACCCTAAACTATCCCCTTGACAACAATGATAGACTTTCTAATTCCTCCAGGCAGCACAGGACATTAAGTCCTAAGACTAAACACAAAATTCTAAATAATTCACACATAAAATCTGTATTATGTCCCTATCAGATCTAGAGAACTGAAACTTTAGTTGGGGGGAAGGGGGTTCTGGGGTTGCATGTATGCAGGATGTTCTCTGCAGAGTGACTATAGCAGCTCTCAGTCTACCTGAGATACAGTCAGTCAACAGAGCATGCTCTTCAAAGCCTGTCTCACAGGCACTCAAAGGATATGGGTACAATGATAAAAACCTATAACAGGTTACTGTAGAGCCTGTTACAATCTCCTTTGCAGTTCTCTTGGAGCCAGGCCTCAGCCCAGATAGGAGAAGAGCTTCAGGCTTCTCTGTATTTCCCTCTTCATAGTCTATTTCCTCTTCTGTATCTTTCCAAGTCTCAGTACAATTAATTGTGAAGATGCACAAGAATCTGCAAACTCTATACCTGCTCACCAGACTCAGAACTACTCCTAAAACACTAGTGTGAAAGCAGGGAGCTTCTGAAAGAGTCTGGTCTAAAGAAAAACTAAAAGAAATACTATTTCTCTTAGAGGCTCCTATCTCCTGTACATCCATTATTAGCATGCTAGAAGACCTGGTATTACTCTTTCTCCATCCATCCACTTCTTAATACATCCTCTGATGCCAGGCTTTCAGTTTTAATAGTCATGTGAACATTCTTGTATCAAATACTACTGGTAAAATGAGACCTTCTAGATCCACCAGAATAATCTCAGCTACCTACCCATTAGCTTCCTCCAGCATTGGTCTACTGACTATACTCAGTTGCAAATATTCTTCCCATTTCTTTATATAGGCACTGAAAATGTTCTCATTTTCAATTTCTATAGCAATAGTATTTTCCTAGTAATGTACATATGTCTCTTTCTTATAATCCCTGATCTTGATTCACATTCTCATCCATTTCTGAAACTCCCCTGGTCATGTCATAAGGAAGATTTGAAAACTAACTTGTCACAACTCCGTGGAGTACTACACCATGGCTGGGAATACCATTTGTGTTTTATTATGAGCTCATGTTCGAAACATTGTATAAACAATGATCATACAAATCCTTCCTAAGACTCAGTCTCTCAACTTGAAGATGAAGAACAATAGAATTCCCCATTTTGTTGGATTGTTCCAATAAACTAGTGCATTCTTTGGGTTATTATTTCTTTAAAGCATAAGGTACAACATTTAATAAATTATTGGTAAACTGCTTGTTTTAGTCAGGGTTTCTATTCCTGCACAAACATCATGACCAAGAAGCAGTTGGGGAGGAAAGGGTTTATTCGGCTTACACTTCCATACTGCTGTTCATCACCAAAGGAAGTCAGGACTGGAACTCAAGCAGGTCAGAAAGCAGGAGCTGATGCAGAGGCCATGGAGGGTTGTTCTTTAATGGCTTGCCTCCCCTGGCTTGCTCAGCCTACTCTCTTATAGAACCCAAGACTACCAGCCCAGGGATGGTCCCACCCACAGGGGCCTTTCCCCCTTGATCACTAATTGAGAAAATGCCTTACAGTTGGATCTCATGGAGGCATTTCCTCAACTGAAGCTCCTTTCTCTGTGATAACTCAGCTGTGTCAAGTTGACACAAAAATAGCCAGTACAATTGACCCCTTGTCAACTTGACACACAAACACATCACTAGTAAGCCTCAACCCTTACATTCTTATTTATCCCCAAGATCTAAATAACTTTAAAAGTCCCACAGTCTTTACATATTCTTAAATTTTCACTCTTTAAAATATCCATCTCTTTTAAAATCCAAAGTCTGTTTACAATTAAAAGTCTCTTAACTGTGGGCTCCACTAAAACAGTGTCTTCCTTCAAGAGGGAAAATATCAGGGCACAGTCACAATGAAAGCAAAAATCAATCTCCAACTGTCCAACATCTGGGATCCAACTCACGATCTTCTGGGCTCCTCCAAGGGCTTGGGTCACTTCTCCAGCCATGCCCTTTGTAGCACACACATCGTCCTCTGGGCTCCAGATGCCTGTACTCCACTGCTGCTGCTGCTCTTGGTGGTCATCTCATGGTACTGGCATCTCCAAAACACTGCATGACCCCTTCAGTCCTGGGCCTTCAATTACAACTGAGGCTGCACCTTCACCAATGGCCTTCCATGGCCTCTCACAGTGCTTAGCCTCAGCTGCTCTGCATGACCCCTTCATGCCTTCAAAACCAGTACCACCTGGGTGACCCTTACACATTACCAAGTCCCGCTGCAGAAGGAGTACAACCTTGCCAATCTCTGGAACACAGCCTCTTTGTGCTTTCAGAAAACACTTCCCAGAAGATGTCACCTCAACGATGCTGGTCTCTTCTTAATCACCGCTAATTTCTTAGCTCCAGCTAACCAGCATCAATAGTCCCAGTAATGCAAAGTTTTTGCTTTAGTAGTTCTGGTATCTTGTTAATCACAGCTGATTCTTCAGCCCCAGCTAACCAGAACTACAAAATCTTCACAATCAAAACAGTAATGGCCCTGAAAAGAGTCTTTAATTTTCCCTCTGAAATTTCACAAACCAGACCTCCATCTTCTGCACTGTTCTCAACATTATCTTCCAAGCTCCTACACAACATCTGACAGAGCTCTTAACAACGAATGGATCTTCAAGCCCAAAGTTCCAAAGTCCTTCCACAGTCCTCCCCAAAACATGGTCAGGGTGTCACAGGAATACCCCACTCTGCTGGTACCAATTTGTTTTAGTCAGGGTTTCTATTCCTGCACAAACATCATGACCAAGAAGCAGTTGGGGAGGAAAGGGTTTATTCGGCTTACACTTCCATACTGCTGTTCATCACCAAAGGAAGTCAGGACTGGAACTCAAGCAGGTCAGAAAGCAGGAGCTGATGCAGAGGCCATGGAGGGTTGTTCTTTAATGGCTTGCTTCCCCTGTCTTGCTCAGCCTACTCTCTTATAGAACCCAAGACTACCAGCCCAGGGATGGTCCCACCCACAGGGGCCTTTCCCCCTTGATCACTAATTGAGAAAATGCCTTACAGTTGGATCTCATGGAGGCATTTCCTCAACTGAAGCTCCTTTCTCTGTGATAACTCAGCTGTGTCAAGTTGACACAAAAATAGCCAGTACACTGCTACTGCCTTTAGTTTGCTGCTGGTTTCATTTGTATTGCATCCACCCCTGGAGATGTTCTTCCTGAGAACTTTCATCAACCAATCTCCCCATCACATCTATGGCCAATTGGACTACCCATCACAGCAGCATGATTCTCTACTATGTAATGGCCCTAGAGTATATCTTCTCTGTGACAATAATAATAACTTGACCACAATACCCACTTCTAAGATAGTAACAAATGCCTGAAACTCCAGCTGATGCTTGCTCTTTATTGTATTTCTGTCTCTGAACCCTAGCTTAAGTTAAATAATTCGGATTAAAATCCATATAAAGTTAAAGGTTAGAATTCTAACAAAAGTCAGAGCTTCATGACCACACTGACTGCTAGGACACTGCTCCTACCAGCCTGCACTCAGAGACCATGCCTAACATACCGTGGTTTGGTAATAATAGAAATTTGTTCACATGCTAGTTCTTACTATAAACTTCAGGGCCTGGCCAGCTAGTGTTCTCTGATCAAGGTTCACAAATGACCTTTTTATTTCCTCTAGTCCAATTGCTGAGTCAATAGCCAGTTACCTCAAGTAATGGCCTCTGACTGGGTGATAGTCCCAAGGAGAGGACGTGGGCCAATTAAGAGTTTTTCATACTTGCAAAGAGCTTTGTCCTGCTGAGCTCAGAACAGAATCAATCCTGGCTCTTTCATGAATGCAGAACCATGCAAAATTAGAAAAACTTTTAATACTTATTGAAATCAAGTAGAGTTTCTAAAGCCTGCAGAGAGCTTCCTACCTCTAAAGGGTAATGATTTCCTTCCCATTCACTACCATAAGCAATGCCCCGAGGCAAAGAGAAAGACCCAAACCAAATTGCAATTTTAAAGAACTTCCATGTGTGAGAACTCCCATGGTCATGGATTGGCAGAATTAATATAGTAAACATGGCCATTTTACCAAAAACAATCTACAGATTCAATGCAATCTCCATCAAAATCCCAACACAATGCTTCAAACACATGGAAAGAGCAATTCTCAAATTCACCTGGAAAGGCAAAAAACCCAACATAGTGAAAACAATTCGTATGGTGGCACACGCCTTTAATCCCAGCATTCCGGAGGCAGAGGCAGGTGGATTTCTGAGTTTGAGGCCAGCCTGATCTACAAAATGAGTTCCAGGACATCCAGAGCTATACAGAGAAACCCTGTCTCAAATTAAAAAAAAAGTGTTCATGTTTTCACTCTCACTCCTTCAAGGTTTTTCACACTCACTCCTTCAAGGTTTTCTATATGTTTTCTTTTCAACTCTATATAATATTTCCATGTCAGCTATACTTCCATTACATGTGAAGTAATATAATGAAGCAAAACAATCAAGAAAACTGAATCTCTGGATGAATTCCCTGAAATGGGAAATCTGGAGGAATTTCATGACTAAATATTTAAAGAGACTCAAGGGCTTATAAAATTTCACAGCAACAAATATTATGGAAAAATAAGTGTAAATGTAAGACCAAGAAAAGAGCTAATAATGAGAAAGAACAGCAATCAAGTCTCTAGTCATCAAATGGATAAGCATTTCCTATAACTTCTTTGTGGTTGACTGGTACTTCTGAAACTAGCAGCAAATTACATAGTGACCCAAACACGGTTTTGTTGGCCTGCAAGCTTTTATGTATAATAATAAAACTCCCTCTTCATATTCTTCCTCTGATGATAGTCAACAAAACCAAAAGATGCATTGGGTGGCAAGTTGTTTTTAAAATAATGAACTTTCTTTTTTTTTCCCACGCTAATCATTGTCTTTTTTCTTTGTTTTTTTTTTGTTTTTGTTTTTTGTTTGTTTGTTTGTTTTGTTTGTTTTTTTAAATTTTTTATTAGGTATTTTCCTCATTTACATTTCCAATGTTACCCCAAAAGTCCCCCATACCCATCCCCCTACTCCCCTACCCACCCACTCCCCCTTTTTGGCCCTGGTATTCCACTGTACTGGGGCATATCAAGTTTGCAAGTCCAATGGACCTCTCTTTCCAGTGATGGCCGACTAGGCCATCTTTTGATACATATGCAGCTAGAGACAAGAGCTCCAGGGTACTGGTTAGTTAATATTGTTGTTCCACCTATAGGGTTGCAGTTCCCTTTAGCTTCTTGGGTACTTTCTCTAGCTCCTCCATAGGGGCCCCTGTGATCCATTCAATAGCTGACTGTGAGCATCCACTTCTGTGTTTGCTAGGCTCCGGCATAGTCTCACAAGAGAAAGCTATATCTGAGTCCTTTCAGCAAAATCTTGCTAGTGTATGCAATGGTGTCAGCGTTTGGAAGCTGATTATGGGATGGATCCCTGGATATGGCAATCACTAGATCGTCCATCCTTTTGTCACAGCTCCAAATTTTGTCTCTGTAACTCCTTCCATGGGTGTTTTGTTCCCAATTCTAAGAAGGGGCAAAGTGTCCACACTTTGGTGTTCTTTCTTCTTGAGTTTCATGCATTTAGCAAATTGTATCTTATATCTTGGGTATCCTAAGTTTCTGGGCTAATATCCACTTATCAGTGAGTACATATTGTGTGAGTTCCTTTGTGATTGGGTTAATGGTCTAAACAGCCCTATATCCCCCAAAGAAATAGAAGCAGTCATTAATAGTCTCCCAACCAAAAAAAGCCCAGGACCAGATGGGTTTAGTGCAGAGTTCTATCAGACCTTCAAAGAAGATCTAATCCCAGTTCTTCACAAACTATTCCACAAAATAGAAACAGAAGGTACTCTACCCAATTCATTCTATGAAGCCACAATTACTCTGATACCTAAACCACAAAAAGACCCAACAAAGATAGAGAAAGTCAGACCAATTTCCCTTATGAATATTGATGCAAAAATCCTCAATAAAGTTCTTGCTAACATGTAAGGAGCCGCCCTCACATTCGCCATTACAAGATGGCGCTGATGGCACTGGCACCCGTGTAATCAAACCATCTGTGCATGGGCCAGGGTAGTTTCCCACCCCATGTGCTCTGCCTTCCCTGTGACGACAACTCCGGCCGATGGGCTGCAGCCAATCAGGGAGCGACACGTCCCAGGCGGAGGACAGTCCTCCATAAAAGGGACGGGTTTCCACCATTCTATGGATCTCTCTATCTCTCTCTCTCTGGCGCTCTCTTCTCCACTGGCTCCTGAAGGGGTAAGCAATAAAGCTTGTGCCGTAGAAGATTCCGGTTGCCCTGAGCGTGTTCTTACCAGGGGGAACAAAAGCGCGGGCAATACTAACTGAATCCAAGAACACATCAAAACAATCATCCATCCTGACCAAGTAGGTTACATCCCAGGGATGCAGGGATGATTCAATATACAAAAATCCATCAACATAATCCAGTATATAAACAAACTCAAAGACAAAAACCACATGATATTCTCATTAGATGCTGAGAAAGCATTTGACAAAATCCAACACCCATTCATGATAAAAGTCTTAGAAAGATCAGGAATTCAAGGCCCATACATAAACATGAAAAAAGTAATCTGCAGCAAACCAGTAGCCAACATCAAAGTAAATGGTGAGAAGCTGGAAGCAATACCACTAAAATCAGGGACTAGCCAAGGTAGACTCTCTCCCTACCTATTCAACATTGTACTTGAAGTCCTAGCCAGAGCAATTAGACAACAAAAGGAGATCAAGGGGATACAAATTGGAAAGGAAGAAGTCAAAATATCACTTTTTGCAGATGATATGATAGTATATATGAGTGACCCTAAAAATCCACCAGAGAACTCCTAAGCCTAATAAGCAGCTTCAATGAAGTAGCTGGATATTAAATTAACTCAAACAAGTCAATGGCATTTCTGTACACAAAGGATAAACAGGCTGAGAAAGAAATTAGGGAAACAACACCCTTCTCAATAGTCACAAATAATATAAAATACCTTGGCGTGACTCTAACTAAGGAAGTGAAAGATCTGATTGACAAGAACTTCAAGTCTCTGAAGAAAGAAATTAAAGAAGATCTCAGAAGATGGAAAGACCTCCCATGCTCATGGATTGGCAGGATCAATATAGTAAAAATGGCTATCTTTCCAAAAGCAATCTACAGATTCAACTCAATCCCCATCAAAATTCCAACTCAATTCTTCAACGAATTAGAAAGGGCAATCTGCAGATTCATCTTGAATAACAAAAAACCTAGGATAGCAAAAACTCTTCTCAAGGATAAAAGAACCTCTGGTGAAATCACCATGCCTGAACTAAAGCTGTACTACAGAGCAATTGTGATAAAAACTTCATGGTACTGGTATAGTGACAGACAAGTAGACCAATGGAACAGAATTGAAGACCCAGAGATGAACCCACACACCTATGGTCACTTGATCTTTGACAGGGGAGCTAAAACCATCCTGTGGAAAAAAGACAGCATTTTCAACAAATGGTGCTGGCTGGCACAATTAGCTGTTATCATGTAGAAGATTTTGAATTGATCCATTTCTATCTTCTTGTACTAAGGTCAAATCTAAGTGGATTAAGGAACTCCACATAAAACCAGAGACACTGAAACTTATTGAGGAGAAAGTAGGGAAAAGCCTCGAAGATATGGGTACAGGGGAAAAATAATGAACTCTCAGGGCAGGGGACCAGGAAGGGCCTCAGTGATTGTGATGTAAAGTGAATAGGTAAATGAATTTTCTACATACAGACAGCCAGTTGGATTAGCACCATTTATCAAAGATGCCATCTTTTTTCCATTGTCTACTTTTTGGCCTCTTTGTCAAAGATCAAGTGTCCATAAGTGTGTGGTTTTATTTCTGGGTCTTCAAGTCTATTCCATTGATCAATGTGTCTGTCTCTGTACCAATACCATGCAATTTTTATCACTATTGCTGTTGTAAAGGTTGATTGTGGTGATTCCACCAGCCATACTTTTATTGTTAAGAATGCTTTTCACTATGGTTTTTTGCCTTCCCAGGTGAATTTGAGAATTGCTCTTTCCAAGTGTTTGAAGCATTGTGTTGGGATTTTGATGGAGATTGCATTGAATCTGTAGATTGTTTTTGGTAAAATGGCCCTGTTTACTATATTAATTCTGCCAATCCATGACCATGGGAGATCTCACCATTTTCTGAGATCTTCTTTGATTTCTTTTTTGAGAGACTTGAAGTTATTATCATACAAGGCTTTCACTTGTTTGGTTAGAGTTACCCAAGATCTTTTATTTTATTTGTGGCTATTGTGAAGGGAGTCATTTCCCTAATTTCTTTCTCAGCCTGTTTATCCTTTGTATAAAGGGAGGCTATTGATTTATTTGAGTTAATTTCATATCCAGCCACTTTGCTGAAATTGTTTATCAGCTGGAGAAGTCCTCTGGTAGAATTTTTGGGGTCACTTGTATAAACTATCATATCATCTGAAAAGAATGACATCTTTATTTCTCCTTTGCCAGTTTGTAATCACTTGATACAAATTGTTGTCTTATTGTTCTAGCTATAGAACAACTCAAGTCTATATTGAATATATATGGAGAGAGTGGGCATCCTTGTCTTGTCCTCTGTTTTAATGGGATTGCTTCAAGTATGTCTCCATTTAACTTGAGATTGGTTGTTGGTTTGCACTAAGTTGCCTTTATCATGTTTAGGTATGGGACTTTTATTCCTGATCTCTCCAATACTATTATCATTAAAGGGTGTTGTATTTTGTCAACTGCTTTTTCTGCATCTAAGGAAGAAAGCAATCACAAGTGAGGAGGGATGGAGGGAGGTACCCAAGAGGGAAACTGGACATGTGATGGTGGGGGGGGGAAAAGAGGGGAACCTGATCTGGTATTTGGTGAGGAAAAATGACTGAAGTTCTGAGGGCCAGCAGAAAGAATAGAAACTGACAACCTCAAGAGGTAGGAAGTTGTGGGGGAGAGTCCAATATGCACCAGAAACCTAAGAGGTGAGAGATTCTCAGGACTCAACTGGGGGAGGAGGGACATTAGATGAAATGCCCAGCAGTAGGGAGAGGGAACTTATAGAGCCCACCTCCAGCAGGAAGACAGGACATCAAGTGAGGGATATGGTTGACATCCCCCAGTCAAAACTCTGATCCATAATTGTTCCTGTCTGAAGAATTACAGGGATGGAAATGGAAAGGATCTTGAGGAAAAGAAGGTCTAGCAACAGGCCCCAAATGGGATTCAGCTCAATGGGATGTCTCAAGGCCTGACACTATAACTGAGGCTGTGGGGTGCTCACAAAAAGGGACCTTGCATGACCACACTCTGGAAGGCCCAGCATGCCACTGAAAGAGTCAGATGCAGATATTTGCACCCAACCAATGGATAGAAGCTGCTTTCCCCTGTGGTTGAATTAGGGAAGGCTGGAAGAAGCTAAGGAGGAGGGCGACCCTTTAGGAAGATCAGCAGTCTCAACTAAACTGGAATCCCGAGATATCTCAAACACTGGACCACCAAACAGGCAGCATACACCAGCTGATATGAGACCCCCAACACACATAAAACAGAGGACTGATGGATCTAGGTTCAGTAGTAAAGAGACTGGAGGCCCCAGGGAGTTTAGAGATCTGCTTGGGTAGGGGGTAGGAGGTGGGGACATCTCCATGGAGACAGGAGGTGGGGAGGAAGTATTGGATGTAGAACAGTTGGAGGATGGACAGGGTGGGGGAATAAAATCTGAAGTGTAAATAAATAAATAAATAAATAAATAAATAAATAAAAGACAAAAAAGTAAATAAATTTTAAAAAGAAAATAAATGACTAAGATGATAAAAATATTTTATTTTCAAAATTACTTCCATGTAACACTTTGATATTTTTTAGTTAAGATAATATTTGTTTTAATAATATTTGACTTTTGATAGAGGAAAAATGATTCATACACATTTATAGAAAATTTAAATTATCTAGAGTGATTTGTGATGAAAACCAACTCATAAAGGTAAAACAACTGAACTAAAGGTAATTTCAAACCCGTCGTTTCTAAACATCTTTTAAAAGTCAGCATAGAGCCAGAAAGCCAGGGGGTGGTAGCACACACCTTTAACACGAACACTCAGGAAGCAAAACAAGGCAGATGTTTGTGAGCTTGAGGCCAGCCTGGTCTACAGCATGAGTTCCAGGACAGCTAGGGATACACCATAAGAAACCCTATCTCAAAATTAAAACCACAATAAAATGTGAGCATGGAAATATATTTTAATGAAATATCAAAATTGGCATTTCATTAAAGATTTTGCAAACTTTTCCCAGATGCACAAGCACCATGCTCCTTTCTTTATAGTGTCATAATACTCACACAATAAGGGAGATGTTTGACATAGAAAGTCTTAGAACTTCAGTGTAAATTTTTAAATCTTTCCCTGTCTACTTGCTTAGAATCAGCCTGAGAGATACACTTCTGGAGGCACTTCCAGGGGAGTTTAACTGAGAGTGGGGTCCTGTCCCTCAGTGTGGGCAGCATCATCCCATAGGCTCAGGATTCAGATGGAATAAAGGTGAAAATGAGAACATATGTGCTTATGTTTTCTGCTTCTACAGTCACTGAGATGTAAGGTCACAGCCACAGCTCCCACTAAGAACAAGAACTGGTTCAGCCTCCTTTGTCCTACCCAACATAATAGACTGTTCCCTGGACTATGGCCCCAAATAAACCCCTTCTGGCCTAGAATTGCAGGTGTTACAGTTTGAATGTGATATGTACCCCACAGGCTCACATGTTTAATCACTAGATTTCCAGTTAATGGCACTCTTTGGGGAGGTTACAAAACCTTTGCTGAAGGAATGTCATTATAGGGGGTGAGGTGCACATACTGTTTGAGATCATAGCTTATTCAATATCTATCTATCTATCTATCTATCTATCTATCTATCTATCTATCTTTATTTATCTCTTTCTCTTTAGTTATTCTTGATCTGTGTAGTTGAACAATGATCAGATAGCCGGAACTCTTGCTCCTTAGCATCCTCTACCATGCAAGCATAGGTCTTATCCATCTGGAAATGGAAACCAAAGGAAACCCTTTCGTCCTTCCCTAACTTGCTTTTGTGATGGGATTTCATCACAGTGTTAGAATTGTAAGCAAGCCATCAGGAAGCAAGAAGCAAAATAACTGAAAATGTTAGGTAGTCAATGAAATCAATAAGTAAAAACATTAAAATTATGAATTATTCCTATTTTACGAAAAAGGACAAAAATAAGGGTGCTGTAAGTCTAATATAAGAGCAAGATTATCAGCTTGGCGCATGAAACTCAAGAAGAATGAAGACCAAAGTGTGGACACTGTGCCCCTTCTTAGAATAGGGAACAAAACACCCAGGGAAGGAGTTACAGAGACAAAGTTCAGAGCTGTGATGAAAGGATGGACCATTTAGAGACTGCCGTATCCAGGGATCCATCCCATAATCAGCTTCTAAACGCTGACACCATTGCATACACTAGCAAGATTTTGATGAAAGGACCCAAATATAGCTGTCTCTTGTGAGACGATGCCGGGGCCTAGCAAACACAGGAGTGGATGTTCACAGTCAGCTATTGGATGTATCACAGGGCTCCCAATGGAGAAGCTAGAGAAAGTACCCAAGGAGCTAAAGGGATCTGCAACCCTATTGTTGGAACAACATGATGTACTAACCAGAACCCCGGAGCTCTTGTCTCTAGCTGCATATGTATCGAAAGATGACCTAGTCGGCCATCAATGGAAAGAGAGGCCCATTGGACTTGCAAACTTTATATGCCCCAATATAGGGGAATGCCAGGGCCAAAAGAATGGGAATGGGTGGGTAGGGAAGTGGGGGGCGCTATGGGGGACTTTTGGGATAGCATTGGAAATGTAATTGAGGAAAATATGTAATAAAAATATTAAAAATTAAAAAAAAAAGATTATCAGCTTGGGAACACTTCTCTGTATTTTAAAAATTCATTTAATAAAGGAATTAAACTTATTTCATAACAAGGAACACCTCACTCTCAAAAAGAAAAAGACAAGTGGGCATTACCATACTTGCTTATAGGATGGAAGACAATGGATTTAAGGTCTTCATGTTGTTCACACATCTCAGAGCTTCTCCTAGTCATAATCATCTCTAATGAGGGAGCATCACCTGACAAGCAACACTCATGCCTGCTTGTCTCCTTTCCTGGAATCTCTGGAGGAAGGCACAGTCACCCATGTTAATCAGGTGAGTAAAGGCTTGTTATAGTTGGTTCTGTCTTGATTTTTCTATTTTTGTTTATTCTATGAGAAATAGATAAAAAAAAAAAAAAAACTCCAGGACACATGTTGCTAGCTTAAAACAATCTTCCCTTTTTATGGATAAGGTAATGAAAAATTATATTCTAGTTTCCCATTATACATCATTGGAGACAACATTGTGGAACTATCTTCAATTGTCTGCAGTCTCACTGAAACTTCATTCATCAAAGATGACTTTGTGTGTGTGCGTGTGCGCATGCATGTGCATATGTGTGTGTGAGTATCCATGCACAGGCACCCCATGTGTTGTTTGTACAGGATGTGTATGTATGTTTGTGTATAAACCAAAGATCAATCTTAGGTGTCATTCCTCAAGTGCTATCATGTTAACCACCTTGATTTTCATTGGCCTAGACCTCGCCAAACAGGCTACATTGTTTGGCCAGTGAACTTTGGGGTCCTTTTCTGTCTTCCTCTCCAGTGACAATGGTCTCCTATTATGTCCAGCATTTTCATGTCCTTAAAATCAGATTCAGAACCTTGTGTTTCCAAGGCAAGCACTTTATTGAGTTATCATATCACAAAGGAAGACACTTAAAATAAAGGTAAGATGGTTAGCTCAAGGATCTTTGTCCTAGAGACATTGTCTCTTCTCTAGATTCATCTGTCACATAAAAGTGAGGTATGACTCTAAAGTTGCCTCCAACTTCCCTGGTGTTTCTCACCCTTGAAGAGTATTTTCAAGCATAAAATATATGGTGTTTCACAGAGATTCACAGCTATTCTATACATGACATTTTAATAAGATTGTATGTTTTTCATCTGGTTATTGGCTCATGGCAAGTAATTTTTGAGATATAATCATCAAGTTTTCAACCCAAAAGTACAGTCATAGATTTGTTAAAACATACTTTTCATAAGGGGTTTTAAACATTTGACCCCCGCCACCTTCTGGCCCACTGTCCAAAGGTAGGAGAGAAAAGATGGTAAATAGGACAAGGGGATGTGAACCTGGTTTGCAGTAGTTGTTTGGGTAATTCAATCTCCACTTATTAGGATAGCATCAGTCTAGGTCAGTAATGTTAGGATACCAAATCCAATCAGCATCAGTGGTAGCACAATCCAGCAGAAACAGCCAGGCCTCCAGCAAATCAGCATGAGCCAATGAGAGTGACCAGTACCAGCTGGGACACCAGTAGAAGTTTTCTGCCTTGCCTCTGTCAGTAAAGTG
The DNA here is from genome assembly GCF_978045245.1 of Mus caroli. Lineage (NCBI taxonomy): Eukaryota > Metazoa > Chordata > Mammalia > Rodentia > Muridae > Mus > Mus caroli. The sequence continues at coordinate 120,431,688 of NW_028227256.1, forward strand.
AAGGTCAGCAAAGTTTGAAAACCAATTAAGTGTGTGTGGCAAGGTTAGCTATGCAAGTTCACCATCACTGTCCATTGAATCTTATTTGTACTCTCTCCAAACATCATGTCTCCTCCTATGGGTCTTCCCTTAGCAAGAGAGCACATGAGTCTACATCATATGAACCAACCAGAAATGTCCACTTCAGAGAAGTCTGAACTTCCCCACAGGTAGGAAAGTATTATGTCTGCACGTGTACATTCAAAAGCCACCACTGTTCCCTCAGGTTGGAAAGCCTCTGAATACTCTTTTCGTGTGGTGACTCCTCTTCACCCCCACCATCCCTCACCTCTGCTATTTTGTGAGGATTACTTAGCACAGGCTCTCTTCCCACTGCTGTGCCTGCTACCTTAAACAACAATACGTACCTGGCAAATGTCTTATCAGAATTGTTTCCTAAAGCTTGATCTTGCCTTTGTGTGTGTGTGTGTGTGGAGGGGTAAATGCATCTATGAGTGAAGTTGCCTGTGGAGGCCATAAAAAGAAGGACTCACTTCATCAGATTCACTTGATCTGGAGTTAGAGGCAGTTGAGTGAGGCTCACCAACATGGATGGTGAGAAATGCACCGTGACTCTTGGAAAGAGCAGTACACACTACTGAGCCATCTCTCCAGACCATCTTTGAATTAAGTTATACCCCTTCTTTACCTTCCTTCAAATATGACAAATCTTTGAATTAAGTTATACCCCTTCTTTACTTTCCTTCAAATATGACAATTCTGACACCAAGTACAACCCAGAATAAAACTTCAATAATATATATTTTGTGATAATGGAGAGGAAAACAGCAAATATTCTTATACATTTTAAAGAGGAAAACTACCTCTTTTGATATAAATGCATACTCTGCTTATAATACTCCAAGATAAAACGTCTGGTTCGGTATGAAAGTATAGACCTGTTTATAGAAGTATTCTGACTTTGGAAGGCCTCTGTCAGTACCCCTCACCGATGGGCGCTATCAGTTTCTTTGATCCCTTTCTCTTTCTAACTAGGATGCAAATATTTCATGCTGAAGGGACTGCTTGCTAATCTTTTCCTGGTAGGTAGACTGAAATGTGAATTTCTAAAATTTTAGGGAAGACTGCTATTGCTATGCAATCTATTCTTAGTAAATCATTTCTGGGATGCTCAAATTCAAACAACTAAGGGTTATTATTTGGAGAAGCTATTTTTAAGTAGCTGATTAAATTAATGAAAATAGTTGGTGTGGCATATAAATATTACATTTAGGGTGAAATATTACCACATAAAAGTAGCTCTTTAATAGATTCCATAAGACTGTCAAATTTTAAATCTATGTGTCTGCGTGTCTGTGTATTTGTGTGTCTATGTATCTGTGTGAGTCTGTGTGTGTGCATAGATTAGGATATGATCATGTGTGTAAAGGAGTCTACAGATGCTAAAAGTTGTTGTCAAATCCCTTGGTCCTGGAGTTAGAGGTGATTGTGAGCTGGCCAGCTGAGATACAGGGACGTTGGTACTCTGCAAAGGTAGTAAGTGCTCTTAATCACTAATTCATCTCTCTCACCCCATCAAATATTCTCTAATAAATAGTTTAAAGGAGCGTGGAAAATAGCTAAGTTGGTCATGTGTTTGTCTTAGTCACATCAGGACCTGAGTTCGACACCTAAAACGCATGAGGAAGTAAAAACAGGCATGTCTATTACTTGTAATTCTAGCGCTGGGAAATGGAGACAAGTGGATATCTGGACCTACAGTCCAGCCAGTCTAGCCTGTTCTGTAAGCTCCAGGCCAGTTACGTAATTATCCCAACAAAATACTATGGGTAGAAACTGCATGTTCATTCTTATATGAGGTTGCTTCCTGTAGTGACTGTAATATTTTTTCTTGATTTCCTTGAGGAAACATAACTCAAATTACTGTTTTAATATTGCCCCCAAATCATCCACAGAGTATGAAGAATAAGTTCTGTATGGTGAGGTATTTGAAGTATTTATCATATATAACTTATTGAAAGATAATATAAATTTAAATAAAAAAGGCAAACATAATTTAATACTAAAACTTATGTTGTAAACCCATGTATGCTACAACAAGCCTTCATATCTATAGCATTACTCCCTGTTTTCAAGCCCTGTGGATTTCCCAAAGGATGAAGATGTTGCCAATTAACAAAAAGTAAATGTTCATGGCACATTCCAGATAGCATACCTGTGGACTCAAAGCTTTGCTTATACTTACATCTCATTCTCTCTCTCTCTCTCTCTCTCTCTCTCTCTCTCTCTCTCTCTCTCTCTCTCTCTCTCTCTCTTCCACCTCTCCCTCTCTCTCATTGTTGAAGGACTCAGATCAAGAAGAGGTAGAAACTAATGGTGTATAGAATTAAGTGAACATTTCAATAATGATCATTGACTCTCATCACCTATAGGTGCTAAATACAAGGTATGTTGAAATCATTAATCATTTCTAATTATATCGCATTGCTTAGAATGAATGAATTACCTTTATTTTCAAAATTGCATATTGGGTGGAGGCAGAACTATTATATAAACATTGTAATTTCTAAATTGTTTTCAAATCAAAATCATTAGATTCTAATGCAAAAGTTAAACGACAAATATGTTTTTGTCCACTTGAATTTTTATAACATATCAGTTTCTACCTTCAAAAATATTAATGTCAGTTATAGTATTTACAATTAAAAGGCTTTGGTATAACTTAAAAATGAATATTCATAAAAATGAACTGGCTTTTATTAGTGTCTTTTTATAGATAATCATCATTTTGAGAAACAAAAGCTGAATTGATATCACACTTTTAATTTCCATTTTAGTTTCAGAGTCATGTTCATCCTGGAGAAGCACTAAAATAATAATATTTGGGGCTGGTGAGATTGTTCTATTGGTAAAAATGCTTGCCCCCAAGTCTGATGATCTGTTTACTAATTGAAATATAGTATTTGAACCTGAAATAAAAGGAAAAAGACAGTCTATAGTGAAATTATTCAGAGAATCAATATATCAGTAGCAGTGTGAAAGATATTTGGGGTTGAAGTTAGGACCAATATCATAGGAGAAAAACTAAGCAAGCAATGCAAGGGGAAATCTTAGAAGCTTTCAGAGAATGCCAGCTGGTGAGAAGAGGTGCATTAGATGGAACACATTATAATGGATAGAAAAGGGTAAGAGGAAAAGATTCTTTGGAAGCTTTGTAGGTATTTTGGGGAAAATTAATGGAAAAATTTCATTTTTAGAAGTGAGGCCAAAAAAAAAAAAAGACCATCAAAAAACAAAAACCTATTATCTTTTCAACCTTGTAGGTGAAAAGACAACCATACAGAGAGAATAAGTACTCAACCTTAAACTGTTACTGGCTTCTGAAACCCTGAGGCTTCCCCTCAAACAGGTTAGCTTGTTACCCATACCTGAAAGATGCACTGCTTTAAAAAGTGACAATGCAGATTTTGCTGAAAGGACCCTGATAATAGCTGTCTCTTGTGAGGCAATGCCAGGGCCTATCAAACACAGAAGTGGATGCTCACAGTCAGCTATTGGATGGATCACAGGGCCCCCAATGGAGGAGCTAGAGAAAGTACCCAAGGAGCTGAAGGGGTCTGCAACCCTATAGGTAGAACAATAATATGAACTAACCAGTACCCCCGGAGCTAGTGTCTCTAGCTCCATATGAATCAGAAGATGGCCTAGTCGGCCATCTTTGGAAAGAGAGGCCCATCGGTCTTACAAACTTTATATGCCTCAGTACAGGGGAACGCCAGGGCCAAGAAGTGGGAGTGGGGGGAGGAGGGGAGTAGGAGGGAGGGTATGGGGGGACTTTTGGGATAGCATTGGAAATGTAAATGAAGAAAATACCTAATTAAAAAAAGTGACAATGCTGAGATGCCCGAGATGCAGTCCCACTCAGTCCCCAAGATGAGGTCCCACCTAGTTTCCGAAAGAGTAGACCATGCACCATGCACTGGCTTCCACAAAGTCTCAATCAAGTCTCTAAATAGCCTCATAACTTCAACCCTTAATCATAACAGGATCAGATCTTGGGGTGACTTAAAAGCCAAGGAGTACAGCGCAAATCAAAATTATTTTATCACAACATGGAGACTCAGAAGACAAAGGATTAGCGGTACTATGAAGGGCAGAAATCAAGGAATCCTGTCCCAAAGAAGGACAGGCACATGTGTAAATAATGAATTGGTACACTTAGTTGTGCAAATGGACTCTCAGAAGAGAACAAATATGTACAAAAGACCTGCTTTGAAATGCTATTTGTAAGGACACAGCAGTGGTGACATGTTAATGGCTTGGGTACACAGCTCTTGTAATGAGTGTTCCAGCTCATTAAACTGACATGTGTATTGACAACACTATGCCTATGGCTAGGTGTTACAGATTAGAGGTAGGAAAGGAGATCAGTTTTAAATGATTTATTAACATCGCCTGTGTCTAGTTAAAGCAATGAGAGCCGAGAGCTGTCTCCAATCAAAGGTGTGTTTGTTAGGTATTTTGTTTCTTGCTTCCCCCTGGTTCATGGATAAGTAGAAGCAGTCTATAAACTCCTTGTTCTTTCCTGAATGAAAGCACCAAAAAGCTGATAGGTTAAAGCAATCCTCTTTGTAGATATGGAGATGAAATGGCACACTCTTAGGATTCAAGATGGATGTGGAGCTCACTTCTTATATGTAGAAGATATATATGAAAGCATATGTCTCAATAAGTAAAGCCACTTCACACATGACTGAAGACCTGAATTTGGAAGTTAAGAGCATGAACTTCTCTGCAGAGAACCCATGTTTGGTTTCATATCCTTAAAATTTAATCCATTTCCTCAATTGACCTGTGATAATTATATAAGAAATGGACTTCACTATGAGATATTCATATATTCAGCTAATATACTGTCATTATGTTCACCATCATTACCCTTGCAGGTCCTGAATTTCCAAGGTGGTTTCCTTCCTCTTCTCAAATAGCCCTCCACCTATTCTCATATGTCTTTAAAAACATGTGGATGCTGCAGTTCTGCAACTACTCCTCATGAAGGACTATTTAAAAAGAATTTACACATTAGCTGTAAATGGCAAAGCACCCTTTTGTCTAGCACATCAGCAAGAACATTGCTAATTCTTCCTGCTCTTCCAGTTAAATGTTTGTATCTTCCAGCTTATGAATTGAATTCATATTGGTGTCCTTGCATGAAACATGTTTCATGAAATATTAGAAATCATTCATAATAATTCATAAATTCATACATGTGAGTGCATTAATATTAAGTTTCCACCTTAACACATAATAGAAAAGTTCATAGCAAAAGTCTGGCAAATTCTTTTACAAAAAATTTTACAAGATAATAGCATAACTAAAATATTCCACGTTGGACTTTCTAAACTCCTTAAAATAGTCAGCTCTTTGGAAACAGTGCTAACATTTAAGTCAAAAAAGGTAGATAGATAGATAGATAGATAGATAGATAGATAGAGATAGAGATGTATATATGTTTTTAGAGGTGTTATGGCATGAGAACTTATTTTGAAAAATAGTCTTGGGAGCTGAAGAACTGGCATTGTGGTTAAGTCCATATGCAGCTCTTACAGACTAGAATAATGCTTCCAAATACCCACCACATAGGATGATATAAAACAATTTGTAACTCTTGCTCAAAGAAATCTAATAACAGTAGCCTAGGGCATAAACACACACAGATACACACACACACACACACACACACACACACACACACACGGGGGGGGGCGGAGTCAGAGACACAGACAGAGATTCAAATAATAAACATTAAAATAACAATAGTGTTGGAATTTGAGTCTAACCTTTGAGAGAGTAGAAAAAATGGGAGGGAATTCTGTGAATGAGCACAAAGAACTCTAAAGCAATACTAATGGTGATGATTGCCACCTCACCATCCTATCAATAGACCACGAAGTTTAGAATGTACAGATCTACAGACTGTAGCTTGACTTATAGTCTATTGGATTATTTCACGAAGATTTGAATAATTCTAAAGTCAAGAAAACTTCAAAGATATTACATGTCATGCCAGTAAATACTGCACACACAATGACTAAAATTGAGCTCCAGGAAGGGAGTGAGTGTGCTCCAGGTAAACATTTAAGTACTGAGCACAATTACCCTGAATTCTGGTGAAGTACTTAGCTACCATTCTACAACAGTTTTAAAGGCTTGCTCTGTATCCACAATATTTTAAAATTGTGTAAGTTGATCAAATCTCCCCCTTTTTCTATATTATCCTACATGTACTTAATGCTACATCTCAAGGTAATTTTCTCTTCTTGACATTTACCTTTCCCTTAATACTCTGGTCCTTGAGCTTCTATTTGATCACAGGCACTATGCTCATTAAGAGAGAATACATGAACTTAAATTCTCATTCTGTTATCTTCCAGTACTGTGGCCTTGACCAAGTTCCTCATTTGCTTTAAACTGCACTTCTTTGTTTATAAAATGAGCATGTCTGTGCTCAAACTCAGAGAATTTTACACATTATCTATGACAAATTAAAAATGCAGTACAAGGTGGCTGAATATCAGGGAGGTCCCCAGAGCATAACTTTAGTTGTCAGGAGCATAATAATGACCCAATGAAGACAGATAATACAGCTTCATTTTCTACATTTTTATAGTAGCATGCAAATGATAACACTCTTTTCTTTTTCACTGTCAACCCACAGGTAACCTAGGTAGAGAGGAGAAAGGATGTGTTAAATCTGTTCTGTGGACACTTCCTTAAACATATACTAGAGAAAACCACTGTGAATATAAAAAATATCCAACATGGCTAAATGCTTGTCTTTAAATGACCTACTTTGTGGGTCAGCCACCAAATAGTAAAAATATTGTCTCTAGTTATTTTTTCACCTGACAGACACCTAAGAATGCATTTGTTAACCCAATAAAAACTTGGGGTCTATAATATTTGGTTGCACATCATACAGAGGTCTTGATAGACCATTAAAATTGATGAAAAGACCTAATCAAGTAGAGTCAGTTCTGAAGAGATAAGTATATACATACACAGAAAAAGGGATCCTGAAGCAAGGTAAATTGAATTAGAGAGTAATATGAAAGTTTCCCTATATGTGCTGAATTTTAAAATTATGACTGACTTCAAAGACTTTCTTTTAAAAAATACATAAATGATTAATTAATTTTCTCAAACAAATTGAAATATTCTAATAATTCTAGCAATTCCAGAAATCTCACCTTTTTATTATCTAACTTCCCCACATGTTTTCCATGAGCTGGTAGAATTTTAAATCTTACATAGTATCTAATGGCAGCATATATCATTGTTATTTAATAGACTCATGTCCCACATGCTTCCTCCACTGGTCAAAGAAGACCTTGCTACAACCCATAGGCCATTATTGCCTTTGCAACTTGTAGAGGTAAAAATTTCCTTTCTGGGTCTTCACTTACTCATGTAAAAGGTAAAAATAATGACATTGTTTTCCAAACAGGGTTTTTCAAAAAGAAAATATCCTGGAAAAATAACATTTATGGAAATGCTCTGTAAACACAGAATTGCATTTAAATTTTGATATACTATAAGGTAAATATTTGTCATCAGAACCTCCCACCTTAATTTGGCAAAATATAGCTAGCAGTCATCAGAAAAACTTTAGCCTTGTTTGCTTCAAAATTTTAATCTAATCAAAGTATCCTGCAGGAGATCAGTGTATAATAATCACAGCAAATTGTAAAATTTATTCATTGTTTTTATTTCTCAAACATAGCCTGTTTCTCATAGGCAGCCTTACACACTGTGCTAATTCCCATGGAAGTCTTCATACATCATTGTTCTGTCCCCAAAATGCTCTCTTTCATGATCTGAGCATATCTGCCTTCTATACTTATTCTAAACCTCATCACTTCTCCAAAGACTATGCCAATTATCCACTACTTCTTCAATGTATCCTTCTAGTTCTAAGATATGTTTACAAAAATATCATTACCTTTATCACTTAACATCTGTCTCCTTGCTTTGAAACAAGAGGGCTCATGAAGTTTCTTTTCTATTTTTCATTATGAGTGTCTGTATGTAGATAGGTACACATGAATACATGTTCCTATGGAGACTAGAAAAGAGCATTGTGTCTCCAGGAACTGGATTTACAAGTGGTTATGAGTCACTCAATGTGAATGCTGGGAACTGAACTAAGTTTCTCTTCAAGAGAAAATACCAAGTGCCCTTAACTGCTGAGCCATCTCTTCAGTGCCTGTGTTCATGTAGTTTCTATAGACTCTAAGAATCCTCATTGTAATCTGATTCTATTGATCACATCAGTGATATATGGATACATTCATGATCATTACCAGGTACTTTAAGATGTTAGCAAATGGAAACGATTCAGAAAGAGTAAGAAGAAATGTGTCTAGTGTCCCACATTATAGTGGAGAGAGAGTACGGTGAGTGCAATGAAGGCTGTTTTAAATTTAGGGGGAAACAAAGCTCACCAAACCTCATTGAAGCTTGGGTTCAGAGGTCCTGCAATTCTCTATGTATTTCAGCTTTGCATCCTGCTCACCTTTCTGAGTAGTATCTTCATTTTATAAAGCCCGAGACAATATGAAAAGATAGGGTGCATGACTTGGAAAGAATCTTTACCAGCGTTTCATTGAGTGAAGATGAATGTTTATACACTTGGATATAAAATATGTCTTGGCTATGCACCATAGATTAGTGCTGAATAAATAAAAAAAGAACAGGCAGATAAGTACTTAGATGGATATATAAGTGGATATACAGAAATGAAGATACTGGGATCAACACACCCACAGTTATGTGATTTTGATGGGAAAGCCAGTGATTGTGCCAACAAAGTGAAGACTAAGCATGCTTTTGTGCTTGTACAGGACCCCACACGCCTTCATGGACACGGTTTACTTCAGGCAAGCTTTTCTATGTCAACAGATTCTAAATCGTGCATGAGTTACAAATCAATAAATTCTGTATATAAACATCCCCATGCCACCCTGTTTAAGCAACCTCAGTTTTATTTCTTTAAATATCAAAATACAATGTTCTATTTCAACAAACACAAGGAATAGAACATGTAGTTCTCTTGAAGCTAAGTTTATATTTCTAGTTCCCTTTAAATTCTTCAATCACTTCACCTCTAAATCACAGATGTATTTTTCTCCTGGATGCTACATTTTTTTCCTCTGAAATGTGAACACTTCAGTTTATGAGTAAATTCTTTCTTAGTCTCTCTGGGCATTTAGTATAAATATTGTTATTTTAAGATAGACTGGATTCTTTAAAATATCCACTTTAAGAAAATTATTTAGATTTGAATTTCAAACAAAGTTTGACTATCTGCCTCTAATATGGATGTTTGCTCGGGTGTGAGATTTTTAGGAGATGGATATATTGGTAGTTTCAAGCAGTTTAAGCTAGAAATTAACAGACAATAAAGCAATAAAGTACTTCTGGTGTTTTCAGAGATGAAAATGTGCTAAGCAGTATACTGATGCTCATTTCATCAAGAACTTGTCCACCTTGATTAAAAAAGTATTTGGCATACATACTCTAAGAAGGAAAATAAGTCATGAAAAAAATGCTTTGTATTCCTAACCATATTTTCAACTTTCTAAGCAGTGCTTTAGCAATCAAGGATGTCATTATTTCCATAATTCTCTACATATATCAAAGAAGTCAGAGCATAATGAGTCAGAGGACAGTAGAGGTTTCTCGATCTCACTGGAGTTGGAGTGACAAGCTGTGGCTTGCTGCCTTACGTGTGGGCACTAAAAGAACAAGAGGCACTCTTAACTACTGAGCCATCTCTTCTGCCTTGAAATGTTATGTCTAATACACTCTTTTGTGCCTCTGCCAGGATCCAATGCCCTCAAACTACCAGCTCACCTCTGTGTCTCTTTTAAAATTTTTATTACATTTAAATGCGTATATGTGCCTGCATGGCATGGCACATGTGTGGAGGTCAGGTACAACCTGTAGGAGTGAGATCTCTCGCTGCACCATGTGAGTCCAGAGGAGAGAAATCAGTTCATCAGCCTTAGTGGCAAGCACCTTTCCTTACTAAGCCATCTTGTCAGTCCTTGCCTCCTGTTTTTGTACTCATCCATAATTGGTTTGAAAGAATAAACAAATCTCATCAATAGGAACAAAACTATTCTTTCACTTAGTGAATCTACTTACATTAGCATGTGAATTCTAGGAATTTCCTGATTGTTTAAAAGTAAGGGTATAATTATTGGAAATGTGAAAAGTATGGATAAAAGAGTCTAAAAGAGTACCCACTCATAATCATGTAATCAGATTGGATTGGATTTGATATTTACCACATTCTTTTCTGGTATTTGCATTAATAGATATGGACATGTATGGAATAAAGTCGTGAAGAATGTACAAATAATTGAATATAGTGGATTCTTTCTACTTAATATTTTACAATAAATATCTTTTAGGGTAAATAATTTTTCAAATGCACATGTGTGGACATGTGTGCACAAATGAATATTTTGGCCTATCTAACATTCAGTTCAATACTTGCAAAATCACATGGTCCTATGTTTAAGTTTCTATATGGTTCTATGGACTATTTTTTGTTTTTACAAATTACACTGCATAAAAATACATGCTATCTCTAAGACATGAAGATATATATTCACCTCTATGCTATGTAAATGTCAGCATATTTGATGGTTATAACAATTACAGTTTGCTGGAATTGGAGGTGGAAATGGGTGTGGTTATAATACATTGTACAGATGTGTTCAATTCTTAAATAGACAAAATATTATATAATGTTTGAATTTAGTGCTTAAGAAGATAAAAGAAGAAATTAAAGACAAAATAATTTAACTGAGCACTAGGTGAGGTTAAAAAGAGGACAGTGATATGCAACGGCTTCTATAACTCTACCATGTTATGATGACAGCTGAAAGGCCAGGCCTCGTAAAGTCATTCAACACATGAACAACAGTAGCATGAATTTATGTTCTTGCTTTCCCTAGTGCTGGGATCTGTAATCATAGTAAATAATGTTGGTATTAGTTAGATTAATGCCCTTCATTTTTCATAAAAGTGATAACCATGTCTTTTCCATGCCTGTTTAAGAGCATGAATATTCTTCCTAAAGAAAATAATCTGTGGAGATTTATAAAGAAATATCAGGTCTCCAGAGCATCTCTAAAGATAAGGCTGCAAGTTCCTCTCATTTTGTGTTCTGTGGGGCTACAGCCCCCCCCCCCGCAATATATAAACATTTTTGTATCGCAGAAATTCTGCATAATGGTTAAACATGCAACACCTGTCTTTGAAGTAGTTGGAAGAGTAAGACAGGAAGTTTACGATGAGTTTAGTGCCAGCATTATCTACAGAGCTGGGGAATGTGTGTGTGTGTGTGTGTGTGTGTGTGTGTGTGTGTGTGTGTGTGTGTGTAGAGGGTTATTCTTGTTGCTTCTCTGTTGTGATAAACATACAACTAAAAGCAACTTAGGGGAGTAAAGGATTTATTTGGCTTATAGTTTCAGGTAAAAGAGAAATCTGGGCAGAAGCTCAAGGCAGGAACCCGACTGCTTTTCCATAAAGCATTTCTTCTGTCCAGGTAACTCAGGCACAACCAATAATGCATAATTAGCTTGCTCACAGGTTCTTAGTTAGCTTTCTTATCCAGTCCAAGACCACCTCTGAAGAATATTGCCACCCACAGTGGGCTGGACCTTCCAACATAAATTAACATTCAACAAAATCCTCCACAGACATAACCACAAGTCATTTTCCTATCGTCAAACCACTCAATTGAGACATCTCTTCTCAGGTAACTCTAAGCTGTGTCAACAATTAAGCTAACTAGGACAGGGATGTTCCTCATAGCTTGCAGAGAGGACAACATCAACACTATTATTTGCTTTCTATAATAAAAACATTAATGGTACATTTCTGTTAGTGGCTGAAGATAAACATTGATCTACCAAGTGAATCTGAGAGCAATGAATCATTCTCGTGCAATGAACAACTTCACAAGATCAAGGCAGTCAACATTTTACCATGAAAGTGGGAGGAACTCACAAAGATGAAGCCCAAACCCAGCTGCGGAGCTATTAATAGCTGATGTCTGCTAAACTGGGGGAGTCAGTTTCTTGAAAGCTTGTGGCCCTTGATAAGTAGACAAGACTCAAATAGATGGTATTATACCTGTGAACATACAGGCAGTGCTTATGGGACTTGGTGGGTTTTAAGCAACAACCACAAAACAGATACAAATTAAGGAGGAGTGAGAGGACACACGGTGAATCATGAAGTCATAAGGGGAAAAGAAGGGTTGAAGTTTATCAAAATGAACTTTACACATGTATGAAAATATCTAAGAATAAACTTATTCTATTACACGATCAGATAAGTCAGGTTTTTTTTTTTAACCCCTGTATCTGAAACAGTTTCTAGAAGCAACCTCAGGGTTCTATGTAAATTCAGTGTTATATGCTGTCACATGCAGCATGTGTAACATCATCTCTCATACTGCTCAACAAAGAAGGCATTCAGTATTGGATCCTTCACTGATGCACAAACGAATCACCAAGTAAATGTGTAGCAGTTAACAATTTTTTAAAATACAGTTTATTAGGTCTCAATGTGGTATAATTAGAAAGATTTAAACAATGAAAATATACATGCCAGGGTCAACTAGGAACCATCCCTCTCTTGACTGATAATGCATTAAGTGTTCATAGGCTGACCTCCAAGAATTAGATGAAGCATTAAAATGAGCTGAGCATGAATTCACTCAGGTGAATTTTATGTTAAGAAGACTGGAAAAGTAAAGAGAAAGCCCATCTTTCACTTTTTGATATACTTGCAGATAAGGAGTTCAAGGTTACCTTTCTTTGGATGTGGTTCCCACTCCAATATTTTGGCTATCTGTGAAATATATAAATAAATAAAGTGTCTAGTGACTGCTAGCAAGGGGAGTGAGCCTGAACAGAGCATAGATCTATGCATTCTAATTTTTCAGTTATGAATGAGTGTGTCATTGAGATGGGCTGCAAACATTAGTGAGCATACAGAGGATAATGCTCAATGGGAACAATCAATATACATTGAATAAATTTATGGAATTTTTGAAGAAAAAACTATTGTTTTAAAAGAATAAGAATAATCTAAAGACACATGTGTGTTCCTCCATTTCATTATCACATTATTAAAACAATGATCCCCAAAATAATTGGAATTTCTTCACAAATTTCATGGCAGGAGAAGAAAAAGGCTGAAGCTTGGTGTCAGCCAAAAGAGGAGCTTGTCTGAAAGGAAAGAGATGTAACATGGTTCTTGCAATCTTGCAGGAGACACAGGAACCCAGACAATGATGAAGCAACATGGGCAAGATCACATCTTGACCAGTACTGTTAGTTGTAAATATAACCCTTGCTGTCTATTTAAGTCTAAGCTTGATGTGAAGACCCTAAAGAAAAACTTGGGAAGGGGCACAGTTCCAGATTTCTTTGTTCCCCTTGCCAATGTTACCATATTGCATAAATCAATTTCTCTCTCTCTCTCTCTCTCTCTCTCTCTCTCTCTCTCTCTCTCTCTCTCTCTCTCTCCCTCCCTCCCTCCCTCTCACCTCTCCCCCCTCCCTCCTTTTTCCATTAGTAGTTTGTTTAATCAGATTATTAAGGTTGTATAACTGAACCTGGCCTATGGGGAAATGCCAGGACCCATGCTCTGATCATAATAACTCCAGTAGCACTACTACTCTGGAAACAATTATTGTCTACAAACTCCAAGTAATAAGGAGATAACTTCAGTGGTATTTACACAGACTACCTACTTTCAGAGCCTAGATTCTGTATATTCCAGTTTCAAGTTTTGCTTTGATAGAAAATCCTTTTATAAACACTATGTCTCCAATGGATTAGAATTTTATAGTTGTAGTAACACTGCAGTGCTGGCCCCATGTACCATCTCCAGGCCAATTTTGCCAGAGGTGATTAATGAAATCACTTTTAAAAAATTAACACAATTTGATCTTCAAACTTTGAAAATTATAAAAGCAAAATTTTTGTCCACAATATGATGCGAATTTTAGCCTAACATGCAGTCAGTTCTCTGCTGAGATGTCAGTTCATTCCTTAGGTGTTAGGACACCATACTGTCAACTGTACAAAGGCGTAGAATGCATCTTTAAACAGTACAAGCTAGCCTGAGAAGGGGATTGAAAAGTGTACTTTTTTTTCCTTCCATTCTAAAGTTTCACTACAGAAATGCCTACATTTTGGTTTAAACCCATATATACTGGAAAAGATGAGTCGAAATTTTGAGTCTAGTAATTTTCAGTGTCACTAATGTTTAAAGCCTTCTGGAATCATCCCTGTTATCAACTAACTTGATAAAATATTTGCTGACAATTATATGGACATTTTATAGAACTGTAACTACATCTTGGGCATATTGACAAAAATATTTTATTAGCCTTTTTTTTAAAAGAAAATACTTATTTGTGATGAAACAGTACAGTTTAAGTAATAGTAAAGAAAAAGCAAAATTGTTTAGATAGCCGATCTCAAATTTATGAAACATTCCAAAGGAAAATATGAAAATGTATTAAGAAAATCTATGCTTTGTAGATATTTCTACCTATACTACAAACATCAGGACACAAAATTGCATTCCAACCAATATTAACTGATATATACAAGAAAATGGTATTATGTGTCAATTAAAGGCATTCATTTAAAATATACATCCATTTTCTTATTTATTTCTAGAAGTTATTTTGAGGTCAAATATACAAGTTTGACTTGAGCCTTATATGTTCTTTTAATAGCTTCCAAAACTTAAGGGTTAATTTCTTATTATTAAGACTTTGTTAGGCTGTGTGGTGGTGAAATATGCCTTTAATCCTAGCACTTGATAGGCAGTGGAGAGTTGATCTCTGAATTTTTAGGCAGTCTGGTCTACAGATTAACTTTCAGAACAGCCAGAGCTACACAGAGAATTCTTGTCTTAAAAAAGACAAGAGGAAAAAGACTTTATTATAAAGAACTGGAAGATAAAAACGTGCCAAAACTAATGAGACCAAAAAAGTCTATACATCTCAATTAACATATTTCTACATAATTAGAATAGTCATACTAAATTACTTTTTCTTTTAATTGGAGAAATGGAGTATAAATATGATTGTCTTTATCTGATCAAAAGACAAAACTTTTGGTCTGTTATACAAACTATCTCCTAGAAACAATAAACAAAGAACACATCTAAAGAATATCAAAAATTAAATATCAAAATTGGATATCAACAATTAGCTACTTTCCCCTTGAGATTATTAGCGTACTTTCAAACAAGTTATACACTCAAAATAAAAAAAAAAAAAAAAGTAACTATTCTCACAGACACATTTTTTATGGTTAGTTTAGCTAATAACTCCTTATTAGCTTCCATTAAGACAAACAGATGCTCAAGTTACAACACACAATGTTTTTGTTTCATCTTTTTTTGTTTTAATTCCAAATATTTATTTAAGGGAAATTGAAGGTGTTTTACTTCTGGCACAAAAGAAAAAAAAAAAAAAAAAAGCAAAGAAAAGCAGATACACCACAGTCAGTTCTACATATAAAAATAGCTATAACAACATTGGCATATTGTTAAGAAATTGATTCTAGGATGATCTATATGAATACATTCACATGTATCATATCACTCTGTGTTACGTTAGTGAAAAAGAACTCAAACTAACAAGACACATGAAAAGTTCTACACCTACCATTGATCCACCGAGCTTCTGGATTATGAAGTCCGAATCCTTTCCCCAAAAGCTCCTCTAGTGACAGTCTTGTTTCTGAAGAATTTGTTAGTTCATCTGAAAAGAAAAGAAATACATCATCAAGCACTTTTGTATTGTTTTCCTTAAAGAATAGGAATTAAGGTTTAAAATATTTTGCCTCAAAATATATGCTAATGAGACATCAATCTGAAGTGAGCATGTGAAATAGATTTTACATTGAAAGAATGTTTTGTAGACTTTTATGTATTTTTATGCAAGGGTCTTATGAAATCCAGACCACCTTTTAACTCCTGATCATCTTGTTTTCAAGTATAGTATAAACATTGTAGGAATAGTACACTACCATATTTGTCCTCCACTTTTTAAATTTAACTCTAAGATTTCAATATGGAATTTTTTACATCAATTTAACATGTCTATCCCAAGATATACTTTAATACACAGTACACCAAAAACAACTAAGAACTAGTGTTTGCACTATTCAAGAAGACCCAGGTTTTGATGATTAATCACAAGCCTGTTCTCATTTTCACACTATTTAGTAGTAAATTTAGATTTTTGTTTTTGTTTTTGTAAAAAGCTAACTATCAGAGAGGTAGGATCTTCACAGGAAAGAGAGATGGATCATTCTAATCTGAGGCAATTCAAATAAATGGAATGAATGCAAAAATTGTACCACACAATTACTACATAGAAAACGCTAAGCAAATCTGAGATTTGAATGCTAAGTTCAAAGTCTAAAATGCTAAGAAGAAAGTAAGTATCACGCATTAACCACTGGAAGAAGAGCATGATTTCATTTTCTTTTTACATTTCATAACCTAGAAATGGAAGGCTAGAGGTGAGTTTAAAATGCTGTTTGCAATACCCCTTTGTATTCAATGGGTTATAGAGAGCAGTTTGTCACTTTCTTGCAAAATAATAGCATTGTTTATTTGCTGAGTGAATTCTTCCTGGTGACCTTTTAGCTATGACCTTCCCTCTGACTGAAAACAAAATGTCAAAGACATGTTCTAATCTCAGGCGATTTTATCTTTTCAAAGTTCAGCACTCACTATACCTGGAGCTTGCTGTGGCTTCTCTCAAGTGTCTACAGCAGTAACTCATTTAAAAAACAATACAGTAAATCCATTAAAAAAAACACTATGAATGCCAAGATAACGTTTTAAAAAATATTAGAATTACCTGAATTCTACTTTAGACCAGATACGCTTATATGGAGATGTGAAAAAATGATAGACAAAGACATACAAACATCCAATTATTTACAGAGCAATCAGAAAGGTCAAAACTTGAACTTTCTTGGGGCTAGAAAGATATCTCAGTGCTCAGCAGTTAAGAGTACTTACTGCCTTTCCAGAATATCTTTTAGGATGATGAATATGTACATATGAGTATATGCATAATATATGCATGAATGTACACAAGTGCAAAGGTGTACTTGACTTTTAAGGAGAGTATACAACCCCAAATGATCTTAGGTATAAATCACTATTCAAGTATTCGAAAAAAATGAAAACAAGCATTTGTATTTCTCAAGCATATCTTTTTCTTCTTTATACTTATTGCTGTTTCTATTTATATGTGAGTATGCACATGAGTGCAGGTTTCCACAGAGCACAGAGGCAGATGTCTGATCAGTTGGAAGTAGTGTTACACATGGTTCCTGAGAGATGAACTCGGGTCCTCTGGAAGGTAAGCAAGCCTTCTTAATTGTTGATCCATGTCTCAAGCCTTTAAATATGTATTCTTACAATTCAGGACACACTACACTGAACCTCTTTCAATTAGGAATCTTTACCTCTGCCCCCCCCCCCCTGCACACACACACACCACAGCATTTGAAAACTTTTCAATATTTTTCAATGATGATTGGAAGAATGAAATACTCTCACATTTAATTGCATCCTAAATCTTCCATTTTCGATTTATCATGTGGTTCATTTAACATCTTATTGGAATTAATGCTAATAGCTTGATATAATTGAAAACAGAATTCTCCAAATGCAAGTGAATATTATACATAAGGTTGGTGGCTATATGTACAGAATCACAATTTTTCAAAAATTGCATATATGTATGAAATTCTGGAGAATAAAGATAATATTAATAGCCTGGAACCTTGCTGCTGGGGCAGACCCCTAGTTGGTCTACTCCCATGAAGTCTCCATATCCTGATCTATTCTAGAGGACCCACTGCACTCAGTTGGTAAGTCCCACACCTACACAGTCCAAGAGCTGCTGCTAGGACCCTAGTGGACTCTGGACCCATCACCAACCCTCCCAAATACCACTCCCCTTCCATCCTTTTCACCCCTTCTGCTCAGTTCTTACTGCTGGGGCAGACCCCGAGTTGGTCTGTTCCTGTGAAGACTCCATATTCTGATACATTCTAGAGGACCCATTGCACTCAGAGCAGTTGAGAACCCATTGCAGTTAGAGCAGTTGAAGTCCCATTGCACTCAGAGCAGTTGTCTGAAGGCCTCCCAGAAAACCTACTGCAGCCAAGGCAACAGATCAGCAGCTTCTCTGTCCCTGTAAAGAGCCCCCAGTTGGAAGACCCCTAGGTGGTCGGATACTGACAGGGCTGCCTGCCTAACAAGATACCTACAGAAACTCAGGGACAAAAGAGGCAGATTCCATACTGTCACCCAGAACAACAAACACCAGGGATATTCAAATAGCAAAAGGCAAGCTTAAGACCATAAGCAACAGAAACCAAAATATATGCACATCATCAGAACCAAGTTCTCCCAGAACAGCAAATCTTGAATACACCAACAAACCTGAAAATCAGGAATCTGTCCTAAAATCCTATCTCATTCTTTACAGGAAAACACAAGTAAAGAGGTCAAGGAATTAAATAAAGTGATCCAAAACCTAAAAGTGGAAGTAGAAACAATAAAGAAAACACAAATGGGGGCAAACCTGGAAATGGAAAACCTGGGAAAGAGGTCTGGAATTACAGATGAAAGTATTACCAACAGAATATAAGAGAGAGAAGAGAGAATCTCAGGTGTAGAGGATACAGAAGAGATTGACACAACTGTCAAAGAAAATTCAAAACATAAAAAACTCCTAACCCAAAGCATCCAGGAAATTCAGGACACAATGAAAAGACCAAACCTAAGAATAATCCAAATAGATAAGAACAAAGATTCACAGCTCAAAGGAACTGAAAAAAATTCAACAAAATCATAGAAGAAAACCTCCCCAACCTAAAGAAAGAGATAACAATAAAGGTACAAGAAACCTATAGAACACCAAATAAAAGGGTTTAGAAAAGAAATCTTCTCGTCACATAATTATCGAAACACTAAATGCACAAAGCAAAGAAAGAATATTAAAAGTTGCAAGGGGAAAGTCCATGTAACATACAAAGGTAGACCAATTGGAATTACACCAGACTTCTCAACATAGACTATGAAAGTCAGAAGATCCTGGTCAGAGGTCATGCGGACTCTAAGAGAACACAATTCTATCAGACATATTCTCCATCTGATAAACAACTTAAGCAAAATGGCCAGATATAAAATTAACTCATATAAATCAGTATCCTTCAACAAATAGTTTTGCTACTATACCCAGCAAAACTCTCAATAAACATAAATGGAGAAACCAAAATATTCCAGGACAAAACCAATTTCAAAAATATATATCTACCAATCCACCCCTACAGAGGATCCTGGAAGGAAAACTCCAACACAAGAAAGATACCTGGACCAAAGAAAGGACACGATATTAAGAATCTCACAACGAAGTCAAAAGCAGAGGATCACAAGCACATAAAGCCACCTACAAAAACAAACATACCAGGGGCCAACAGTCATCTCTCTTTAATATCTCTGAATATTAATGGGCTCACCTATAAAAAGACATAAGCTAACAGACTGGATATACAAACAAGATCCAGCATTTTGCTGCATACAAGAAACACACCTCAATAACCAAAGCAAGCACTATCTCAGAGTAAAAGGATGGAAAAAAGTCTTCCAAGTGAATGGACCCAGGAAACAAGCAGGAGTTGGCATCCTAATATCCAATAAAATAGACTTTCAACCAAAAGCTATCAAGCATGATGAAGAAGAACACTTCATATTCATCAATGGGAAAATCCAGCCAAAGAAAGTCTCAATTCTGAACATCTATGCCCCAAGTGCAAGAAAAATCCATATTCATAAAAGAAACTTATGAATACAGGGGAATGCCAGGGCCAGGAAGCAGGAGTGCGTGAGTTGGAAAGCAGGGCAGGGGGAGGGTATAGGGAACTTTCGGGAGATCTAAATGAAGAAAATATCTAATAAAAATGTATTAAAAAAGAAATCAAAAGGGAGACATAACAACAGAAATGGAGCAAATTTTAAAAATCGTCAGATCTATACTCAACAAAACAGGAAAACCTAGATGAAATGGATGGTTTTCTAGACAGATGCCACATATCAAACTTAAATCAAGAGCAGGTAAACTATCTAAACAGGCCCATATCACACAAGGAAATAGAAGAAGCTATTAAAAACCTCTCAACCAAAAAAAAACCCAGGGCCAGATGGCTTTAGTGTAGATTTCTACCAGATCTTCAAAGAAGACCTGATACCAATTTTCCTCAAAATATTCCATAAAATAGAAACAGAAACAACATCACCTAACACATTCTATGAAGCCACAATTACTCTGATACCTAAACCACACAAAAGCCAAACCAGAAAAGAGAACTTCAGACCAATCATGCTTATGAATATATAAGCAAAAATACTCAATAAAATTCTTGAAAACAGACTCCAAGTACACATCAAAACCATCATTCACCATGATCAAGTAGGCTTCATCCCAGGGATGCAAAGTTTGTTTAATATATGACAATCCATTAACATAATCCACTATATAAACAAACTTAAAGAAAAAAATCACATGATCATCTCCTTAGATGCAGAAAAAGCATTTGACAAAATATAACACCCCTTCATGTTAAAATCATTGAAGAGATCAGGAATTCAAGGCCCATACCTAAATGTAATAAAAGCAATTTACTGCAAACCAACAGCTATTATCAAATTAAATAGAGGCATTCTTGAAACAATCCCACTGTAATTGGGGACAGGACAAGGATTCCAACTCCCCCCATAGCTACTCAATATAGTACTTGAAATGTTAGCTAGAACAATAAGACAACATAAAGATATCAAGGGGATACAAATTGGTAAAGAAGAAATAAAGGTATCACTATTTGCAGATGATATGATAGTATACATAAGTGACCCCAAAAATTCTATCAGAAAACTTCTCCAGCTGATAAACAACTTAAGCAAAATTGCCAGATATAAAATTAACTTATATAAATCAGTATCCTTCCTTTATACAAAAGATAACCAGGCTTAGAAAAAATTTAAGGAAACAACACCCTTCAAAGAGCCACAAATAATATAAAATATCTTGGGTCATTGTAACCAAACAAGTGAAAGACCTATATGACTATAACTTCAAGACTCTCAAGAAAGAAATCAAGGAAGATCTTAGAAAATGGAGAGATCTTCCATGCTCATGGATTGGCAGAATTTAACATAGTAAATATGGCCATTCTACCAAAGGCAATCTATAGACTCAATGCAATCCCCATCAAAATTGCAACACAATTCTTCAGATACATGGAAATAGCAATTCTTAAATTATTCTGGAAAGGGGAAAAACCCAGAATAACAAAAACCATTCTTAACAATAAAAGAACAGCTGGGGGAATCACCATCCCTGACCTCAAGCTGTAGTACAGAGCAATAGTGATAAAAACTGTATGGTATTGGTACAGAGACAGACACATTGATCAATGGATTAGAATTGAAGATCCAGAAATAAAACTACACTTATAGTCACTTGATCGTTGACAAAGACACCAAACATATACAATTGAAAGAAGAAGAAGAAGAAGAAGAAGAAGAAGAAGAAGAAGAAGAAGAAGAAGAAGAAGAAGAAGAAGAAGAACAAGAAGAAGAAGAACAAGAAGAAGAAGAACAAGAAGAACAAGAAGAACAAGAAGAACAAGAACAAGAACAAGAACAAGAACAACAACAACAACAACAAGAACAACAACAAGAACAACAAGAAGAAGTGCAAGAACAAGAAGAGCAACAACAACAACAAGAACAACAACAACAAGAACAACAACAAAAACAAGAAGAAGCAGCATCTTCAACAAATGGTTCTGGTCTAATTGACTGTCTGTACAAGAATTAAAAATAGATCCATATTTGTCACTTTGTACAAAGCTCAAGTCCAAGTGGATGAAGGGCCTCAACATAAAACTAGATACACTTAATCTAATAAAAGAGAAATTGGGAAAGAACCTTGAACTCATTGGCACAGGAGGAAATTTCCTAAACATTACCCCAATGGCTCATGCTCTAAGATCAAGAATTGATAAATGAGACCTCATGTAACTGGAAAGCTTTTGTAAGGCAATTGACATAGTCAATAAGGTAAATTGGCAACCTATAGATTGGGAAAAAAATATTTTCACTAATCCCACATCTGATAGAGGGCTATTTTCCAAAATATATAAAGAACTCAAGAAGTTAATCACCAAAAAAAAAAAAACCAAGCAACCCAATCAAATAAGGGCATATAGAACTAAACCAAGAATTCATGACTGAAGAATCTCAAATGGCTAAAGCAATGTTCAAAGTCCTTAGTGATCAGAGAAATGCAAATCAAAATGACCCTGAGATTCCACCTTACATCAATCAGAATGGCTAAGATCAAAACCTCAGTTGACAGCACATGTTGGAGAGGATATGGAGAAAGAGGAACACTCCTCCATTTCTGGTGGGATTGCAAACTGATACAACCACTCTGGAAATGCCAATGGCTCTCTCTCCAAGATCAAGAATTGATAAATGGAATTTGTCCATTTCATTCAAGTTTCCCAGTTTTGTTGAGTATAGGCTTTTATAGTAGGATCTGATGATTTCTTTGATTTCTTCAGATTCTGTTGTTATATCTCCCTTTTCATTTCCGATTTTGTTAATGAGGATACTGTCCCTGTGCCCTCTAGTTAGATTGGCTAAGGGTTTAACTATCTTGTTGATTTTCTCAAAGAACGAGCTCCTGATGTGGTTGATTCTTTGAATAGTTCTTTTATGTTTCCACCTGGTTGATTTCAGCCCTGAGTTTGATTATTTCCTGCCTTCTACTCCTCTTGGGTGTATTTGCTTCCTTTTGTTCTAGAACTTTTAGATATGCTGTCAGGCTGCTAGTGTATTCTCGCTCTAGTTTCTTTTTGGAGGTACTCAGAGCTATGAGTTTTCCTCATAGGACTGCTTTCATTGTGTCCCATAAGTTTGGGTATGTTGTGGCTTCATTTTCATTAAACTGTAAAAAGTCTTTAATTCTTTCTTTATTTCTTCCTTGACCAAGGTATCATTGAGTAGAGTGTTGTTCAGCTGTAAATGTTAGCTTTCTATTATTTATGTTGTTATTGAAGATAAGCCTTAGTCCATGGTGATCTAATAGGATGCATGGGATGATTTCAATATTTTGTATCTGTTGATGCCTGTTTTGTGACCAATTATAATATTTACAAGCTGAAGTCCCCAAGTGAGGACACCTCAGTCCAACTTGGGAGAGAGAAGAAAGCAATCAAATTGGGGAGGGAGGGAGGGACAAGGGAGGGAAAGTGGATAGGGAGGTTAGTTGGGGTGAAAGGGGAATCTAATCTGGTATTGGGAGAGGGAAAGGGGCTGACCCTGAGGGCCAGCAGAAAGAATGGAAATAGGCAACTTCAGGAGATAGGAGGTTGTGAGGGACCCTCTAGAATGCATCAGAGTCCTGGGAATTGAGAGATTCTCAGGAATCAAAGGGAGAGAACTTAGATGAGATGCCCAACAGTAGGTGGAGGGAGCTTAGAAAGCTTACCTTCAGCAGGAAGAGAGGGCATCAAGTGAGATTTAGGTTTGCCATCCCACAGTCACATCTCTGACCCATAATTGTTCCTGTGTGAAAGAATTACAGGGATGGAAATGGAGAGAAGCCTGAGGAAAGAAAGTCCAGCAATAGGCTCAAAGTGGGATCCAGCTCAAGGGGATGTCCCAAGGCCTGACACTATTACTGATTCTATGAGTGCTCACAAAAAGTGACCTATCATAACTGCCCTAGCAAAGACCCAACAAGCAGCTGAAAGAGTTTGATGCAGATATTTGCACCCAACAAATGGACAGAAGCTTTTGACCCCTGTTGTTGAATTAGGAAAAAACTGGAAGAAGCTGAGGAGAAAGGTGACCCTGTAGGAGGACCAGCATTGTCAATTAATCTGAACCCCTGAGAACTCTCAAATACTGGACCACCAAACAGACATCATACACCAGCTGATATGAAGCCCCAAACACACATAGATTAGAGAACTTCCAGGTCTGTGTTCATTCAGAAGTGATGTACCTAACCCTCAAGAGACTTGAGGCCACAGGAAGTTTAGAGGTCAGATAGCATGGAGGGTGGGGGCATCCATGTGGACACAGGGGGTATGGAATGTAAAGCAGTCAGAGGGTGGATGGGTGGCAGGAATGGAATATGGAGTGTGAAAAATAAATAAATGTTTTAAAAGGTAATATTAATAAAAATTAATGATAATTGAATTTTTTGGTTTTTGCACTTTCAGTGACTTTATATTGAATAGTTTTTCAAATTCTACCTTTAGTAAAGTTTTAACTATGTTATTTAATGTATGTTTCATGCAATTCTAGCAGAAAAGTAATACACACTTGTCCTACACACTTTTCAGTCAGCTTCCCTCAGTGGAAAATACCATTTTGCTGAATGAGAGAACAGGATGTGATTGATATTATAAGTCCTGTGCCTCTTGTTGATTTCACTATGTTATTTGTATTCATTTCCATGTGTGTTTAGTTCTGTAAAATCAGTAACAACACCCATACCAGTTAAGATATAGAAGAGTGTCTAGACCTGGGGCTTGTGGACTCAGTACCTTCTTACTAACTCTACACATCCAACATTTGACAACCAGTGTTCTTCATAGATGATTATATTTAAAAGAAAAACTACATTGGGCCATTCTCAGAAAGTCAAGGTCACTAGCCTTCTCTTATACATAAAGGCTGAATTTTATATAGATATTTAAGATCCAGGGAGCATGAACCTGAAGTGGAGAAGTTCACTGGGACAAAGGAAATGAATGTGAGGAGGAAGGAATAGAAATAGGAGCCTATGTGTCATGAAAGAGATGAGTTCAAAGTACATTATGTATTTACATAATTCTCAACACCAAGTACAAAGAATATATACCAAGATAAAATAATAATAATTTTGAGTTAATACTATTTTTTGGCTCCAGGAATATAAGGAGAAGATGACTCAAAACAAAAATTTGCTAACCCCCTAGGTCAGTGCCTAGTCCAACCATCATTAGAAAATATGCAGAGAGGGAAGAATTTTGGGGCACTCAGTTCTAAATGGGTTATGTTCATCAACGCCTCCACTACCCCCTAGCTCATCCCCGTGCCCCAATCTTAGGAATATATGGGGTAGAAAGGGCAGAAAGGTTTTTATTTTCCAGAGGGTGTCATCCAAATGGATGACACAGGAGTATAGATACATATGTAACTCACAGAGATTTTGACAGCATGAACTAGGCAGGCACAGGTTCAAGACAGAGAGCCTTTCAGTGATGAGTTGGGAAAGTAGACATGGGTTTCCATCCCTAATCAAGAAGCTGTTGTCAATTGGCATCTTGCAAAGAAACAACTACTTTTCTCCAGTAGAGTCTTATTGGGCAAACAAGTCCTACTTCAGAGTAAACCCATACCCAGCAGTAGTCGGCCAGCAAAATACAAACGCAATGGTATTTTTGTAGAGATTTTGTTGAATATTGCTTTGTTTGTTTGCTTGTTTGTTTGTTTGTAGTACTGGACTTTTGCATATCTTCTAACATAAAGAAATTACTTCCTAAACAACTTTCATTTCTCCATATGTTCTTTTGTATAAAATCAATTTTTTCTTTGTTTCTAACAATATATATATATATATATATACACACACACACTCACATATGTTTGCATGCAAATCCAAAAATGAAATCTTTTCAAAAAGGAATCAGGAAGCATGTATAAACCCATATTGAAACCTAAGTCCTCATGAACTTATGCCACAGTCAGACATAAGGAGAGATACATAGTATTTTGTATATTTCAATAATTGCCCCAGTAATTTAACCCTAAACCTAATGTACACCAGAGAATCTTGGATACCAGTCAGGTACCTCAGTCACTCCAAGTGAACACTGCAAGGTGGCTCACCACAAGCAAACTGATACTAGATTGTATATCACTCTGGCACAAAGTTTCTTCCTTAATAACTTTGGTGAAGCGACGTTTAATTACCCTTAATGTTAGAAAAAAATCTTCTCTAAAATTGAATACTTAGTACTTGTGCTTATCTTAGGAAGTGTTTTTAAATGTAATTCTCTTGAATTATGTAGTATTTAAATATAAGGTGTATGGTATGGGTAGATTAAAAATATGCCCTAAATGTTCATGTATTGGAAGAGTGAAATTCCAAAAAGCAGGATTCAGAGGAGGGACTTTGGAGAAATCACTGGGTCATGAGGATTCCTGCTTTACCCATGGATTCATCTAGTGCTGGTCTTGTAGTCTGACACATGGTCCATTGGGTGATGGAAACTTAGAGGTAAGGCCTGGTTGAAGAGTGTAGGTCTTCAATGAGTCCCTATGGAAGTATATACTAACCCACATTCCCTCATACCTTCATACCCTCCTTTCTCCTCTTTCCCACCCTTCCCGTTTCATCCTTCCCTCATTGTCCTGACTCTGTCCCCTTACTTTACTCTCCCATCCCCCCTCTTCTTTTTTCTAACCACCTAGCACTGCATTTCTTTCCTGTTTTCCCTCCCTCCTTCATTTCAAGACATTTTTTGCCTTTCCCTCTGTTCATTTGTTCTATAGCAATATCCTTCAGCTTGAAAACTTTCCATCCTGGAGCAGGGTTCACTGAGATTCAAAAAGAACCAAATTGAAGTTGTCATATCCTGGAGTGAATCTTTAAAACTTGGAAGGTAAATAACTCAAGTAAATCAGGAGTTCCCTGAAAGCTAAAAGACTTACAAGCTTCTAAGACTTACAAGCTTCTGTTCTCCTGAAGGTTAACTAAGCAGTGAGGACTTCTGGGAAGAAGATGCTCTAGTCAATGAAGCTGCCTATAACATGGTCATGGAGTTCCAGGGATGTAGCATTTGGAGTCATCACACATGCTAGAGTGGCTTTCGTAGATACCACTGCCTAGCCACCCACGTTCCTATAACAAATCTTTCATTCTTACACAACCCTATTATATTTACAAGGTTTCCACATTGATCTGCCTTTAGCTCCATATGGACAGTCACTGAACCACAGCCATAAGGTGAGCGGCAACTTTAGGTATCCCCTTTCAGGCCATACTTCCTATGTCCTCGCTTGTAATACTCCAGAATAGAACCATGGATCTGCATTTATAAGCTTCTAAATCTGTGATAAAAATAAATCTCTCCTTATTTTGAATTTGATTTTTCCAAGTATTTTGACCCAGTGACTGGATGATGAGAATTCAAACCCCCCAGTGCACTCATCTAATACTACTGATATGTGAGCAATCAGGGTGATGAAAACTTAGGAAGCAGGGAAGAGGTGAGGGGAGTAGATCTTCAGGGGCTCCCCTTGGTACTATATTCTGTCCCCAGCCTGAATTCTCTCCATCTCTGCCACTATCTGAGCCTCTCTCTCCTCTCGTCTCTTCCCACTTTCCTACCCCTATATTCCTCTATTCCCCCTATATCCCTCCATTCTTCTATCTGCCTTTCCTCTCTCCTCATGTCTTTCCCTTCTTGATACTTGTATAACATTATACTCCAAACAGAAAGTACCTTAGTTGGTGTTTCTGACTGTGAAGAAACCCCATGACCACAGAAACACTTATAAAGGAAAATATTTGATTTGGACTGGCTTAGAGTTTCACAGGATTTGTCTATTATCATCATGGGAGGGAAGCATGGCAGCATGCAGACAGATATGTTGGCAGAAGGAGCTGAGAGTTCTACATCTTAATCCATAGGCAGCAGAAAAAGACACCAAACCACACTGGTCATAACTTGAGCATAAGAGACCTCAAAACCCAACCCTACTGTAACATACTTCCTCCAACAAGACCACATCTCCTAATAGTGCTATTCTCTATGAGCCAAGCATTTAAGCACATGGGTTTATGGGGGCCATGGCTTTTCAAACCACCACAGGTTTTCCATCCAGGCAGGAAATGCCTTTAGAACTCAGGCAGTTCTAAACCAGCAAAGTAGCTCACTTATTTGCTATGTTTATACATGCTTGTTAATAAAAAAGCCTATCACAAGGTAATCCTTGCCATTAATGTGATAAACACTCTCTAAACCTGAAAGTCTATGTTGTGGTTATGAATATCAAAAAAGGCCAGAAAGAAGAAGAAGAAGAAGAAGAAGAAGAAGAAGAAGAAGAAGAAGAAGAAGAAGAAGAAGAAGAAGAAGAAGAAGAATTAATAATAACAACAAGAGTATTTACAAAACTATGAAAATGATTAAAAACTTTCAAATAGCTACAGGGTATAAAAGCAGCTAAATTGTACCTCTTTTGCAATGGGATTTCAGTAATGGAACAAAATTGAAAAATTCCCTCCATGTTCTTTCTGGGGTTTAGTCTGTCATTTAAGATCATAGACTATTATTGGCATTCCTGTTCTTCCTCCCCCAAAATCCAATCTTATTCTTAAATGGCCTTTGGAAATGAGTTTCTGAATAATCTTAGAAGAAAAAAGTTACATCCTTCAGTATTGAACAGACAAAAAACTAATTGATGGACATTGAGTTCTACAGTTCTCTTCACAGGAAATAATTGTGTTACTTTTTATCTGGCTTATTCTTGATATCAGAGGTTCAGAAATATTTCTTTTAATTTAAAAAACCCATTTGAAATAATTTCCTGTTAAAACATGAATAAAAGGAAAAATCTAATCAAGTGATCCAGTATCCTCCCCTTACTCCTCCCAACCCTCAACCAGGAGAAGAAAGTCAGTCTACTTACTATGCTGGGGATTATCCCTCCATCTGCCTCCCAGTTCACTGAGACTCCATTGACTTCTGCTGTACTTTAAACATTGTGTTTTCTTTATGACTGCCTTCATTCCCATGGTTACCTTCTTCCTTCATTAACCATGGTTAATGTTGATACAGGACACTCCTGTAATGTGCTTCCTTTAAAGAACGTTTTATCCTTAAATTTTCAATTTATTATTACTGGAAGGGTGCCAAGGAGGACATCTCAGTGAAGTCAGCTCTCTCCTTTTACCTTGTCAGTTCAGGGACTTTCCTAGTGAAAAGCACCTTCACCTACAAAGCTAAGCCTTATATATTCTCACATGACATGAAAAAAAGCCCCCTGCTTCTACTCTCTTCAGGGAACTGGCTGAAAAGGCAGACAACAAATCATAGAAATAAAGTTTAAGTTCCAAATTTCCAAAGTTTTAAAAGTACTGGGTGTTTTATGTCTTCTAGTTGGCCAATCAAACATAACTGATATTGTGTTTGACAGCTAAAGTACAAATTTCCATTGTTTTTACTGCACTATAATCTCTCAATATAGAATAAAACACTACATTGCAGAATAACTGCTACCCAAATTTACAAAAATGGAAAAAAATGGGATTACAAATAGTTTTCTTAGATTTTATTACATTTTATTTTCTTCATGTGTATAAATACATACATGCATGGGTATGTTTTGCATGCTATAGTGCATGGTTGGAAGGCAAAGGACAATTTCAGGCCTAATTTCTTCTTTATACCTTCATCAGTCCGTCCTGGGAATAGAACTCAGTCAATTAAATTTGGCAACAGGTCCTTTTTGTATTTGTTTTTCTTGGTTATTTTATTTGTTTCCATTTCAAATGTTATTCCCATTCCCAGTTTCCCCTCCATATGCCCCTATTCCTTCCTCTCTCCCCTCTTCCTCTTTGAGGGTGCTCCCCCACCTCCTGCCCACCCACTTCTGCTTCAGTGCCCTAGTGTTACCCTCTCCTGGATCATCAAGCCTCAGAAGGGCAAAGGGGCTCATCTCCCAGTGGTTCTAGATAAGGCAAGCCTCTGCTACATACCCAGCTGGAGCCATGGGTATCCTCTGTGTACCTTTGTTTGGTGGTTTAGTCTTGAGAGCTCTGGGGGGGGGGGGATTCCTCTTGGTTGGTATTGTTGTTCTTCCTATGAGGCTGCAAACCCCTTCAGCTCCTTGCCCTAACTTCTCCATTGAGGTCCCTGGGCTCAGTCCAATGCTTGGCTGTGAACATCTGCATCTGTATTGGTCAGGCTCCGGCAGAGTCTCTTGGAGGACAGCTATACTGGGCTCCTGTCAGTAAGCACTTTGTAGCATCAGCAATAGTGTCTAAGTTTGGTGTCAGCATATGGGATGGATCCCTAGGTGGGGCAGTCTCTAGATAGCCTTTCCTTCAGTTTCTGCTCTACTCTTTGTCCCTGAATTTCCTTTCAACAGGAGGAATTCTAGGTTAATATTTTTGAGGTGGGTGGGTGGCCTCACCACTCAAATGGAGGTTATACATATTCACTGGATATGGTCTCTACAGATTCTATCTCCCCTTTATTGGGTATTTTGGCTAAAGTCCTCTCTGTTGGGTTCTGGGAACCTCCTGGTTCCCTGGCATATGGGACTTTCTAGAGGCTACCCCCAGTTCCTCCTTCCCCACAGCTACACACCTACTTTGAAATTTCTGACCCTCTGTACTTCTCTATCTCCTCCCATATCTGCACTGCTCCTGTTTTCCCCTCTCTCTCCTATCTCCCCCGCTAGGTCCTTATCTGCCTTTACTTTTCAGGGATTATTCTCTTCTCCCTACTGAGTAGGACTATAGCATCCACACTTTGGTGTGATTTTCTTTCTTCTTGGGTTTTATATGGTCTGTGAGTTGTATTGTGGGTATTCAGAGCTTCTTTTTGGCTAATATCCATTTGTCAGTGAGTACATACCATTTGTGTTCTTTTGTGACTGGGTCACCTCACTCAGAATGATATTTTCAAGTTCCATCTATTTGCCTGTAAATTTCATGGAATCATTGTTTTTAATAGCTCCGTAGTGTAAATATACAACATTTTCTGCATCCATTGTCCTGTTGAGGGACATCTAGTTTGTTTCCAGCTTCTGGCTAGTATAAATAAGGCTGTTATGAACATAGTGGGACATGTGTCCTTGGGTGCTTTTATGGGCTTATCCATCTTGCTATCCCTGCAAATTGTACTCACTGTTACCTAATTTATTAAAAAATGAACAGGACCACCAAGGGAGCTCAGCAGATAACAACCAGTGCTGTACAAATTTCCAACCAGTGCTGATCTCATTTCCATTCCTGAAATTCACGTCAAGTTAGAAGGAGCAAACTCGCCTCACAACATTGTTTTAGACCTTAGCCCACCCCACCCCACCCATGAGCAAAATGCACATAAAGAAGCAACTACACAGCACATTTTAAGAACAGAACATGGGATTTAACAGATTACTTTCAAAAGATGAAATACACAAAAACCAGTTTATTGCATGTTCCATACGCTTAGCAATCAGGACAATGAAAATTAAAATACTCTGTAGTTTGAACTCACCCCAATCAGAATGACTAAGATAAAAGAACAGCAGCAAATACAAAAGAAACCGAAACCAAAACAAAACTGAGCCAAGACAAAACAATATAAACAAACAAACAAAAAAACTAAAAACCAACCACACAATGACAACAAATGCTACTACAGATATGGGGGAAAAGGAGCACTCTTCACTGCTGGTAGAAGTGTAAGTGGTAGCACCATTATGGAAACTAGTTTGGAGTTTCCTCAAAATGCTAAAAACTGATCTACCATCAGATCCCAGAGCACTACTTCTGGGAACTTAGCAGACTCTATAGTCTACTCCAGAGACACATGTCCATCCATGGTCGCTTCTTTTCTATTTACCACGACCAAAATCTAGATGCAGTTTAGATGTCCATGAGCTAATGAATGGATAATGAAAGAAGGGTGGATTTACTCATTGGGTTATTGCTAAGTCATCCAAAACATTAAATTAGGGAATTCACAGATAAATGGATGGAGTTGTTCACCAGGCACAGAAAGATAGATGGCACCTGTGATCTTTATTTTGTGGATGTTAACTTTGAATCCTTAGATGTGTGGGCTATGTTTGGAAATCCCATAGAGATCAGGAAATTAGTTACTGACAGTGATGGATGGGCTTTCAAGGGAAGAGAGATAGAGCACAATGTCATGGAATGGAGACGTAGTGGAACAAGAAGAGTTATGTGTGGTGTGAGGGCAGAGTAGAGGAGGGACATGATGAATGATGACTAATACTACATTTCTTAAAGTCATAAGAAATCTATTTTCTGAAAATATTTAAATACACACATATAAGGCACAGTTAACAGATAACAGGACATTAATGCTGCAACTAGACACCACAAGCTAACAAACAAAAAGTCCACTGCCAGAATCGTGTTATTGTTATTGGATTTGTTGGCAACTGAGGTACTGTAGACTCCCAAATATCACAGGATTTTGCCCATGTTCTTGATTGCCAACTTGAAGTTTTTGGGAAAATGATATTCTTCTTCCATAGTATTTGTAAGCCTTAGATGAAGAGGTTGTATTGCTGATGTATCAGTTGGGGACTCTATTCCCAAATCAGCTTTCTTTGCATTTTGATCAGTTATGGATTTGTTTTTGAAAAAGAATATGAGCTACACTTCTCTATGACTATAAGGCTAGGTATTTCAAACACAGTTTGAAATTATGCAGGTTTAGAAAAGTGCTATCCCTGGCTTCTTGCCTAGGGTATATGACTGTACTTGCCACTAGTAGTTTGATAGCCGGACATTATTCAGCATAAATTCCCTAATGTTAGTCAGGGATTAAGTCCAATTAGATGGTTCTTACGTCTTGGTTGCCATTATGATATATGTTTTTGTATACTTGAGCATAGCTAGGTATAATATTTTTGTTTCTTTCTTGGCATCTTATATAGTACCTTCAGGTCCTGTGAAATCTAATCCTCAAGGGAAATATATATATATATATATATATGTATATATATATAATATATATATGTAAATATATAATATATATATGTAAATATATATAATATATATATTACTATTTACTAATATATATGTACGCACACACACACACACACACACACACACATATATATATATATATACATATATATCGTAAAAATATGTCTTGAAGTTGGAAGACAGTGGGAAGATACTGGAAGAGGGACAATATGGGTAGAAATGATGTAAATAAAACACTCACATATTAAATCGTGAAAATATGATAAACATGAAATTAATAAAAAGAGATCCTATCTTTGAAGAAACCATACAATTAACTCATAATCCATAAAAAGAAAAAAAAACCAACAAACTGGTAAGGACATGAAAACTTCATTCTTACTGGTTTATACAGAGTTTATACTGCTGGGAGGTGCTACCCATGTATGAGAGGAGAAATGTAATCATCACACTTATCCAGCTGTGAACTTCATGATCTACACCCACGACTGGTCTGTCTGACATGAGTACTCTCATCTAGCTGTGAACTCTGCCATCTACATTAATGACTTGTCTGTGTGACATGACTACTAATGTAATGGTTGCACAAATGTCACAGAGGTAACCAACCCATTTCTTTGATTGCACTTGTGGCTTGCTTCACAAGAGGAAACTGACATTTGACACTGTTATTTAGGGCTAAGACGGTGTAGCTAGGTAGGTTATAGACTCGTGTGGACAACCTACAGTTATTATTCTACAGGCTATACAAAGTATTAAACTTACACTTAATAATCTGTTGTTGCAATCATAAATAATTTCATAAAATCTTGTGATAGATGGTGATTATCATAGAGAACCACAGCTCATTAAGGTGTTAAGAATGAGAGGTTTAAATTCACAGTGCTGAATGAGACATTGTATTATATGCATTCCTCCCATAGTTCAGGGATCAATGGAGAGGAAAGGAGGAAGGATTGTAAAAGCCAAAGGTCAAAATGCCTATTAAAAAACAGAATTCTGGACACAACAAGGATAGTACACATAAGAAATGAGAGTGAAGTGCAGGCTTAATCATTTTTAAAGACTGAATTAACCAATCAAGAATGTCTTTAATTAGTATCATTTTTGAAAAGAAAAGTCATTTCTTCATATTTAATTGAAAAGTTAAATACTTAGAAATATTAACCAAACATTCACATGCTTTAGCTTGTACTAGGTTTAAGAAATAAGTAATGGGTCTACATGCCTTTGATCTCAGCATTTGGAAGGCAGAGAAAGGCAAGTTTCTGTGACTGTGAGGCCAGATGAGGAGTTGCATAGGGAATTTCAAGAGAAAAAAATCCTACATAGACAGACCCTGTAATAAAACAAATGAACAAACAAAAACCCCAAAGAAGAAAAGAGGAGGAAGAGGAAGAGTAGAGGGAAAAGGAGGAGGAGGAGGAGGAGGAGGAGGGGGGAGAGGAGGAGAAGGAGGAGGAGAAGGAGGAGGAGAAGGAGGAGGAGAAGGAGGAGGAGAAGGAGGAGGAGGAGGAGGAGGAGGAGGAGGAGAGTTTAGGAAGATCTTGATACTGGGATTGGGAATCGTTGAAGGTCAGACAAATTTTTATCATGGAGACAGTGATTGAAAGAAGTCCTACAAATAGCTGAGGAACTATTGTCAGGTGGCAAATGCAGGGGAAAGGGAGAGTCAGATTTTTTAATGGTGTAGCCCTGGTACATTCATTATGCTTTAGTGGATGACCACATATCCAAGAAAATAGGTAGAACATGTTAAACACAATAGTTGTTTCATAAAGAAGACACAAAATTGGTAGGGAAGGGTGGTAGATCTAGAAGAAGTTGTAGGAGGTAGATAAATATGATCCAAACAACTTGCACAAAATTCTCAAAATCTAGTACAAAAGAAAAAGATATAAATGAACTTCCTTCCTCGATTAACTGTGTAGTTATTAATGAATATATAGGAAGTAAGAGTGTATGTTAAGCTTATCTTGGTGAGACACACTTTTAATCCTAGTATTCAGAAGGCAGAGGTAGGTGGATCTCCATGAGTTTGAGGCTAACCTGGTCTACATAGAGAGTTCAGGTAAGCCAGGGCTACATAATGAGACCCTGTGTAAAATATCAACATATAAAGAATGCATGCTAATGGAATGCATGCTAAGAGAAAGCTCACAGTTGTATTTGGGTATAATCTTATAAACACTGTTGTTCTTGGGTTTGGCTTTATTTTCTTTTGAAAATGAAAGCATAGAACTCAGCCTAGTAAGTGTCAGCCATTATTATGATAAAAAAAATAGGTGGAGCAGTATGAAGGACTTTTAAGTTTTCTATACCAGAAATACATGGAGTTATTGTATTGTTTTAACTGGGGACATATTTGTTTCATATATTTTGTATCCAAAACATACCTTTGTGTTGCCTCAGATTTACTACAACATTCCATTGGGCAAACATGTTAAAGACATTCTCAAAGGCACCGATATATTTCACATTACAAAAAGAAAGCTCAACAATTTCCCTTGGGCTAATGTGACCAAGATGGAGCCTAAGTATGAATTATCCATTTTTCTCCTGGTGCTTGCAGTCTGTAGTTTGTGGTTTTTAGCTTACTTTTATTCTGTGTCATGTGTATTTTGGATCTGTTCCTATCACCTGTGCCTCTCTAGCACAGGGCAATGCTCTGTATTTATTGAACAGTACATAAAGTATCACATGTGGAAGAAATGAGGCACTGCATAGAAATATTCAGTAGAATTTAAACGGATTAAGTTACTGACTCCAACTGATCTCAACTGAACAGGAGAGCAAACAGTACTGCAAATATACCATTATTAAATTATAGCCCCATGTTGATTTGAACTTCATAGCAGATATTTGTTGCATGAAACTTCTTTCAACCCATTGGCTATTTTTAACAAATGATTACCATAGCACACATTCATATGTGCATATTGCTCTGAGCCAGAAGCACAGAAAAATACATAAGATTAAAGTTGTTCAATAGCATAGACTTGTACAAGTTGACTTCATGAGAAACCCAAGGCTAGCAAGGTTTGTTGTTCCATAGTTTTTCTAAATGTAGGTCAAACAAACAGGTTGAATACAGGATAGGACACCAGACCAAGTCTTAAGTGACCTCACAGGGTATTGTTAACTCAACTGTGGAGCCAGGAAAGCTACCAGCCTTTTACAGTGCAAGAAATATTTTCATAAAAATATATAATCACATCACCTAAAACAGTGTCTAAATCTTCTTAATACTTAGTGAAGAAATGCAGTAAGATGGAAAATTCATCCAGGTGTCTGTTTTTGAAGGGCTTTGTCAGTTTGAAAGGTTCAAGTTATGAATCACACAAATATTAACCTGCAGACAAGATCTGTGTATAAAAAGAAACATCAGGCTACTTGGAATGGGGCATGTTGAATTCTAAATCACTCATTTGCACTTTAGAAAAATATAAAAAGGAAAAAAAAGTCTGTTAATCTACTAAACATGACTATACGGCTTTGTGTTATCTGTGGAAATGGCATAATTATAATTGCAACCTGGGATATATTAGGAATTCACTTTCATAATATTACCTTTTCTTTTCTGATACTATTTCTATTTAACATTTTCCTACCTGTAAGAATAGCTTTCTTATAAAAAAAAAGGAGGAGGAGGAAAATGAGGTTAGCAAGTTCAGTACCAATATTATATGTGTAAGTCTTTTGACTTTGTTGTTCTATGTAACAGTACACAGCAACATGTAACTGGTTTTCTAAATGAGGATGTATTTGAATGCCTGCTCTTTCCTTCTAGAATGTACTTACAAGTGTGAGCATGATTCAGGCACTGTGTTTTCTTCTTTGCTTTTTTGTTAGATTGGGCATGACTTACTGTTATTATTTTGTGTGTGCCTGCTTGTATGTACATGTGTATGCGTAGACCCAACTATATGTGCACATTTAGAGACCAGAGACAAGAATGAGATGTCTTCTTTAACTGCTCTTCACTTTAATCTTTGGGACAGAGTTGCTCATTCATCCTGATGACCACCATTGTGACTAAATTGGATGGCAAATAAGTTCACAGAATCTACCCATCTCTACATTATTGCACCAGGGTTAAAACTGATTGTTCCAAATCTAGCTTTTATGTATGTTCTAGGGACATGATGACAGGTTCTGATGCATGTACAAAAAGCACTATGCCCAGGAAGCCATCTCCCCATGATTGTCTTTTTATACTGTTGTGTGTGCTGCCTCTATAGATGATGGATGTGGAGGGATATGTGAATGGGAGTGCTGATACTACTATATCATGGTACAGGTACAGTGATCAGAGGCAACTCAGGTCTTGGTCCTCATCTGTACATTAAAAAAATCAATAATAATAGCAATAACAAAGGCAACAATAAAAACAATATGAATGTGTAGTTAAAGCACTGTGGCACAACTCTAAGTAAACAGAAAATGTGTTAAACTGGCAAATTTGAGAAATCAACAAGAGTAAAGACAGGCAGAGAGGCTGCAGCATTGCTTAGTGATTCAAGTGTTTACCACATAGTTAAGACAACTGAATTC
The DNA here is from genome assembly GCF_978045245.1 of Mus caroli. Taxonomy (NCBI): domain Eukaryota; kingdom Metazoa; phylum Chordata; class Mammalia; order Rodentia; family Muridae; genus Mus; species Mus caroli. Next base: position 120,469,183 of record NW_028227256.1, read on the forward strand.
AGATATTTAGAATCCATGTAAATGCCAGAATGAATGTTTCTCTTCCCACATGGAAGGCTGAGAGAGGATGTTCCCCAGTAGAAGCTTGACAGAAGCAAAAGCCATATTGGCAAGCTCTAAGTTTGACCTAGAAATCCTGTATCAATTAAATAAGGTAGAGAATGATGAAGTAAAGCAAAGATGTCATTCTCTGATTCTGTACATGTTCACTCCCACACATATATGTCCACATAGTATACACACACACACACACACACACAAGTCATCACCAAAACCACCAGCAGCCATCAGAATGTGAGTCATAGAACAAAAGATGAAGATTGAAATTGGAAGAGATAAAATAATCCAAATCATTAAGATTCTCAACTGCTGAATTGTGAATCATAGAAAATAAATGTATTAACTTTGTCTTCCCAAAGTTATATCATTCTTGATGATACTCCCTATCCAGGTAAAAAGAGGGGAAGCTGTCACTATAGATACTACCTCAGTGTCTGGGAAAGAGAAACACATTTGTTATAGATTTGAGTGCATTAGTTTTCATTTAAAGAAGGATGTCCCCAAGTCTATTCTCACAGATTCAAATTCTCTAGAAATTTCTTGAAAGGGGCATGGGTTCACACCCATCTGAATACTTTAGAAAAATTAAAATAAAGCAAATGTACATGCCAGAACAATAAAATAATCAGAATCATTGGAGTTAAATTGTCACTTTCCATAGCAAAGATAAAATTTAGGAAATACTTTTAAAAATACTACTCTGTAATTTTAACTTTAAGATATTAGCACACTTGATAAATGGGTTCTTTATGGCATTTTCATGAATACATGTAGTTCTACTTTATTCATGTTTAATCTTCTATTCCACAGTCTACCCCTGACCCTTATATCCACTTTTTAATTTCTCTTCAAACTGTTGGTGAGGATGTAAACTTGGTGAAGCCACGATGGAAATCCCTGTGAGGTTCCTTAAAACACTAAAAATAGAAAGAAAAAAAAACCCTTATATTTATACATTGCAGCTATACCATCCATGGGTATGTACCTGGAACACTCTACATCAACATGTGACAAAGAAACCCATATCCATTTTTATCATCACTATACTATCCATAATTGCAAAGAAATGGAATGAATCTATAAATCCATCCATGGATGGGCAGTATCTTAGTCAGGGTTTCTATTCCTGCACAAACATGACCAAGAAGCAGGTTGGGGAGGAAAAGGTTTATTCAGCTTACACTTTCATACTGCTGTTCATCACCAAGGAATTCAGGACTGGAACTCAAGCAGGTCAGAAAGCAGGAGCTGATGCAGAGGCCATGGAGGGATGCTCATTACTGGCTTGCCTCCCCTGGCTTGCTCAGCCTACTCTCTTATAGAACCAAGACTACCAGCCCAGAGATGGCACCACCCACAAGGGGCCTTTCCCCCTTGATCACTAATTGAGAAAATGCCTTACAGTTGGAGCTCATGGAGGCATTTCCTCAACTGAAGTTCCTTTCTCTGTGATAATGCCAGCTGTGTCATGTTGACACAAAATTAGCCAGTACAATTAACCCCTTGTCAACTTGACACACAAACGCATCACTAGTAAGCCTCAACCCTTACATTCTTATTCATCCCCAAAGTCTAAATAACTTTAAATGTCCCACAGTCTTTACATATTCTTAAAATTTCAATCTCTTTAAAATATAAATCTCTTTTAAAATCCAAAATCTTTTTACAATTAAAAGTTTCTTAACTGTGGGCTCCACTAAACTAGTTTCTTCCTTCAAGAGGGAAAATATCACAGCACAGTCACAATCAAAAGCAAAAATCAATCTCCAACCATCCAATGTCTGGGATCCAACTCACGATCTTCTGGGCTCCTCCAAGGGCTTGGGTCACTTCTCCAGCCATGCCCTTTGTAGCACACACTTCATCCTCTAGGCTCCAGATGCCTGTACTCCACTGCTGCTGCTGCTCTTGGTGGTCATAGCATGGTACTAGCATCTCCAAAACACTGCATGACCCCTCCAGTCCTGGGCAGTCAATTGCAACTGAGGCTGAACCTTCACCAATGGCCTTCCATGGCCTCTCACAGTGCCGAGCCTCAGCTGCTCTGCGTGACCCCTTCATGCCTTCAAAACCAGTACCACCTGGGTGACCCTTACACATTACCAAGTCCCAGTGCAGCAGGAGTACAACCTTCACTATCTTTGGAACATAGCCTCATTGTTCTTTCAGAAAACACTTCCCAGAAGATGTCACCTCAATGATGCTGGTCTCTTCTTAATCACCGCTAATTTCTTAGCTCCAGCTAACCAGCATCAGTAGTCCCAGCAATGCAAAGTTTTTGCTTTAGTAGTTCTGGTATCTTGTTAACCACAGCTGATTCTTCAGCCCCAGCTAACCAGAACTACAGAATCATCACAATTAAAACAGCAATGGCCCTGAAAAGAGTCTTTCATTTTCCCTCTGAAATTTCACAAGCCAGGCCTCCATCCTCTGCAATGTTCTCAACATTATCTTCCAAGCTCCTACACAACATCTGACAGAACTCTTAACAACCAATGGATCTTCAAGCCCAAAGTTCCAAAGTTCTTCCACAGTCCTCCCCAAAACATGGCCAGGTTGTCACAGGAATACCCCACTATGCTGGTACCAATTTGTCTTAGTCAGGGTTTCTATTCCTGCACAAACATCATGGCCAAGAAGCAAATTGGTGAGGAAAAGGTTTATTTGGCTTACACTTCCATACTGCTGTTCATCACCAAGGAAGTCAGGACTGGAACTCAAGCAGGTCAGAAAGCAGGAGCTGATGCAGAGGCCACGGAGGGATGCTCATTACTGGCTTGCCTCCCCAGGCTTGCTCAGCCTGCTCTCTTATAGAACCCAAGACTACCAGCCCAGAGATGGCACCACCCACAAGGGGCCTTTCCCCCTTGATCACTAATTGAGAAAATGCCTTACAGTTGGAGCTCATGGAGGCATTTCCTCAACTGAAGTTCCTTTCTCTGTGATAATGCCAGCTGTGTCAAGTTGACACAAAATTAGCCAGTACAGGCATATAAAGAAAATATGTAGCTTTATACTTGCAATAGGATTTAATATGGCTATTGGATATATGTAAGAAGAATAAAGTTATAATATTTGCAGCAAAAGACATGGAATGGGAAATTATGCTAAAGTGAAAGAAGCCAGATTCAGAGCATAAAACAGCCATGTTTTGTTTCATATGCACAAATAGAATTGGTGTGTGTGTTTGTGTGTGTGCAGGACAACATGAAGGCATAAAGGAGACTATAATTAGGGAAGATGACCTCTTAATGTAAGGGAATAGATTTGTCACTTTATTGATATATCATCTATAATTATTGTCAATCAGTCAATTATAATATATTACTATCATCCTCTTATTATATAATCTATGTATCACTCAATATATTTACAATCTACAAATCATGTATTTATATGTCTATCTTTGCCATCTTTTATCTACTATCATATATCTATTATCTATTATTTATCATCTGTCTATTCTCTATCATATATCTAATCCAATAAAGTTAGTTTTAAACTAATGGAATAATTTTACTATTGCCTGATGTTATACAGTTCAAAGTGAATGAATTCAATTCTCACTTCTATTTCTATGAAGCAGAACAATTGTTTATTAAATTATCTCATTCCATAAACATTACAAGAAAAATATATTACAAACCTTTTTAAGTGGAGGAAATAGCTGAATGTGATTACCCCCTTTATTGGGAGACTTCTCAGGTAAAACACTACCTTGAGCTATCACATTCATAAGAAAAGACTAAAAGTATAGAAAACTATATAAAGTCATAGTGATATACAATTTTATATTATACAGTTTATCAGAGGAAATATGTGCTCATGTTTTACCAGGGGAATTTATCTTTCAGTAAAATTATGACAGGTAAAATAAAAATTTAAGTTATGGTGTTCAACTAAATTCTGTTTTTTCTACTGTGTTCAAGTAGATTTCTCTATGTTTCCTTTAATACAAAAATTTTACTCATTAAAAAAGAAGGGTCAGAATAAAGCAGAATTTGTTTACTCTGTGCAATATGTTGGCCCCTATCTTCTTTCCAGTGGCAGGATGAATCACAACCTGTTTTTTGTGTCCTGAGACATATGGTCTACCCCAAAAGCCTGGAATGTTGCTTCAACTTTTCAGTATTTGCCTTATGTGAAACTGAACTATTAAACTAGCATGTATATTGGCTACTATTCATTGTTTCTGTGACAAGATTGCTTAGCAAAAGTAACTTAAGGAAGAGATAATTTATTTGGATTCACCTCATGTAGGGAAAACATGGCTAAAAGAGCACTGGGAGGTTGCTCACATTCTACAGTGGGGAAGCAGAAGATGAATGCTGGGCCTCAGCTCAGTTTCTTTCTTTGTGTGTAGTATTGCCCTAAAGGTACAGAAAGCTATTGCCTACATTATGAGTAAGTTTTTGTACCTAAGTTAATTTGATCTAAGTACTCTCCCAAAGATGAACCCAGATGCATATCTGCTGTGATTCTCCACCCTGTCAGGGGTTGGTGAGATGCATCTGTTTGTTGAGTGATTGCTACATAAACCTAACAAACTGAGTATAATCCCCACAAAATCATGGAAAGATAATGGGAGAGAACTGACTCTAGAAGGTTGACTTTTCCATGTCCATAATACATGTACCCAGTTGTACACTGCACACACACACACACACACAATAATAATAAATAAAGGAACAAAATGAAATCTTTTGGTAGAATATTAGCTATCGTAATTTATAACACTCAAGAAAGTTCTTCTCGATATGAATAAGTAGTGTACTTCATGTTAGCAGTGAATGGTTAAATGAGCAGTATATGTCAAGCACTTAGTACAGCATCAGGTATGTGGCAAGTTGCAATAAATGTTATGTGTTACAAGAGAATTTCTATTGACCTTTGCAAAGTTAAACACATTTTCATACAAATTAAATTTCATTATGTTACTTTTGGAACAATGTAAGAAAATTATAAAGAAATAAAATATAATAGAACAAATACAAAATTGTACCGATTGTTATTCTACTTATGTTCATTATGCATCAGAAATATGTCTATCTAACAAGCAGCAGGGAAAAATGGAGAAATGGCTCAGCCATTTAGAGCTCTTGTTGCTCTTGCAAAGACGCCCAGTTTGGATCTTGGCACCCACATTGCGTGGCACTGAACCTCTGTAACTCCACATCCAGGACATCTGATGCCCTCTACTAACCTCTGTGGACAAATGCAAACAGAGTCACATAAGACAGGCACATAAAAAATATAAATATGCTTTAAAATTAACAATTAGTTTCATGGAAGGAAACTGTTAGGCTGTCATTTTCTCTTTGGCAGGCTAATGGTGCTAAGCAATATGGCATTCTTGTGTGTTCATCTGTGATGTTTCTTAAAAAGTAAATGAGCAAAGACATTCTATGATTCCTATGAACATAACATAATCTCCTTCTCTAATGCAAACAAAACAAAACAAACAAATTGCATCTTGTTTGATGTGGATGGTTATGTGTGGGTCATGCCAATCTCAAAATCTGTAAAAGATTATTTTCCTCTCCTAAAAGCTTAATGAGAGAGCTTAATTGCTGCTTTGACATCTCAAGACACAGGTCACATGCTTTAATGACACCTGTTAAATTATAGCTGCCGAGAAATTGTTTGTGGTATAATCTAACATGACGTTCTAAATAACTCTAAGCAGGCTCTATTGTTGTGATAGCAAACAATAGTCACTATGATCAACCCACTTTGGATTTCTGCACAATATGCATAATAATAGCATATCATCTGCTACAAGTACAATCACGTTCTTTATGTCATTAAAGACTATGTACATATTGATGTCTTTCTCTTCTTTCCAAAAAGAGTAGACTATATTTTTAATATTTGAATGTCTTTATTTTAAAGAGCTGTTTTACCTCAATTAAATAATTTTTATTAGGTGTCATATAATTCTATAATGACTATTACTCATTTTTACTGATTCTTCCCCTATTTCACCCTTCTCCCACTCCTGTAAGATCTACTTTCTTATCCAATGTTTGTGAGTGATCACTGAATTTAATTTGTTTCTGGGTTAAGCCTGAGTAGAAGATTATTTACTAGAGTGAGGGTAAGTTACCCTTGGTTAACATCACTAAAGGATGTAGTCCCTCTCCTTCAACATTCATTAATTGCCAATAATCCCTAAAGGAGTGTAGGGCCTTGTGGGCCCCTCCTCAAGTCATAATGAACTGTTGAGGGACCCAGTTTTATACAAGTTTTTGTTGTGAGGGCTTATGGTGCTTGCTTTTTTTTTATTGTTGTCACAGTAAATAGGACTAGGAAATAATCTTTGTGTCAGTATTACAAACAGCTAGGTTAGGTGTTAGTTTATACATAAATGTAATGCCAGAGAACACTACAATGCATCAATGTCACATTAAGGAATGAAATAATGATGTCCTCTTCAATTTCATTGACCAAAAATGAGTCTGCACTGAATTCTGCATTTCTGTCATCATATCTCCATTTCTCAGCAGTTTGTGGTTACTGTCCTGTCTGTGGTCTGTGTGTAGTATGGACCTGACCTGTCCCTATTATCTCTCCTTAACAAAGAACTTTGCTCAACATTTATTGAACAGCACAGAAAACATGGCACAGGACAAGAATGATGAATTCTCTATAGAATTCTTTAGCAGTTTTACAAGGAAAAACGTCACCCAGCTGACTCAGAATTGTATAGATATGTTATCACCCTACATCTATGAGGCTGGCAACATTTTTGGTGAATATATGCTTTGAGGTTTCATCTACTGTATTGGCTTTTTTAAGCAAATAATTATCACAACACACACAAACACACAACACACACACACACAACACACACACAGTTCTGGCTAAGAAGCATTGAAAAGAACAAAATAAAAGTAAAGCTATTTACTTAGGTTAGATTGTAAAAGCTGATTCCATGGGAAATCCAAAGCAAGAAAGGTTGGTTATATCGGTCTCTTAAAGGCAGGTTAAAGTTACACAGGCTGAACACACAGTAGAACAGAAACAAAACCAAAAACAAGCAAACAAAAATTTTAGATGTCATATGCTGTGAGGTCTGGCACAAATTCAGTCTTTTTAGGGGTCAAGATATATCATCATAAATATATATCACTACTATCCTGGAGCACATTTAACTGTCATTCTGATACGTAGGCCAATTTGTTTACATCTGCTTGCATTTATTTTCTCCAGGAAACATCCAGATCCTATGGCCTGCTAATTATTTTACAAGTACTCACACACACACACACACACACACACACACACACACACACAGTTCTAGATCAAACTCACTCCTCTGGGCTCCTAACTTCATGTCCTCTTTTTCGTTTTATTTTATAACCCAGGAGTGCAGTTTGTGCTGTTTATAAACTTGGGTGTCTAGGACCACCCACTTGAGCACAGTTTAACTACATAAATAAAACTGGCTTTCCTCCCACAGAGACCATAAACTGTTAATAGCTCCTCAATTAGGAGGAGCCATCAGGAGCCCCTCCTCGATTCTTGCTGGAATGTTGACTGCCTTGATCTTGTACAGGTGGTATGGGAACAAGTAAACCCTCTGTGAATTCATGTGGACACACAAGTCCTGGCTTGCCTAAAAGGCATTGTTTTGTTTTTTTTTTCTGGACCTTCTCAACTTCTGCCCTTTATAATTATGCCATCCCTTTCTCTACAACAGCTCTTAGGGACTGAGGGGGAGGGGTATGATATAGAAATCTCATCCTGTGTGACTAGCCTGGCCACTGGCATTTATTCTTCGTATTATGATCAATTGTGAGGTGCTGCATTAATCTCAAAGCAACTTTTCTGATGAAACCTTAAAGCTGCACTAATTCTATGGGTGTATATAGAGAGACTTAGTGGGCAGTTGATACCATGTTCATTTTGTCAAATAGTACTGGTAGGTTCACTCCCAGGGCCTGTGAGGTTTCCAACTATGGGTTTTTAGACAGGTTTACAGTACCAGGCATATATTTCCTCTTGTAGTGTAGGCCTTAAACAGAGCACCATGGGAAAGGAGGCTTATGTGAGGAGAAGGATAGGAGAGTATGGAAGAAGGGGAGGGAGAGAAATCACTAACACTGAGGAGATTTAAACTATCCTATTAAAACTTAACTCTTTCATAATATTTGTAAATAAGAGTTTCTACAAAACACTGTGACACACACACATACACACACGAAAAGAAAAGAAAAGAAAAGAAAAAATAAATAAATAAGAAAAAACTAAGCACCCCTGTTTTACAAGCATGCCAGAATTGGTAACCACATTCCTTTAAAATGTTTTTTAGAACATAGTAATTGTCATCCTATATTAAAAAACATTGTGAGTGTGCATGCACACAAGTAGTTTTATACATTTGCACATTTATGTAGTTGCCAGAGGACATCTCCAATGTTTTTTTGAGGAAAAACTTCCTTGCCCTTGTCCTTTGTGGACAGGGTCTATCATTGACCTGAAGCTCAACAATAAAGTCAAACAGAATGACCCTAGAACCCTAGGGATCCTCCTCTCTCCACCTTTCCAGGGTTTCTATAAAAAACACAAGGCACTGAAGCCAGATTCTGTCCATCAAACTCAAATCTTCTTGCTTACAAGGAAAGCACTTTAACAAATGACCTTTTTTTCCAGTCTCTGCTATACATTTGGTGTAAATCTGCGACTAAAAATAAAATTTATTCATATTAGACTGATTGCAATACTTTTAAGCATGAAGGTATTTGTAATAGTTGCTATGCATTCAAATATGAAGGCCTTTGTGTCATGTTTGTAGAATACAAACATTGTTGACTTTACAGTCATTGCCTTCAGTGATTCCCAAGGCCTAGTATCAAGGTCTTCCCAAACTCTTTTCTCCTTCTTCTCCTTCTCCTTCTCCTTCTCCTTCTCCTTCTCCTTCTCCTTCTCCTTCTCCTTCTCCTTCTCCTTCTCCTTCTCCTTCTCCTTCTCCTTCTCCTTCTCCTTCTCCTTCTCCTTCTCCTTCTCCTTCTCCTTCTCCTTCTCCTCCTTCTTCCTTCTTCCTTCTTCTTTCTTCCTCCTCCTCCTCCTCCTCAATTTCTCTCTTCCCTCTCCTCTTGCTCCTCCTCCTTTGTTCTACATTTGGGTTTTTGTTTGTTCATTTATTTTAAGACAGGATCTGTCTATGTTGGACAGTCTTGGCTATCTTGAAATTCCCTCTCCCTGCAACTCCTCAGCTGGCCTCACACTCATTGATCCTTTCTCTGCCCTCCAAATGCTGAGATCAAAGGCATGCAAACCCAGTACTTATTTCTTAAAACTAGTACAAGCTAAAACATATGTATGTTTGGTTAATATACCTATGTATTTAACTTTTCAATTAAATATGGAGAAAGGATTTTTCTTTTCAGAACTGTTACTTATTAAAGGGGATACTTGATTGGTTAACTCAGTCTTCGAAAACAATTAAGCCTTCTCTTCACAAGGCACAGGAATTCCTACAAGCTGGCAACTCAGGCACCTGTCTGAAATTACCTCTGTAATAAAATATGCAATCAAGCCAAAATTACAATGAACATGTGTTCTTCTAGATATAGGCTTGCATTCCTCAGCACTTACCCACAGGCTCGGAGGCTATTTTGAGAAGAGCAGCTTCTGAATCATTTCTCAGACTAGATAGTCTCTTGTGTGCTTTCACTCATCAAAACCTAAATGGTACTTTTTTCTCAGTGGAAACAACACAAAGAGAGTGTGTGTAAACTAGATTTGTATGTCAGTAGACTGGTCACCATTACTATAGCTGCTGTTATTCTTACTATGTCATGCAACAGCCATTTTTTATGATAGTTACAAAAGCAAAGAATCATTTCATAGCCCAGAAAAACCCTATGTCTGCCTCTGTCTCTGTCAACAGACTCTTTCCTTGACAACTCTCTCTCTCTCTCTCTCTCTCTCTCTCTCTCTCTCTCTCTCACACACACACACACACACACACACACACATCTCTGTTATCACTGTCATCTCTCTGTGTATCTGTCTGCCTCTGTATCTCTGTTTCTCTATCTCTCTGTTTTTCTGTATAAATCTCTGTCTCTGTGTCTTTGTCTCTCTCTTTCTTTCTGTTTCTTCCACTCCACCACTATGCCATCTTGTTTTGTTATCTCCTTCTGTCATCTCTCCCTTTCCAAGTGAAATACACTTGAAAAATTATAAATTAAAACCGTAACTGTTGATTTCAGTTGTATAGTTAATGTCATACGCAATTCAGTATTTGGACTGGGGATGGGAGAATTTCTAGACTCATGTGTTTGTGTAACAGGAAGAGAAGATTATATATTTATATTTTAAAAGAGTAGGAGTGGCAGCCAATACCAGAATATCTATACTATGGTTTAATCTTCACATTTACCTACCAAATATTTTCCTGTGTATGTTGTATTGGGGATACATACATACACATTCATGTTTCCATGTATGTAACCACACATGTACACATAAATGTGTGGATGCCATACACGAACATCAGACATCTTCTTCCATTTGTCATCTTATCTATGAGTAGGAACTTTCAGTTGAGCCCAGGGCTTACCTTCTCCCCATCCTGTAAGCTCACACATCCTATTTCTGCAACCTTCTTTTACTTATATTAGAACCAGCATTTTTGGGCATCCAATATAGATTGAAAACTAGCAGTTATCCAGAAATAATCCAGGCCTTCAACACCAGATTGGAACTGAGTAACTACCCAATTGGACCTTTCCAATGTCATACAGCCATTTTGACTTCCTGAACCATACTGTGCAAGCCATTCTAATGATTCCCATTTTAATGCATATATGTATTACAATCACTAAGTTAGAAAAAATCCTGAGTGAGCCACAGAGGGAGAGGTGGTAGAATCGCATTGAATGGGTGAATTCAAAAGAAGCACAGAAATTCTGGAACCAGGCCTTCTTTTTCTGCATCTGGGGGATAGGCATGCATTCAAGATAGCAAAAGCAAATGGTTCATTTTTTGTAATTATGCTCAAATTCTTATGTTTAAGCGAAACACCATCTGAACAGAAGCTCATCTTCCTGGAGCTGAGCTTCTTGGCATGCTACAGTCACTTATTAATGCCATCACATTGCTCAATTACTCCAAACCACAGATGCACGAATGAGGCTGTGGGGGGAGGCTCCACGGAGCAAGCTGGGTGAGCCAGCTCTTTCCAGGAAATCGGGATTTCTTTCTTATTTCTTCAGTTACCTTTCTCTCTTCTTCCCTCCCTCATTGGCTACCTTCCTTCCTTTCTCAGTCTCTCCAGAAGATAAATAGAAAACTATCAACTATTTATTTTTGCTAGTTTACATATTTTGGAAGTCAATATTTTTAAAAGATGGAATATTTCACCAAGTGGCCCATTGGAGTGATTGATAACTGTCATTTGTGTAATTAGTCACTATAATTACATGAGTAAATGACTCTGAAATGGAGCTCCTGTTAATCACATTTGTTTAATGGGAAATGAGTTCACTGTCTTTACAGGGATTAGATAATGGTGTAGTTGGTGGCAGGGGAGCTGATGTGTTTAAATGCAACATGCTTAGCAACAGGTCACAATTTTGTTAAGGTAAACTATGGACTCAATGGAAAGGTCTTGCCTCACTAACAAGGAGGAAAATAGAAGAAGACATCTAATGACAGTCTATGTACTTAAGGACCTAGATTTATTCCAGAAATGAATACATTTGCATAACACTAAGCACACCTGGGCATCTTGTCTTTGCAGAAGATACCCAGGTGGGCTACAGAAGTATGCTGGTTTTGTGCTTTTCTGGAAGATGGCTTGGGGTGCCTGTTACTTCTGCCTCACTTTTTAACCCCTACTAGAGCATAGTGTAACTCCTAGGGATTAAAGTAATCCCATGGGTAAACTAAGTGCATGAAAATTCCCACATAAGATTATGTAAAGAACCCTGTCCAAAAATTATCATTGAGGCAATACTCATTGAAATATTCTATGTTTGTAAAAGTATTGATTTCGGAACATGTAAACTACTAAAAATAAATAAATTTTATTTATGCTCTAGAGAGACTAAGAAAGGAAAGAAGAGAGCCAAAGGGGAGGGAAGAAAAGAGAAAGGGTATTGAAGAAATCAGAGATAAAATACAATCTCCTGGACAGTGATAATTCCCACAACACTTTCTGTGGAGCCTCTCCTTTACTGCTTTCCCATCAGTCTTAAGGTGTCAAGATACCAGTAACAACACTGGAAGAAGAGACAAAGGGAAAAGATCTCCACATTCTGATCTCTCTCTCTCTCTCTCTCTCTCTCTCTCTATATATATATATATATATATATATATATATGATCTCTACTCCTCCTCTCAGATCCTCCATGTCCATATATCAGGTTAGCATACACAGAAGTACAGTTCCACATGGCATGCTCTCCTTTTCCAGCCACAACAAAAGCCAAAAGGGACTATTACTCCAGTCACTGCATTTCCAAGGACCACAGAACCAACTCACTCAACACTCAGGACAATTTTGTCACCAGATTCAAAGTGACCCTTACTCATAAGAGTTTGCTCCTTTGGGGTCTTATGTATCTTGGGCTGGCAACAGCTTATATAGCTACGAATAATTGCGTACTTCTGACTTTTGCACATCTAAACTCAGCTGCAAGGAATAAGGCTCTGCACCATCACTCTCCATTTACATAGTGCTGGATGTAGGATCCAGGGTCTCATACATACTGGTTGAGCACCCTTCTAACTGAACTACAGTTGCAAGGCCCCATTTTTGAACTACAGGTGCCCTTTCTTTTTGAGAATGCCATATAAGTGACATTTGTATAAATGCTTATGTATAATGAATAGAATTTTGGGTTTGGTTTCTTGCACTTGGCTTCATGCATCCCTATCATTTTGAAGATTTTTGTGTACATTGAGCATTTACTCATTTCTCTGTGGAATACTGTTTTATTACATATTTGTTCAAGCATTAGCTACTCGAAGGATATATGGATTCATTCCTAGTTTGGGATGATTCCTAATAAAATTACTATAACTTGTGGAGTGCAAAAATGAATCACATGACATAGACATTTGTTAAAGAGAAAAATATATCTTTAAATAGTTATGGAGACCACGAATCTCCTTAGCATCCTTCTTTTACATGTTTTAGGTTCCAGCTTCACCCTAAATGCCCACAAAATATTGAAGCCACAAATATCACCATGTCATTAGGCAAATAGTCTAATTGTACTTTAAAAAATCCAGCCTGTATTAGTCTGCCCAAAGAAATCACAAACAACTACCTTTGTAAGGCATCATGAACATATCTACCATAACACCACGCAAAGAGAGGAACCGAAATGGATTACCTGGTGTTAACAGGATGACAGACATTGTGATGAGTGAACATACTACCAAGATCACCAGCAGGGCAATGGCGATTCCCTTCCAGTTTCTTTGTGGAGGGCTGTTACTTCCCAGTTCCTGCAGAGACAGAGAAGGAGGTTTGTAATTATAACATGCTCCAGGAGAAATACGTCCTTAAAAGAAAGATTCAGCACAGGCATGATCACAGTTTGAAAGCTGATTAGAATCAGTTTTCTCTTCAGCAACTTCTTTAATTATTCAAAGGTGCATGGATTATAAATGGATGGATATATTTTAAGGAGTACAATCTATTTTCTTTACCAGAGAAGGTAACATAATTTTATACATGCTGTCTTGGTGTAAATGAAGCTCCAATTCATTAACTCTAGGTAAAGGACTCTGCCAAAGTGCTTTGGAACAACAATGTCAACCTGCATTTCTAATCACTACAATGGAAGATAACACAAAGAACTGAATCCTTGAAGAACAGTCAGCTGCTGCTCAAAATGTATGAGGAAAAGATTGGAAACAACAAAATGATAAACAGTATACTTTACCATCAAAGAGTGCACATTTTTTTTCAACAAAGCAGGTTTATTTCAAATAGTTTTCCCACCATTCATTAAAAACAAACACAATTTAGTAGCTAAATTAAATGATTTTTTTTCTATTTCAATGACTAAAAATATTCTCTCACTGGACAGTGTGCAGATATTGGCAGGGAGGTAAGATTGATGGGAAAGGGCAAAAATGAACACTTTTCACAATGCCCATAGTTGAGCTGCTTGCTTTTCAACTGTTCCACCCTGCTGCCTGGAAATGTACAAGCTTCATTCTTCAAAGTCTGGAATACAAAGTTCAAATGAACCCCAGCTTTTCAATAAAGTAATTTTATGACATGGAACTTGGAACTGGAGAGATAGCTCAGTGTTTAAGAGTAGTTAATGCTTTTCTAAACGACCCCAGTTCTGTTCCCAGCACCTACTTAGGCAGTTTGCAACCATCTGTGACTCCAGTTCCAGGAGCTACAATGCTCTCTTCTGGATTCTGAGGTCACCTGCACTATATGCACATATTCATATAGATCTCTCTCTCTCTCTCTCTCTCTCTCTCTCTCTCTCTCTCTCACACACACACACACACACAGAGAGAGTGAGAGAGAGAGAGATCTTTAAATATATCCCATCAACACTGTTTCTGAGTGATCATTGTGATTATAAACTTGAATTCAGTCATAAACACACTCGGTATTTACAGCTGAGACCAAGAGAAATCAACTCACAGAACATGATGTGTGGTTAGTTGTTCCCTTTTTCATGATAACCACCCTAAAAATAGTAACTTTGTCTTTCATTTTGATGGAAAACTACAGTGACTTTCCATATACCTCTTTTCAAATTATGCTTGTTTTGTGTGTGTGTGTGTGTGTGTATGTGTGTGTTAGTGTGAGTATGCTGTACATGTATTTGCGATGCATATGTTTGCATGGTTGATTCGCATGCCTCCAACATGTAAATGCAGAGGCCAAAGCAGGTCATCAAATGTGTCTCAGTCTGTTATTTCTCTTCTCATTATTTTTAGACAGGGTTTCTCACTGAGCCTTGTATTGGCGATTTCTTTTCTTTTTTCTTTCCTTTTCTCTTCTCTTCTCTTCTTTTCTTTTCCTTTCTTTTTTACGTTGGTGGATATAAGCTTCAGTCATCCTCTTGGCTTTGTCTCCCAAGTCACAGGTTTAAGACAATGTATTCTACTTTTTACATGTGTGCTATGAATCTGAACCCAGGACCTCATGCTTGTTGCTGAATACTGATACTGAGCTACCTCCCTAGCCTTAATCCATGCTTATTCTCCAGTATCTCTCTTTCTATTATGCATATGAGAATTTTTATTCATTTTTACTATATTAAGTGATCTATTTATACATCATTCATTTTAGAATATCTAACATAAACTAAAGATGATGACAAATGACAAAACCTTCCCTCGAGTGGAGTGTTCACACAGACTTTTCAGAGGCTATCTACTGCAGTGGTTCTCAACCCGTGGCATGACACCTTTGGGGTTACATATCAGATATTCTGCATATCAGATACTTATATTACAGTTCCTAACAGTGTCAAAATTACAGTTATGAAGTAGCAAAGAAATCATTTTATGATTGGGGATCACCACAACATGGGGAAGTGTATTTAAGATTCTCCGCATTAGAAAATTTGGGAATCATTAATCTACTGAGAAAGAGTTATAATGATGATGGGTAACTTTCTGTGATGATGCCTGAATGAGCCTAAGAAGCCAGTGATAGGAGTGGTCACTGTTATGAATGTAAACTAGCAAATATCCTCAGAATTGACAAATGCTTAACCAATGGATAAGGTGGGAGAGATGGTTCAGTTGGTAAAGAATTTCTCTTGAAGCAAGAATACTGAAGATCTGCATTTGATCCTGTGTATTCATGTAATATAAGATAAGCTATGTGTAGAGGTATACTCTTACAATCTCCATTTTGGAAACGGGGAGACAGGTTGGGGCTTGCTCACCAGCTCATCTGGCTAAACCATTGAGTCACAGGACAGCAAGTGATTCTTTCTCAAGGAAACAAAGTAAACTTTATATTTTAGGAATGACAATAGATATTTACCTCTGTCCTCTGTATGCATGTACACCCACATAAAATACACATGCACACATACCCACCTGTGTACACACACACAAACACACACATACAAAAATAAATCTTTAAAAGCATTTTCTTTAATCACATTTTTGAGAAAATAGAGGAATTCCTTTTAACATCATTATTCTTGCTTAAACAGATATTCTACTACTTGCATCTTAAAGACTGAAACATTTATCTCGCTGGCTCTTCAGCCTGGTTCCGAACAGTCACCAGCTGTCCTAAGACAAAACTCCTTGCCTTTTATCTCTTCTCTGTATTTACTTTAGTGCTCCATTAACCTTCCTGCGTGCTTAATTCTGCAAATGCAAACATGGCATTTCCTACAAACCAACCCAATAAAACTCCAAATCATTTCAAATGGGGCAACAGATTGTCCCAACTCATCCCCTCTAGAGTAGCTGAATATTTTGAATTATTTTGATATGAATTGTTTCTATTATATTCATGCTGTTCGCATTTTCAACTGCAAATAGATTCAAGGATGATTTGATCACAAGTAGTCCAAGGACATTTATACTGAATTACATAGATTTAACACATTTGAGATCCCTTACTTGGAGCACCAAAATGCAGTTGGTTTGAATATATTAGTGATAAACTCAGAATCACTAATATTGCTTTGGTGTCACATTAAGGAAAGAAATCCAAGCCCTTTCTGGTGCTGGTCAACTAAGAGCAAGCTGAGATTTGGATACTTTATTTTACTTTTCCTGTGTCTTCCATTGTCCCTGCCTTCTGTCTATTACATGAGTCTGAATCTGTTCCTATCTGAAGGCTCTTTTCTGAGTCTATCTGTCTCCGTGTCTCTGTGTATGTCCCTACCAAAGGGATTTGCTCTGTCTTCATTGAACAGCACAGTAAGTGTCACACAGAGAAGGAATGGAATAATTTGCAGCATTAGTAACAGAACTTTGCAAGGAATTAAGTCGCTGACTACAGCTGGACTCTAATGAACCCAGGCAGCAAACAGTATTACAAACATTACAAACACACATCCAGAAATGTCTGTATGTTACATTCAACGTGTTCATTTGATAAGATGCTTTCAGCCTCTATTTTATGTTTTTAACCAATGATTATCCTAACACACACATACACATACATTGCTTTCTGCATCATAGGGCATGGAAGAGCACACATCTTAGATTTGAGCTATGCATTAGCTTAGTTTGTAAGAGTTGATTACATAGGAAATTCACCATAGCAAAAATGTTTTTCCCTCTGTTCTGGTAAAAGCAGGTTAAATAAACTATCTGCATATACAGCAATCAGAAGTCTCCTGTGATCTCAAGGTGTATTAACTGTGACTAGAAAGGCCAGAAAAAGTCCTCAGTCTCTTAAAATTGAAGAACAATTTTCATAATAATATATTGCTTTACTGAACAAGCTGAAAATATCATTAAGAAAATCGAAAATAATCAACTTCAGAAAGTTCTCCTCTGAACCTCAAACACACATCAGGGAACATGGACAGACAGAGGGACAAACAGATGAACAGAAAAAAAAAAGAAAAAAAAGCCCATGTGAACATGTGCGAGCACACACAGGTTCTAATAAAAACAATGAATAAATAAATACAATAAAACTAATTTTAGATTTTCTATATTGATTCATATCATAGAATCAGCATAGTAGCTGCCATATACCTCAATTCATTGAGAATATTTATAAGGTATAGTTAGAAATTGTCTACCTAGATCTAGCTTGAAAAACCTCAACATACAAGACTCTGACAGTTAGGCAAATTTCCCAAAGGAATACTCTGTACCATTTCACAAAATGTCTGGAGTGGTTGTAGGCTTCAGAGTTTGAGTGCATTACACAAGATGCACTGGGGAAGACATTAAAATATGACAACTGTCCAATCAGCATAGCGCATACTGAACAGTTTGCCAAATACTAGGCTACCTGCAAAGCTACAAACCCTGCTGTAGGAAATGAGGAATATCCCTAGTTTCTTCAAATTGGCATGAGGTAACCATTTTGCACAGTCAACATGTATGGAAACATGGTGGCCAAAGCTTTGGGATAGTGCAGGACTTGAAGCCAATCCATATCCAGAGGTATAAGTCAGTGAAGTTCCTTTTAAATGGAGTCTATATAAAGCTACTATCTGTATGTTTAGAAAGTTCACTGGCTTGTATGGTTCTTTGGAAAGAAAATGATGGACATAATTTTGTTAGACTAGACTCATAACTAAAGAGAAAATGAAATAATGTTTAAATAAATCCCAAAATGTACAGGACTGAAGACTTAATGTTTATTAAAAAGCATTTATTTGTGTGTGTGTGTGTGTGTGTAACTGTGTGTGTGTGTTCATAATAGCTCAAGTGTGAAGGTCAGAGGACAACTATGGACTTGATTTCTTCTTTTACACTATGTGTGTACATGGACACAGATGTCATGATGTGGTATGAAGGGCAGAGAACATCCATCCTGCAGGGGTCAGGAGTCAGTTCTCCCTTTAGCCCTTGTGTATCCTGGAGATGGAACTCAGCAGCAAGCTCCTTTTCCCACTGAAGGAGATTGCCCTGCCTGGATTATAGATTACATCTACTAATATTGGCATCTCATTAAATATTTCTATAAAACTGCAACTTTTTGTGTGTGCTACAGGGAACTGAACTCACAGCTAGAAGTTTCAAGGGTTAGTGGATGGCTCCCTAGATAAAGGCACTTATTGTCAGGTTTGACTTTGTGAGTTCAATCCCTGGGATCCAGAAGACAGAAGCAGACAACCTATTCCTGGGCATTATTATGACTTACATATGTGCATTGT
The DNA here is from genome assembly GCF_978045245.1 of Mus caroli. Lineage (NCBI taxonomy): Eukaryota > Metazoa > Chordata > Mammalia > Rodentia > Muridae > Mus > Mus caroli. The sequence continues at coordinate 120,488,052 of NW_028227256.1, forward strand.
GTAACACATGTAAGCATGAATCCTCATGTGTGCACAGCATGCATGTACACACACATACAGACAACACACACACACACAACACAAAACACACACACACACACACTGAGAAACAAAAATAAATAAATAAATCTGTATAACAAAAAGATAAAAACTGTTAAATCGAAAGGTGAGAATGTAGCCTACTAGAAAAACTAGCCACATGTTTTCAAGCTGTAGCACAAGAATAAAGAAATAAAGTCTAGCCAAAAGCAATAAGATGACATTTTTGCAATTTTTATAACCAAATTTAAAATTTGTATATGAACTCTGTTGATGAAAATATTATGTGTGAAAATGCATTGTATTAAAAATATTTGTTTTTATTTTTAAAAAAGATTTAACAAATGAAAAGGTTAAACACCCCTGCAGAGGCAGGCCTGATTTTCTTCAAAAATATAGCACTTAGAGACCAGCAGCTGTTGGTAGTCTCGTTTAGGATTTTGTAAGTACACAGATAGCCAGAGCTAGATAGCAGATGACCAATCCAAATCAATCAATCAATCAATCAATCAATAAACAAGGGAGGAAACTAAATTTCATTTTCTTTCTTTCTATCTATTTATTTATTTATTTATTTATTTATTTATTTATTTATTTTAAACTCCAGATTTTATTCCCCTCCCAGTCCATCCTCTGACTGTTCCACAACCCATCCCTCCTCCCTGTCCTCCTGTCTCCATGAGGATGTCCATACCTCTCACCTCCACCACACCAAACCTCTAAACTCCTTGGGGCCTCCAGTCTCTTGAGGGTTAGGTGCATCTTCTCTGACTAAACCCAGACCCAACAGTCCTCTGCTGTGTATGTTATGGGGGCCTCATATCAGCTGGTGTATGCTGCCTGGTTGGTATTCCAGTATCTGAGAGATCGCTGGAATCCAACACAATTCTTCAAAGACATGGAAAGAGCAATTCTCAAATTCATCTCAAAAGGCAAAACAAACAACCAACAAAAAACACACACACAAAACAAACAAACAACAAAAAAACACACAAAAAACAAAAAACAAAACAAACAAAAAAACCAAAAACAAAAAACAAACAGAATAGTGAAAACAATACTTAACAATAAAAGAATGGCTGGGGGAATCACTATCCCTGACCTCAAGATTTACTACAGAGCAACAGTGATAAAAACTACATGGTATTTATACAGAGACAGACAGGTTGATCAATGGAATAGAATTGAAGACCCAGAAATAATACCACACACTTACAGGTACTTGATCTTTGACAAAGTAGCCAAATATATACAATGGAAAAACAAAAGCATCTTCAACAACTGATGCTGGTCTAACTGGCTGTCAATATGTAGAAAAATAGAAATAGATCCATATTTGTTACTTTGCACAAAGCTCAAGTCCAAGTGGATAAAGAACCTCAACATAAAACCTGATCCACTGAATCTAATAGAAGAAAAAGTGGGGAAGAGCCTTGAACTCATTGGCACAGGGGGAACTATCCTGAACAGAATGCCAATGGCTCTCTCTCTCCAAGATCAAGAATTAATAAATGGGAACTCATAAAACCGGAAAGCTTCTGTAAGGCAAGAGACATAGCATAAGACAAACTGGCAACTTCTAGATTGGGAAAAAAATTCCACTAGTCCCACATTTGATAGAGGGCTAATATCCAAAATATATAAATAACTCAAGAAGCTAACCACCAAAAACCCATACAAGTCAATCAAAAAATGGCATATAGAACTAAGCCAAGAATTCACAATAGAGGAATCTTGAATGACTGAGAAATACCTAAAGAAATGTTCAGAGTCCTAGGTGATCACAGAAATGCAAATCAAAATGAACCTGAGATTCCACCTTACACCAATCAGAATGGCTAAGATTAAAACCTCACAGGACAGCACATGTTGTCAAGGATGTGGAGAAAGAGGAACACTCCTCCATTTCTGGTGGGATTGCAAACTGGTACAACCACTCTGGAAATCAATCTGGAGGTTCCTCTGAAAATTGGAAATAGATCTACCTGAAGACCCAACTATACCACTCTTGGGAATATACCCAAAAGATGCCCCACCATACCACAGGGGCACATGTTCCATTATGTTCACAGTGGCCTTACTTGTAAGAGCCAGTTGCTGGAATCAACCCAGATGTCCCACAACAGAAGAATAGATACAGAAAGTGTGGTTCATTTACACAATGGAATACTACTCAGCTATTAAAAATGAGGAAATCCTGAGTTTTTCAGGCAAATGGATGGAACTAGAAAATACCATCCTGAGTGAAGTAACTCAGATCCAAAAGGACATGCATGGTATGTACTCACTAATAAGTGGATATTAGCCAAAAAATGAAAAGCAAAAGAAAAAATTAAAAAGAATAAGTGCTGAATACCCAAGATACAGCCCACAGAACTCAAAAAGATCAACAGCTAAAGGGCCCAAGTGAGGGTGTCTCAGTCCCACTCAGAGGGAGAAGAAAGTAGACACAAGGGGGGAGGGAAGGACCGGGAAGGGGAAGGAGGTGAGGGGGGGCAGAGAGAGAGGAACATGTTTGGGTATTGGGTGGGGGGAAAAGGACTGAAATCTCTGAGGCCAGCAGTATAAATGGAAACATGAGATCTCAGGAGGTAGAAGGTTGGGGGAACCCTCCAGAATGCACCAGAGACCTGGGAGGTGAGAGACTCTCAGTACTCAAAGAGAGGAACTTTAAATGAGATGCCCTACACTGGGGAGAGGGAACTTGTTGAGCCACCTCCAGCAGAAGGACAGGGCATCAAGTTATGGATGGGGTTGCCAACCTACAGTCAAAACTCTGACCCATGATTGTTTCTGTCTGAAAGAACTGCAGGGATGGAAATGGAGAGTAGCCTGAGGAAAAGAAGGTCCAGCAACAAGCCCAAAGTGGGATCCAGCTCAAGGAGAAGTGCCAAGGCCTGACACTATTACTGAGACTATGGAGTGCTCACAAAAAGGGACCAATCATTACTGCTCTCCGAAAGACCCAATAAGCAGCTGAAAGAGTCAGATGAAGATATTTTCACCCAACCAATGGACAGAAGCTGCTGAGCCCTGTGTTTGAATTAGGGGAAATCTGGAAGAACCTGAGGAGGAGGGCAACACTGTAGGAAGACCAGCAGTCTCCATTAATCTGGACCCTGGGGAAAACTAAATCTTAAAGAAAAAAACTACATAGAATCAGTTTCACAGATAGGAGTGGATCTGATTTGATTTTTCCCGATTATCTTCTCTGACCAAGGAAGGGCAGCTGAGAATCCACACACCACACCAGTGAGAAATACCATTGGGCCTGGGGATGCAGCTCAATGTTTAAGAGCACTTGCTGCTCTAATAGAAGACCCAGGGTGGCTCACAATGAATGTAACCTCAACTCAGAGCTTCCCTTGGCTTCCTTGGATACTTGTACTAGTATTTACAGACATACACAAACACATAACATATCTTTAAACAAGGGAAACAGACCTGACATGCTCTCAGGTGTGCTGAGGCAATTTTGCCCTTCCCTCACAGTGGTCCCCAGCCAGCTACTCTAGGTTCCTTTCCTGGGTCTTCTGAAAGCTTTACCTTGTGCCTGTGGTGTCACTATCACCCAATCATCAGCCTTGCCCTAGTGTCTCTCAGCTTTGAGTTCTCCAGGCCTTTTGTTTTCTACCTTTCTAGACCATTCTTAATATTACCTTGGTATGACCCATAAACCAACACTATCAGTACTGCCTGAAATCTTGCTTGACATAAACATTATTCAGCCCATCCCAGTTTTCCCAAATCTCCAGAACCAGTGCAGGCCCCTCACAGATTTCCCAGGCTCTCCAGAATCTGCCACATGCTAAAGAACCATTCTTAGAGGTTGGGGCTCCTCCAATCAAGGTCAGTACCACCACTTAAAGTACAAATGCAAAGAATTTCTTCTAGTTCTAGATAGTTCAGCAATCTTTCCTAAAAAGCAAAACAAGACAAAAACAAACGAATGAAACCTTCCCGGGTGAGGTTCTTGGGCTATAGCTCTGTTGGAGAGTGAGAGTGCTTGCGCAGTACTCGTGAAGATCTGTATCCCCAGAATCCTAGAAACTGGGTGTGGTGTGCATATCTATAATCACAGAACTCTAAAAGTGGAAGCAGTTGATTCAGATCAAAGTTAATAACCAGCCAGGGCTACATAAGCTTTCTTAAATACAAACAAACAACAGACAGAAGCCAAAGAAGAATCCAGATGACCTCTGTATAAAAGGAAGAATAGGAGTCTTGACGTTAATACTGTTTAGTTTAGGCTCAATGCAAGGTGATACCTGCATTATGGCTTTGTGGCTGCACATTTCACATGACTAGATCTTATTCCCCATTCATCGACCTACTAACTCTGTTAATGCACAGTTGTCTGAATCTCTGCCAGCAGAACTATCAGCATAATTACTCATGATAAGACACCAGATCTGGCAAGTTCGTATTCTTCACAGGCTAACTTTTTCATGTAATATTTAACTCTAAACTGAAACTCCTCCCGCTCTCAGCCAGAAACTATTTCATACTCATGTGTGGTAGTAACATACACACCAAATATTCTCAAAACATCGAGACTAAAGCATTTGCTCAGCTTTTCACATTAAGAGCCAAAAACAAGGCTTTGTGTCACCAATATAAAGCCAGAGGGAAAACAGTTACCAACTGCATGGGGATTCAGGCACATCCACATAAGCTCAGTGTGCACCTGACAGTTCATCTCAGGAGCATCTCCATGCAGTATATAGGATGCTGAAAGAGGGCTAGGTCCATGGCTAAGTGGATAAGGCCCTTGTCTGCTTTGCAGGAAGCCTTAAGTTTGATCTATATAGCACTGCATAAACAGAGCATGGTAGCACAGACCTGCAATCCCTGAATTTAGGAAGTAGAGACAGGCAGATCAGGAACTCAAGTTCATTCTGAATTATATAGCCAGATGGAGGCCAGCCTGGGTTCCATGAGACCTTGTCTCCAAAAGAACAAGGAAGATGAGGAGAAGAGGGGATAAGAAGAAGTGTGGAAGCATGCCTTCTTTACAGACTAGCTCAGTAATCCTATATTTCTGATTTAGTTAGCCAACATACATTGTTATTGCACCAGACCATTAAATTTAATTAACTTATTTTTTAAAACTATGTATGTATGTGTTTTAGGTGTGTTTGTCTGAGTGCATGCACACAGGCAAGCATAGAGGCCACAGAAGAGCACTGGATCCCCTGGAACTGGAGTTACAGGTAATTGTAAGATGCCTGAAATAGGTGCTATGTTAAGTCTACTGCACCACTTGCTCTTTAAGTGTTATGCCATTTCTCTGGCTATACAATTCATTTTTGAATATGAAAAGAGTATAAAAGTAATCTTCTACTATGTTTGTTAAAAGTTTCTAGAGTGATGCTGCCTTCATCTTGTCTTCAAAGCACAGCACAATTTGAGGTATCTGGTGTGTCCACTCATATTGTTTAAACAAACCACAAGTTACTTTCAAGTTACTTTCAGAATTTATTTCCAAATTCTTTTAAAAATCTTTAAAAAGGGAGCAATATAAAGCTCAATTGAGTTCAGATTATCCAAATTTAATAAGGAATATTCCTAATGAGAGAACACGGAAGCCCTGGTAGCTTGACCTCCCTACCAGTCCATTCGTTAATCATTGCTTTTATGAATTAAAATCAGTCTATTATTTATTTTTAAGCATCAAATAATGATAGCAGTATGGGGTCAATTTGTGTCATTGGGGATTATGTGACGGGGCCAAGATGTCACAGAATCCTCACTTCTTCCTTAAAACTCCTACATGTAGCATATGTTGTTCACTTGCAAAATAGAATTTGTATTGTGTATAATTTCTCTGAGTTTCTTACAAAGTAACACAGTGAAAGGGTTTGTGAGTTCTAGTCCATCGATTTAAGCTCTGTAGCCATATCTGTCCAATTTAAAGAAATAAATAGCAGCTACATGTAGTCGTTCATAAGGATTAATTGTCATTAAGGCAGGGAACTGCAGTTCCTTTGAAATGAAGAGTTTAAGACATTTTTCAATTCAAAATAAACATAAGTTTTTGAAGTCTGAGTTTGACTTGGGCTATTGTTAAGGTAGACTTCTTCCTACACTGCCTTAATGGAGGATGGGAGAAATAAGCCAAGGTAGAAAAGAAGGGATGGAGAAAGGGGAGGGGGGAGGGGGAAGCAAAGGAGGGATGGAGAGAGGGGATACTGGGTAGCTTACTGCAATCAAATAACTTTCACTCTACATAGAGTGTGGAATAACATACACTCTAAGGGAATAATAACAGTTCCTTAAACATGAAAGGAGCCTTCAAAGGCCCTGAAGGGGATGAGAACCCCACAGGAAGACAATAGTGTCAACTAACCAGGATCCCTGGTTGCTCTTTTATTTATTTATTTTTGAATTTTTTTCATTACTTATTTTCTTCAATTACATTTCCAATGCTATCCCAAAAGTCCCCCATACCCTCCCCATCACTTCCCTACCCACCCATTCCCACTTTTTGGCCCTGGTGTTCCCCTGTACTGAGGCATATAAAGTTTGCATGTCCAATGGGCCTCTCTTTCCAGTGATGGCCTACTAGCCCATCTTTTGATACATATGCAGCTAGAGTAAAGAACTCTGGGGTACTGGTTAGTTCATAATGTTGTTGCACCTACAGGGTTGCAGATCTCTATAGCTCCTTGGATACTGTCTCTAGGTCCTCCATTGGGGGCCCTGTGATCTATCCAATAGCTGACTATGAGCATCCACGTCTGTGTTTGCTAGGCCCCGGCCTAGTCTCCCAAGAGACGGCTATATCAGGGTCCTTTCAGCAAAATCTTGCTAGTGTATGCAATGGTGTCATCGTTTGGAGGCTAATTATGGGATGGATCCCTGGATATGGCAGTCTCTAGATGGTCCATCCTTTTGTCTCAGCTCCAAACTTTGTCTCTGTAACTCCTTCCATGGGTGATTGTTTCCAATTCTAAGAAGGGGCAAAGTGTCCACACTTTGGTCTCCGTTCTTCTTCAATTTCATGTGTTTTACAAATTGTCTCTTATATCTCGGGTATACTAAGTTTCTGGCCTAATATCCACTTATTAGTGAGTACATATCATTTGAATTCTTTTGTGATTGTGTTACCTCACTCAGGATGATGCCCTCCAGGGTTGCCTAGGAATTTCATAAATTCATTCTTTTTAATAGCTGAGTAGTACTCCATTGTGTAAATGTACCACATTTTTGTATCCATTCCCTGTTGAGGGGCATCTGGGTTCTTTCCAGCTTCTGGCTATTATAAATAAGGCTGCTATGAACATAGTGGAGCATGTGTCCTTCTTACCGGTTGGGACATCTTCTAAAAATTCCACCAGAGAACTCCTAAACCTGATAAACAGCTTCAGTGAAGTAGCTGGATATAAAATTAACTCAAACAAGCCAATGGCCTTTCTCTACACAAAGAATAAACAGGCTGAGAAAGAAATTAGGGAAACAATACCCTTCTCAATAGTCACAAATAATATAAAATATCTTGGCGTGACTCTAACTAAGGAAGTGAAAGATCTGTATGATAAAAACTTCAAGTCTCTGAAGAAAGAAATTAAAGAAGATCTCAGAAGATGGAAAGATCTCCCATGCTCATGGATTGGCAGGATCAACATTGTAAAAATGGCTATCTGGCCAAAAGCAATCTACAGGTTCAACGCAATGCCCATCAAAATTCCAACTCAATTCTTCAACGAATTAGAAAGAGCAATCTCCAAATTCATCTGGAATAACAAAAAACCTAGTATAGCAAAAACTCTTCTCAAGGATAAAAGAACCTCTGGTGGAATCACCATGCCGGACCTAAAGCTCTACTACAGAGCAATTGTGATAAAAACTGCATGGTACTGGTATAGTGACAGACAAATAGACCAATGGAATAGAATTGAAGACCCAGAAATGAACCCACACACCTAAGGTCACTTGATCTTCTACAAGGGAGCTAAAAACATCCAGTGGAAGAAAGACAGCATTTTCAACAAATGGTGCTGGCACAACTGGTTGTTAACATGTAGAAGAATGCGAATCGATCCATTCCTATCTCCTTGTACTAAGGTCAAGTCTAAGTGGATCAAGGAACTTCACATAAAACCAGAGACACTGAAACTTATAGAGGAGAAAGTGGGGAAAAGCCTTGAAGATATGGGCACAGGGGAAAAATTCCTGAATAGAACAGTAATGGCTTGTGCTGTAAGATCGAGAATTGACAAGTCGGACCTCATGAAACTACAAAGCTTCTGCAAGGCTAAAGACACCATCAATAAGACAAAAAAACCACCAACAGATTGGGAAAGGATCTTCACCTATCCTAAATCAGATAAGGGACTAATATCCAATATATATAAAGAACTCAAGAAGGTGGACTCCAGAAAGTCAAATAACCCCATTAAAAAATGGGGCTCAGAACTGAACAAAGAATTCTCACCTGAGGAATACCGAATGGCAGAGAAACACCTGAAAAAATGTTCAACATCCTTAATCATCAGGGAAATGCAAATCAAAACAACCCTGAGATTCCACCTCACACCAGTCAGAATGGCTAAGATCAAAAATTCAGGTGACAGCAGATGCTGGCGGGGATGTGGAGAAAGAGGAACACTCCTCCATTTTTGGTGGGATTGCAAGCTTGTACAACCACTCTGGAAATCAGTCTGGCCGGTTCCTCAGAAAATTGGACATAGGACTACCAGAGGATCCAGCAATACCTCTCCTGGGCATATATCCAGAAGATGTCCCAACCGGTAAAAAGGACACATGCTCCACTATGTTCATAGCAGCCCTATTTATAATAGCCAGAAGCTGGAAAGAACCCAGATGTCCCTCAACAGAGGAATGGATACAGAAATTATGGTACATTTACACAATGGAGTACTACTCAGCTATTAAAAAGAATGAATTTATGAAATTCCTAGCCAAATGGATGGACCTGGAGGGCATCATCTTGAGTGAAGTAACACAATCACAAAAGAACTCACACAATATGTATTCACTGATAAGTGGATATTAGCCCAAAACTTAGGATACCCAAGATATAAGATACAATTTGCTAAACGCATGAAACTCAAGAAGAATGAAGACCAAAGTGTGGACACTGTGCCCCTTCTTAGAATTGGGAACAAAACACCCAGGGAAGGAGTTACAGAGACAAAGTTCATAGCTGTGATGAAAGGATGGACCATTTAGAGACTGCCGTATCCAGGGATCCATCCCATAATCAGCTTCTAAACGCTGACACCATTGCATACACTAGCAAGATTTTGCTGAAAGGACCCAAATATAGCTGTCTCTTGTGAGATGATGCCGGGGCCTAGCAAACACAGGAGTGGATGTTCACAGTCAGCTATTGGATGTATCACAGGGCTCCCAATGGAGAAGCTAGAGAAAGTACCCAAGGAGCTAAAGGGATCTGCAACCCTATTGTTGGAACAACATGATGTACTAACCAGAACCCCGGAGCTCTTGTCTCTAGCTGCATATGTATGGAAAGATGGCCTAGTCGGCCATCAATGGAAAGAGAGGCCCATTGGACTTGCAAACTTTATATGCCCCAATATAGGGGAATGCCAGGGCCAAAAGAATGGGAATGGGTGGGTAGGGAAGTGGGGGGCGCTATGGGGGACTTTTGGGATAGCATTGGAAATGTAATTGAGGAAAATATGTAATAAAAATATTAAAAATTAAAAAAAAAATTCAGGTGACAGCAGATGCTGGCGAGGATGTGGAGAAAGAGGAACACTCCTCCATTGTTGGTGGGATTGCAAGCTTGTACAACCACTCTGGAAATCAGTCTGGCGGTTCCTCAGAAAATTGGACATAGTACTACTGGAGGATCCAGCAATACCTCTCCTGGGCATATATACAGAAGATGTCCCTGGTTGTTCTTAAAGACTGAGTCACTAACCAAAGAGCACGCAGCTGCTGAGCCAAGACTCTGCCCCTTGCACATATATAGCAGAGGGCTGTATTGTCCTGCATCAGTGAGAGAGGATGAACCTAATCTCCTGCAGAGAATTGATCCTGGTGAGGGGGATACAGAGGGGAATATTCTCTCAGAGGTGAAGGGAGGTGTTGGGGGAGGGACTTTGAGAAGGAGGGACCAGGAGCATGGGCAGCATTTGGGATATTAATTAATTAATTAATTTTTAAAAAACATGAAAAGAGGAAAATAAAGTTTTAAATACTCAACTCTATGGCGTATGATATTAAGTATGAAAGGAATTAGGAGAAGAGAGGTCCCTGGTGGAGTTCATTGTGAAGTGTGGTAAAGATCACATCTGTCCTCATCCTCCCCTAGTTAAAGGAGTGGAAGAGGAGAGTGTGAGAAGTAGTTTAATATCGCCCCAGCTGGAGCATCTCCCCTCTTTTGTCTTTTTAAGGTAATGTTCAATGTGTTTCCTTTTCTGCTAGTAAGTTAAAGGTTGTAATTGCCCTGGAGTCAAATTAAGATCCCAAACAAAGGTTAAGCAAAACAGGACTGTTTGAAATGGCCAAGGAGCCCTGAAGCTCCAAGCTTCGTTCAAGGCTGGCATTATTAATTTGCTCTTCATAACAGAACTGACCTTTAGATGGTACTGAGAGTCTGGGGGCAGGGATTGGAAGTGAACCTGATCTCATCTTAAGTAACTGTTCTTCTCCTGTACCATCACAGCTTGCAAGCCAACACCTTCCTGGTTTCATCTGACTGGTGTCCCTCTGCTAGGAGGAAATGCCAAGCATCAGAAGACAGAGCCAAAAACAAACAAACAAACAAACAAACCAAACAAACAAACAAAACTTGTGGATAGGAAGGCGTACTCTCTTCAGAAGACTTTGTCACTTTCTTGGGAGTCAAAATCAAACCAAATATTGTTTCCATATACATTTACCTATTATACAACTCTGAAACAAATCAGACATAACACACTTTACAGCTAAAGATAAAATCAACAACAGTGCTGCCTTTTATAAAGGAGAAATTACACTTGGAATGAGACCTTGGGACTGATATGGTTAGGTAAAGAAATTATGTACCCCGAGGAGGGAGCTAAAGGTAAGGTACAAATTATATATCTTTTCCTCCAAGGCTGTGGGTGGGAGGGGACAGAAGCAGAAATTAATGAAATGGGACAGAACAGATCCTAAATGTGCTTTTAATTATTATTTTTTATTGCTTTTGCTATTAAAATGTTAATCAGTTCCGTGCAGGTATTTAAAAAGGAAGAAAATGTAAAATTACATTTCTTGTCTACAGATCAGCCTCCCATGATCCTTTCGGTTAAAGTTTTATATTTTTGGTTCACATGCCCACCACTCTGATGTTCATAGTCAGTTCTCACACATAAATAACACATAGGCATGCTCATTATCCAGTTAAGAGCAACCAAGATTACAGAGACCTTTATTTAAATCTAGAATAAAATAGTTTTCTATTTTAAGAAATTCCATGAACCAGGAAAAATTAAATAAATGCAAGGTGAGTTTCAGATTCTCTTGCAAGTATGCAGCACCGATCATGTATACCCTGGTTAGAGGAGTGTGTCCCTAGCTAAAATGTTTTGTGTGGGAAGTCAGGCAAGGAGTGCCCTCAAAGCCAGTCAGTGTCTCAATTCACGGATGGATGGAAGGGAGCCTTCTTTTTTCCCATTCTCTGTGAATAGAGTAGCCAGAATTCTCAACAGTCCCCAGAATGTCCCCTCCATTCTTCAATTTAAAAATAGATTGTCCCCCATACATCTTCAGAGGAAAACTGCTCCAAAGTGTCCTTTGGCAGGAATTATCAGCTCACAGGCTTGAATTAATTGTATTCTTATATTTTTCGTTTATTTTTTAATTTTTTTTTTTATATTCCAAGAAAGGAAAACAAATCCTGTTTAATGTCTGCCTGGGGAGGAGGCACTAGGGTGAGGACCCATCTGCTAAGAAAAGACAACAAACTCTAGTCTGTCCCTGCTAAGTAAGATAAGTACTGCTTGCTCATAGGAGAAATGACTCATTTTGTGTAGATGCTTTTTAGCATCATAGCAGCACTCACAGAAGGTAGTGTTTAATGGTGTTTAGTAGCTGATTTTGCTGTAACCTTCTCTATCATAAACACGTAAGCATAAAAGTTCCAAGTGAGCCGGGCGTGGTGGCGCACGCCTTTAATCCCAGCACTCGGGAGGCAGAGGCAGGTGGATTTCTGAGTTCGAGGCCAGCCTGGTCTACAAAGTGAGTGCCAGGACAGCCAGGGCTACACAGAGAAACCCTGTCTCGAAAAACAAAAACAAAAAAAAAAAACCAAACAAACAAAAAAAAAAAGTTCCAAGTGAACCACTAAAGTGAATAAACATATCATAGTAGACTTGGTCACTTTTTCTGTTCTCAGTTGTGATTTTCATAAAACATGCATGCGTGTATGTGTGTGTGTGTTGTATGTGTAATTGTGAGTTCATTTCAAGGGCAAAAGAGGACATCAGGTGTCCTGCTTTACCACTACCCACCTTATTACTTTGAAACATGGAGTCCCACAGAACCTAAAACAAGGCTGGTGGTCAGAACTCAGTTCTTCGGAACAGCTAGTGCCTTACTCAGTGAGCCATCCCATTCTCTCCAGCCCTACATGACAGTTTTTTTAAAGATAAAGTTTGAAGCTATAATCCAAGGAAATAAAGTATAAATAACAATTTTGAAATATTCTTTATTTAAAAAACAAGAACAAAACAAATAACAATGTGTAAGGGAGGTGCAGAATAAAAATCCTTCCAGGTACAAACATGGAGCAGCTAATTTTCCAGCTAGTATTATGACCTCCATGCTCCTCTCTCCTTACTTTATTGTATTCACAAAGCTAGCAATGCTTAATGAGTAATGCAATTATAATGACATAGTCATATAATCACACAAAAGTGGTTTATCTCTAATATCAGATACAAAACAGTTTTGTTAATGTGTGACCATCATCATCATCATCACCATCAATGTCATCATCATTGTCCTCATCATCCACAATTACCTTTTGTCCCCCAGGATGCTAAAGTCTCCCTTAAGTATATTCAACACATCTTGGTGATTCTTATGAAATCACTTTTCAAGTCAATTCTGGGGATCTAGCTCTTGCTTTTCTTCCACTTCAGTCTGTCTTTCATCAAATGAGTTGAGGGGTAGTTTGAGTATATAAGGAGGCCAGAAAAGGGGTCCCTTAAAGCCAGTGTTCAGGTGTGTCTTGGCCTTTGTGACCCACCTGACTTGGGTGCTAGGAAGTGAATCCACTCCTTGTATTAGCAGCAGGTGCTCTTATCCACTGAGTCTTTTCTCCATCTCCCCCCTTTTTAATTTTTTTGAGGCTTTTATTTTTTTTATTTGATATTTTATTAATTTACATTTCAAATGTTATTTCTTTCCCAGGTTTCCCCTCCTCAAAACCCCTATCACATCTCCCTCCCCCCTGATTCTATGAGGGTGCTCCTCCACCCACCCACTCACTCCACCTCACCGTCCTGGCATTCCCCTACACTGGGGTAATCAGCCTTCACAGGACCAAGGGCCTACCCTCCCATTGATGCCATATCAGGCCATCCTCTGCTATATATGCAGCTGGAGCCATGGGTCCCTCCCTGTGTACTCTTTGGTTAGTGGTTTAGTCCCTGGGAGCTCTGGGGGTTCTGGTTGGTTGATATTGTTATCCTTCCTGTGTGGTTTCAAACCCTTCAGCTCCTTCAGTCCTTCCCATAACTGCTCAATTGAGGTCCCCATGCTCAGTTCAATGGTTGGCTCTGAACATCCACGTCTGTATTAGTCAGGCTCTGGAAGAACCTCTCAGGAGACAGCTATATCAGGCTCTTGTCAGTAAGCACTTCTTGGCATCAGCAATAGTGTCTGGGTTTGGTGTCTGTATATTGGATGGATCCCCAGGTGGGACAGCAGCCTTATTTATAATAGACAGAAGATGGAAACAACCCAGATGTCCTTCATTAGAGGAATAGATACAGAAAATGTGGTACATTTACACAATGGAATACTACTCTGCTATTAAAACAGTGACTTCTTGATATATGCAGGCAAATGGATGGATCTAGAAAATATCTCCTGAGTGAGGCAACCCAGTCACAAAAGAACACACATGGTATGTACTCACTGGTAAGTGAATATTAGGCATAAAGCTTGGAATACCCATGATACAACTCACAGATCACATGAAGCTTAAGAAGGAAGATCAATGTGTGGATGCTTCAGTCTTTCTTAGACAGGGGAACAAAAATAGTCACAGGAGGCAGTGGATAGAAAGGACTTGGGTGGAAGAGGCAGGGTGAGGGAATAAAATGGGGACAGGATCAGGTATGGGAGGAGATGGAGATTATATACAGAGAGGCAGGAAAATGACCACAGGTGTGTAGCAATTGGGGATAGAGAACTGGAGGTAGCTGCCAGAAAGTCCCAGATTCAAGAAAAGCAAGAGGCTCTCAGGACCCAAGGGGGATAACATTAGATGAAATGCCTAACAAAAGAGAGGGAAAACCTGTAGAGACCATATCCAGAGGTTAGGCAAGGCCCCAGGTTGAGGGATGGTTCCATCCACTTACTGCCAATTTTTATTTTATTTTATTTTTTTATTTTTCATGTCAGATTTTTAAAAATCTATCTCTTTGCTTCAATTTGGCTGTCAGAGGAAATCAATGAACTTGATATCAAGCCTTATCTCTATCACCCTTCCAAGTTCTTTAAGAACAGAGTGGATAAACCTGGTGTGATGGTGCAGGCCTGTAATCCAAGGACTGGGGAAGTGGAACCAAGATAATCACGATTAATTGACATTATCTTTGATGTCAGGGTGGCATAAATGTGATTCTGGGGAAGGATAGATGAGGTTAGAGGGGAGAAGAAGAGGATGAGGAAGGGAAAGGGAAGGAGGAAGAATGAGAAGTGAGGAGAAAGAAGAGAGCAGGCTTACTGGTGATGAGAAGACTGGGTGCTTATTGCTAGCTTTTTTGGGGGGAGGGGGGCTTTATGATGCTCTAAGAAAATACCCGAAGCTGAGTACTGTATGAAGAAAGTTATTTAGTTAAAAGTGCTGAAGGACTGGAGGAGCAACTGCAGCTTCTTGGCTTTTATGAGTACTTCAGGTTGGTGCAACTTAAGATGGAAATGGAAAAAAAGAACAAGATGGGGACATGGGTTTGTGAGGAAGAATACAGGTATCTAGATAAATGGGCTTGCCACAATTAGAAAAGCATTCAACCTTTTGAAAGTTCCCTATGTTGCTCAATGTTGATATTCATCTTTTATATTGATGAGAATCAACTATATCCAAACTGTATCATCTATCATGCATGAGCCTTTATAGGAAATGAGACCATAGTACAACCCCTCTGTCTCTTTCCCACAAATGTTTTGATTACTACCAAATACTTATTCTGCTTGTATTTCTGCTTATTGCATATATTTCTTTACCACTATCCCATGTTGCTAAAATCTCTCATTTCTGAGTGAACAAATCTGCACTATTTACTTCTTACCAAAAGCCTATCTAAATTACATGGTTATATAACAATGAGATAGAAGAGTAAAACAAAGGACTACAGATAGCCCAGTCAGTAAAAGGCTTGCCTTGAAAGCATAAGGTCCAGAGTTCAATCCCTGATACCCATATAAAAGCCACACACAGCACTGGGGAGGAAGGAACAAGAGGACTCTTTGGTTCCTAACCAGTCAGGTTAGTTAAGCACCAAGACGTTGGTTCAGTGAGAGATGGTCTCTCAATAAATTTAATTAATTAATTAATTAATTAATTAATAAGTGTTAAAAATAGCCAGACCCCCCCCTGTATCTACTGAGGACTGGACCACCAACCAAAGAGTACACATGGAGGCACCCATGGCTCCAGCCATGTATGTAGCAGAGGATGTCTTTGTTGGTCATCAGTGGGAGGAGTGGCCCTTGGTCCTGTGGGGGGTTCAATGCTCCAGTGTAAGGGAATACCAGCACAGGAAGGCAGGAGTGAGTGGGTGGTGGAGCACTCTCATAGAGGCAGGGGAGGGGGTTTAGGGTAGGGGGGTTTCCAGAGGGAAGACCTAGAAACATTTCAAATATAAATAAAGAAAATATCTAATAAAAGAAAAAATAGCCAACATTGACCTCTAGACTCTGCACATGTGTACATATACAAACCCTACACAAACAGGACACACACAGAAACAAGCAAGCTATTGCAAAATGCTTCCAATATATAAAGAAAGGAACAAGCTAGGATACTACAATGTTCTTCAAAATAGCTAGAAAAGTTGTGGAGACTAAAAAGGGAACTGAAAACATGACCCTCCCTACACTGTGATTCCCCAACCATTCGTGTTCCTATTCAAAAACAACATGAGGTTATTAAAAAATTAACATTAGGTTCATACCATGGCATACCCAATTGTAAAATGATAAATCCCTATGCTGCTTTCACATTCACTGAGTTATTTGAAATTGCTATCGTAACGTCCCTAAAAGTCCTGAAAATTGGCAGGGGGATCCCTGACTGGACTCATCCAGAGTATAGTCTGTGAGATCAACTTTATTTCTATTGAATAATAAATTTGTTCATTTGCAATGTGTACTCAGTGTGCATTTTCTAAGTGGGAGCCTGTCCCTTAGGGATGGATTCATAAAAGATGTGTGTAACATCACATTTCCTGAGCTCTAAAGCAAAATGCCAGACCTCCTACCTAAGTGAATCGATCAAAATAAACAGGATGTTTGGAGAAATGTTGGTGTCTATCCATCTAACTCGACTGAGAAATAGCTTAACCTTCAAATTCACCTACCTTAGAGCTGTCACAGTAGAAGAATACCAAGATTTCACCTAGCATCTTCAGTAACAAACTCAGTGGCAGCACATTATAGCAGATCCCTGGATCCTGATAAGATCTGAAGCAAGCTATAGGAAACTTTTATAAAATAGCATCAACATTTGAGTCAGCATCAGCAACAATGACCCATAAGACTATAATGAAGTTGCACTGGGGAGATGGCTCAGTTGGCAAAGGGCTAATTTTAGAAGCATGAGAACCTGAGCTCAGATGTCCAGAAACCACTTCAAGAATCAGGCATGATGACATAGGCATCTAGTCCCAGCACTAAGGAGGCAGAGATAAGAGTATCCCTGTGTCTTCCTGGTCATCCAGTTAGGCTAATTACTGAGCATCAACTTCAATGTCTTAAGAACTACAGTGGCAAGCAATCAAGGATGGGGCTGTTTACTTCTGCCCTCAATGTACCCAAACACACGTGTATACATGACTATATATATATATATATATATATATATATAAAGATTCTAATGCAACTCCACTTTTTGCTTTAGTGATGCTGTCAAGTGCATATTGAATGAAATTATATATAGTATGTAATATACCTGATGCACATTAAATGGGTACATTACTGATTTGTGTATTCATTGTCTTGTATTTTCTTTTTCTTTTTTTCCCAAGACAGGGTTTCTCTTTATAGCCCTGGCTGTCCTGGAACTCACTTTGTAGACCAGGCTGGCCTCGAACTCAGAAATCCGTATGCCTCTGCCTCCCAAGTGCTGGGATTAAAGGCATGCGCCACAACTGCCTGCCTCTGTATTTTCTTGTTAATTAGAACACAATCCATTTAATTTTCTTCCCTACAAAACAACATGTTGTTTTACTGCAGCAGCCTCAAATGGCTCTCTATACCATCTCTCTTGACTGCATCATTCTCTTGGGATTGATTTTAATTGCATGGCTCTGGGAAAGGTTAGACCTTTCATATATAAGAGATAACCCAGGTATACATACTCTCTGATGCTTACACAATGAAGGAGTTGTCTGATGAAACCTTTCAAACATCACATCCTGTTGTTAGACAGCTTATGACTTTGTTAGTGTAATAACATACAGAAGGTGTGATTGACAGATTGTAGCTTGGACTCATTGGAAACATGTTGGTAAAGATAATCCATTATAACTAGACATTTTGTGTATGGAAGTGTTCCAACACCTTAAATGACAATGTTTTAAACTAAAAGCCTATGTTCCATAGGGAGGAATGAGCAAGATAATCTCATTCCATAAATCTTAAAGGCTTCTGATCTTGAAGTGTAAACATTTCAAGATCTTGTCTTCATTTATTTGTGGCCTCCTGGTATGATTTAATGAGAAAGACAGGAGAATTCTATTTTAAAACAAAATTTTAAGAGTTCAATTTTAGTAAAAATGATTAAGTAAAATTATAATTAATTTTCTTTTTGTTCACATACACACACACAAACACACATACACATATACACACAGACAGACAGACAGACAGACAGACAGACAGACAGACAGACAGAGAGAGAGTCTGTAATGGTATTATAACATCCATCAGGAGGGACTCATATCTTTGTAGTTGAAGGACAAAATTTAGATGAAAGTTTTAACATAAATTATGCTATAGAGAACTCAGAGGGGCCTTGACTGGTGGTTTAATGAGAATGGTGACCATAAGCTCATATATTTGAATGTTTTCTTGGTCCCTAGCTGGTAGAACTGCATGTTGGAAGAATTAGGAATTACTGTTTTGTTGGAGGAGGTCACGAAGGAGTGAGCTTTGAGATATCAGAAGCCTATTCCAGTTTTCCCTCCTCTTTCTTTACCTCAACCTTGTTAAGATGTAGCCTCTCAACTGCAAAGCTACCACTCCAACACCATGCCTGCCCACCTACCTGCTGCTATGCTTACTGCCAAGACAATCATGGACTGAACCTCTGAAACTGTAGTCAAGCTGCCAACTGAATGTTTTCTATATTACCTTGGACATGATATCTCTTCACAGCAATAGAACACTAAGACAATGTGGAAGTGGCTCAGGAGATACGAGAGCTTGCCAAGCTAACATGAATATTTGAGTTCCAATACCTAGTAATCCTGTAAAATTCCTGTTGTCATTTCATATGCTCCTCTAACAACAACACAGTCAGGGGGGGAGACAGAAGGATAGCTGGGACTTTCTGACTGAAAGCTTAGCTTCAGGTTTAGTAACAATGTTGTACTCTTGCCTCCATATGCACATATACACATATAACACACACACACACATACATCACACACACACACACACACACACACACACAAACTAGTCACAGGACTTAAAGAATTGGACACAAATGTAGCATTATTTAAATGGAGTAAAAATTCAACCCAGAAATATTTTAAAACTTGACCTTATACTGTCTATCTTGGATATTTGATTTATTTCATTTTTTATTTATGTGTATATATGTCTATGACTTCATAGCACATCTGTGCAGGTGATCAAGGGGTTCACAGGAGGGGGTCAGATCCCCTGGGGCTGGGGTCCCTGACTGTTGTGAGCCATTTGAACTGAGTTTTAGGAATTGATTTTGAGTCTTCTTTAAGAGCTGTAATTACTCTTAGAGGCTAAGCCACCTATCTCCCCAGCCTCTTATGAAAGTTATTTTAAAAATTCTTTAGACAAGCACATATTTAACCTGAATGACTGCCTAAAACTTTTCCAATTCTAGGTTTTCTCCTGACTACATAAACTCCTGGGAAAGGCAATTAATTTCCCAGTCTTCAGCTTAGGAAAACATGGTCCATACTACTTGGTGGGTTTTCAGAGCCTGTATAATGGCATGGTGTCACAGACCAGTAAACTCCAGTCACCCTCAAGGCCTTTGTATTGATGAATGTGTTGGACAGTAATGAGTACACAATCAGGATCTGCTCAGTGACTGTCCCTTGGTCACAAAAGGCTGGTTCTGAACTTCTCATAGCTATAAAACTCACAAAACTTCCCGGTACTAGTTATTCTTATTGATGAATGGGCTTAGCCTCAACACATCCATCATTTAAGTAAAAATGGAGGTAGAAAAATCTGAGAATAAATAAAATGTAGACACACGCTAGCCATATAAATTACTCATGGCAATGAGAGTATCATGATATTGGGATATATCTGGGCCATGCCCCCTCTTTAAGATGCAAATCAAAACATGCTGTTAATTTACCATCTACTGGAAATTTGTGACCAGGAAAATTCATTATGTTTTGCTGGTTAAGGAAGGCTCCAGCTAAGAATGTTATGTTCAGATTTGAACTTTCAGTTAATGACCTTGAAACCCTAGTCTAGGAAGATGGAAGAAATTATATGCAAGAAAGAGATACACATGGTGCATCTCTGGCCCTGGGGTATGTTCTAGTCCTTTGATGTAGATTAGAGGAAGATTATGAGCAAAAGAAGCGGTTAACACAGAAACAACTGCATCAGGTAGTGCTGATTTGATGGGCAGTATCTCCATCTCGTTTAAGGAGAGAGAGCAATACTCCATGGCCTGATAGACAACCTCCTTCCCAGGTAGCACTGGGATATTCAGAAAATGACTAACAATGTCACTGCATATTCATGACTACTAAGATAGTGTGATTTAGAGAGAATAAGAAATGTCTTTCTCCTAAATATACACTACATCACCATAAAGAGACGCTTACATTGCAGCCTCCCTGGTATTTTAGGGCTGAGACAATCTCTTCTACTTAGAGGCTATTTGCAACTTGGTTCTCATCCTTGTTTTAGAGCGCATCCCAAATATATTTTTAGCTTTGTAGACTCAAATAACTTACCAAAATGGCAGCCAGTCATCTCAAAGAATCTCTACCCAGAAACAGCAACTTCAAATGGAAATACTGCTACTGCACATCTGATCTGCCATAGATCAGTATCATGGGACCTCAGGTAATTTTCTACCCAGGAATTACAGATCAGGAACACTTTCTGTTGTAATTTGAATGTGAAAATGTCCCCATAGACTGTTCAAACATGAGGTCCCCAGTTTTTTACACTATTTGAGAAAGTTGTGAGACCATTAGACAATGGAGTCTTGCTGAAGAAAGTGGGTCCTTGAAGGCATGCCTTGAAATTTTTATAGTCTGGAGCCACTTCTGTTGGCTCACGGCTTCCTCCTGGAGGATTCAGGGTAAACATCAAGCTACCTGCCCCTGCTACCAAAGCTTCTTTCTCTGCCATGATGGCTTGAATCCTCTCTCTCTCTCTCTCCCCCTCCTTCCCCTCCTCATCTCTCTCTCTCCTTTGTCCTCCCTTGTGGTCCCTCTTATTCTTAGCTATCTCCATACTCCCATCTCCTCCCTCCTAGTGCTCTCTCTCTCTCTCCTTGTCTGGTCTAGCCATGCTAAGGATTAAAATACATGGTCTCATGGATTCTTGGCAGTGGGGCAGCTGTCTTCCTAGTGAACATCACACCCAGCCCCCAAATTGGACAGTCTTGATCAAATAAATATTGCTTCCAGTCCAAAATCCTGACAAGGTCAAAATACTGCTGACTTAACACAATTGAATATTGTTTATAGACATATGACTTCATCAAAATGCTTCTCTGAATAACTTAATTTTCAGCTAGACTTGTCTTCATAACCTTATGGTTTTTATCAGGTAGTTTCACACTATTATTTTATATTATGAAAGTTTTCATACATAAAACAAAGTTGGATAATGTATACAATGTCATTTCCTCGGTTTTAAAATGAATACTCCTGTTTTTAAATACTAGTTTTATCACATTTTCCTGTCTAGATACACACAAACACACACATGCAGGCACACACACACACAAACACACACATACACACACACACACACACACACTTTATGGTTATAGAGAACAACAAAGATGACCATACCATTATGTCAGGAATTGGCCAAAAGGTAGCTGAGGTGTCATGTTCTAAAATTTAAAATAGACACATGTAGGGGATACACACTTCAGGGTTTATGTAAATTTTGCAATGAAAGCTTTATAACAAATAGATAAATATAAAATCAGCATTTTTATATATGTTAAAATGTTTACAAATAGGATATACTGATATTAAAATTCATCTAATGTTAGAAGCATTAATGAATGAATGAATGAATGAATTCATTAATTAATGAGTGGATTAAAGGCCAGTACATGTGTGTGTTTCCGTGTATCTGTATGTGTACATGTATATGATATGTATGAATGTGTGTGCATGTGGGTGTAAATATACATAAACTTCAGTGTGCATCTAGCGGGAGGCCAGGAATCAATGCTGAGTATATTGCTTGGTCTCCACATGCTTTTTGAAGACCCTCATTAAAGAATCTCTCATTAAAAGAGGAGCTCATAGATTTGAGTAAGTTGGCTGGCCATCAAACACCAGGGATCTTCCTTTCTCTGCCATGCTGACAGTGGGATTGGAGGTGCAAACCAGGAGGCCTGAGTTTCTTAGGTGGGTTTTGGCAATTTTCATACCTGTGAAGCACATACATTACTAATGGGTGTTTCAGCAACCCATGAACACTTTTAATAAGAAGAACTTAAGAATGTACCTTTTTTCCTTTTCTGTCATCTTTTTGCTGCCACAGTTAATCCACAGCTTTACCTCCTTCCTCCACACCCACTACATTTTCATTCCAAAACTCTGTTGCAGTCACCACATAAAAAGAGTCAATACTGGTTCAACTTTCAGACCTCTTTCCACTTTAAACTCCACCAGTTTCCTGACACAGAAAGATTCTTTACAATCACAACGTGAAAGAAATATGTCTTGCTATGCATATCTCAAACAGAAACCTTAGCAAAACACTGCCAAGTCTTCATTTACAAATAACACAAGTGTTTCCTAGATTCCTAGTGAGGATAATATTCAGCCATTGTATCCGGATGTGGAAATATTAATACAAAAAAGGCATCAGCCAAAATCTCTCCAAATGTTATTAAAAACCTTCGCTGTGTAAACTTTAATGATGTTTGCATACGAGTGTTAGGGTCCATAATAACTCTTCTCAGAGTGTTTTATTATAAAAATAAAGCACAGCTTCTGTTTCCTCCTGCAGTAATGAAAAAGGAATAAATATAAATAAACTAGGTAGTACACAGACCATGATTTAAACCCCAACAGTTTATTTATTAGTGCTAATGTAGAAGCTTCCCTAAATAATATATAGAAGCCTAACTATAGCATGCATAAAAATTAACATAAACATCTTATTCTGTTGAACAAAGCAAACTAGAAGCACAAAGGAAACAAAAACAGAGAAGGCGCTTCATTAATTATGTCATGCCATTAGTCTATTCCCACTAATACTTGAATCATAAATTCTATATAGGGATATAAAGCAAGGAGAAACAACCATAATATAATTACACTTGGGAACTACAGTTTAATTGTTCTTGGGTTTTATTTCTACAGTTTCATTCTTAGATCCTAGTGTGCAGGACAGCAGAGAGGGAGACTTTCTATTCTCTTCTTAAGCAGAATGAGAGGCAGCTAGGGGGTTGATGAACTTAACATTGTTCTTTGCTTGCTGAGAGCAATCGATCTTTAGTCTGCTGAGCATGGTACAGCTTGCAGGCAAGGAAATGAAAAGGCTTTCCTCTGACAAAGGAATGCCTTGTGGTTGGAATCCTGTGCAGAAAGGTCACCATATAACTTGCAAACATCAACAGACATTAAATGACACATAAAGGAGTTTTTAGAACAAATTAACAAGGAGATAAAGTCACTTCCTAATATACTCTGCCTTTTGTTCTTCTGTGTTGCATATTCAACATGATTTTTATTCAGACATATGTTGAGCAACAACATGTTCCAACACAATAGGAGCTGTATCTTTCATGCTCAGAGCAGCAGGTGTTGATGCTCCTTTCACAAACAATTAGCACAGTAGGGACTTCCTGGATAATGTGAGAGCCAGTACCAGGTGGGGGTATGAATGTCACCATAGAAAGACTTAGTGGGCCTATTCTGCCAGTTATCCTAATGTGGTGACTATATTCCCAAAGCATTGATTTCCTCATGTGGAACTCTTAAGACTGTATAGTGGGGAGTGAATAAGATAATGAGAGTTAGATCCTTAAAACACTGGGTTATTACAGATGGAATATTGTAGAAAGCTAACTAAAATAAAGGCTGAGAAGATGACTCACTGGGTAATAGTGCTTGCTATTCAGGCAGGAGACCCAGTGCTCGAATCCTCAGCACCCACATACAAGGTGTAGCCACCTGTGCCTGTAACTAATCTCTGGGTGGCAGAGACCAGAGGATCAGCTTGCTGGGTGGCAGTCTAACGCTAGATTCTAGGAGTGACACTACCTCAGCAGAATAAGAATTAATGTGATAGTGGAGAGTATCCTTCCCTTCTCTGGCTTTTGCACTTGCCTACAGGCATGCACACATGAATATATGCCATGCACACTCTCACATTGAAAATACAGGAATCAATTAATGTGATTAAAGAAAAAAAAAAGGAATAAAGAAAGCTAACTTGGTGAAACCTAGTTACAAGCCCACACTTCAGCTGTTAAAGCACCATGAGCCATGGCTGCAGAGCCACAGGCTGCTCAGGGTGCTAAGAATAAGTGATCAGCCCTAAAAAAGGACATTTAATGCCACTCCTTCAAAAGCTCAGGGAATATCACAAAAGAAGAGACAGAAGTAAGCCAAGAATGATATGGAAAATGGCTGTGACATTCTTATCTCCTGGGCAAGCCACAGCCATTTTAACACTGAACTCACAGCACTTGAGGCAGCCTGCACTGGGCCTGCATAGACCTGGACTTTTCAGCTCCTGGAGCCTTACCCCTACTTGAGGAATTAAGGGTGTTAACAGATGACAAAGGAGGGGAGTATGTATCTTCAGCTAGATGGTCCAGATTAAACCCAGGATGGGGCTCACAAAACAAATCTAAATGACCTGACTATGAGAAAGAGACACACAGAGAGAAGGAAAGTTGGTAAGATTGGGAGAGACAGTGAAGGATGAGATTAATCAAAATATATCATATACACACCTGAAATTGTCAAATAGTAAATTAAATTAATTATAAAAACTACAATGAGTAGGAAATGCCATGAGAAGCTGAGGGCTTGATAAAATGGTGAGGAATGGTTTCAAATTTAGAGCATGATATGCACTAAGGGGAAAAAGAATAAAGGTAAATGGTCCAGAGAATAAATGAGAAATTAATCTGACAAAGATTTAAAACCAATTCCTATAGCTCATTGATCACCCATTGGTCCTTACAGTGCCTCTTTCTCTTCATGGTGCCTTAGAGACATGTTTAAAAGACATGGGATTTAAACCTTTTCTTCCTTCCTGCACCCATATTTGAGCATATTTTTCTAATGATTCATTTGAACACACTTCCATATACAAAACATACAGACTATACACAAACTGTTTCTCTCCCTTGCTCTGCCTCCGTCCACCTCTTCCACACAATCAACCATACATAGACAGTACAAATACAGGCCACACATTCAGTCAAAATACATTGGTTTTTCTCTTCAGTGAGCTCTAAACTGATCTTGTTTTATTTTATCGTAAATGGTGTGGGAGTCCGTGATCCTCAATTCTGCCTCTCCTCTGGCAGTGTCCAGATGCCACAGATACACTAGCTCAGGACAAAATGTCCGGAATGGGGAACTACAGACTGTGGCTCCCTTTTAGGGTGTCAGGGTGCTGCTGTGTTCCAGGCTGGAAGAAGAGATCAGATCCTGGGACTAGAAGGATGGAAATATAGTTGGGAGCAAGTACCAAGTGCCAGAGAGGCTAGAGAATAGAGAAAGCCTTCTTTGTGAGTCTTCACCTTACAGCTTCTTTAGTAGAATACCTCACTTCCTGTGGCAATCTTTAATGAAGCAGCTCTCTGAGATGGTATCTTGTTTCTCTTTCTCTACTGGATGTGGATTTAGATACATATGCTTTATTTGGGGTGAACAAGGGATTATATAATTTAGGATAAGGGCATGAGCATATCCAGAAATATAAGGTCATTGGCTGAAGGCTAAGGCTATTGAGATACCTCATTGAAATGGGACAGCATTCCAGGTGCTGTGCGATATGACTGACTGACTGCCCATGGTCACCTTGGTTGAGAGTCATGGTTACATGTTCCAGAGGAGGCATGGAAGCAGGAAGAGAGCAGCCCCTCTCCTGGCATCTCAAACCTCTTGAGATACCAGGGTTTGCACATGCTCAACTTCACCAGTCTCATATCCACCTGGTGGCACAGTCCACATGCCCTACAGTGTTCACTGTTACATATCAACTTGATAAATCTATAATCACTTGGCCGTGTATGTGGAGGATGTTGTGATTGTGCTCACCTATTGTACATAGCAACATACCCTGGCTGGGATCCTGAGCTAAGTGGAGAAAGAGAGCTGAATACTAGCATTCATCATCGGGATCTGCTTAATGACTGTTGCTGCCCTGTGACTGGCTGTCATGTGACGAGCTGCTTCAACATCATCTTGTTTTTACTTTCTTGTCATTATGGACTGTAACCTTGAACTATAACCTGAAACAGATGATTTCCCCCCTTTAGATGCATTTGTCAGAGTATTTTATTACAGTGCCAACAAAAGAAACCATAGCAACTGGTTAACATATTTCCCTCATAACATCATGAGATGTTCACTAAAAGTTTGGAAAACCACACACTTGCTACCTAAAGCTCTGACAGGTCAGAAAATGAGGTGATAGGACTCAGTAAGCCCATGTAAGGATTATAAACAAATACTGATACAGATTTGAGAGCAATGCACTATGACTCAGCCGAGTTGCTCTACTAGAAACGTGACTAGTTTACAGAAATCAGAATGCTACCGGAGCTTTGCATTATAAAAGTAAGCTCAATTTTAGCACCCCAAATGTACTAATGCCCCAGAATACATAGAAACTATGAAGAAATTCCATGGAAATAGATGCTTTCTTCTTTTTATGGTGTTTTTCTTTGGAATCATATAAGAATTTAAGATGGTGAAGAAAACTGACAGTTTATTTACTTGTAATTGAGAAATAATCAAATAATCACAATCAAATATTCTCTCTCTCTCTTCCTCCCTCTCTCTCTCTGTGTATGGGTGTGTGTGTGTGTGTGTGTGTGTGTGTGTGTGTGCGCACATGCATGCGTGCGCACACATGTGCTCATGCTAAGAAATCCACAATTATAAATAATATCACGTTGATTAGAACCAATCTAGTTAAGGTCTACAAGAAATCTCAGTGAACACAGAGACTTGCTCTGAAGTCTGATGCCCCGAATATATTCCCAAAACCCACTCAATAAAAGGATAAAACAAACTCCCACAAGAGGTACGCTAACATACATACATACGTACATACATACATACATACATACATAAAAAAGGAAAGACAGACACAAAGGCATTCATACAACCAACACACCCTCTTTTTAAAAGGTAACAAGTATCAGTCCCGTGGGTTTTTTTCCTCCCTTACCTGCTAACAACAGTTTCCAGACTGACATAAACCTGAGCCTAAATATTTAACTAAATATCATCTCCAATATTCATGATCTATAAAGCAGAAATAGTTATTAAGAATGAATACTTATTATTTTTGCATTACAAAACTCCCAACCATTAGCAAGCAATATGTAATAGAGAATGAACAATCTAGCATGGGCAGGATATCTCATGGAATTATTTTCTGCAGACCTCGCTTGCTTACTGTGTAAATTTCAACAAGATTATTTATTGAGAAGTTGAATGCTATATTTTTTATAGCTATTCACTGATATATTTTGGAATAAGTATGAGATAAATTAATACTATTCAGATGTTCATGTTTTCTGTTGTATGCTTCAAAGAAGACAAACTGGAATCCCAGCAATGACTGACAGGAATAAGCTCTGCGCAGCCCCAGGAATGGCAGCGTCATTACATTTTCTCTTGGGAATAAGGCAGGGTCAGAAATAAGATTTGAATAGAGTAAGCTGAGGCAGACCCAGCTCTAAGAGAGAAACTATAGTCAGATTATAAAATCCAGGTAGAAAGGAAGATAGGCTGGCAGGATGGCACAATGAGTAGAGGCATTTGCCACTAAGCCTGACCCCCTGCGGTTGATTCTTTGTTCCAATATGGTAGAAGGGGAGAGTGTTCTCTTCTGTGTTGTTTTCTGTTCTTGCCAGCACTTTGATACATGGCCAAGCACACAAACATATATGCACATACAGATACAGCTAGATAAATGTAAAGAAACAAAGAATAAAGAAGTACATGAAGAGGACTCATTATTAATTAAGAAATAAATGTTAAGTGAGACTAGAGTTGCTCTGAGAAGCTTGCTGTAGACTGTGTACTGGATGTTATCATTAAAGCCTAATATGGTTAAGCAGAACTGCAGTATTTTCATACCCAGTTAACACTTTGAAGTTTAAACTAGGAAACAAGGTACAAGCTTGAAAATGCATATTACCAACAAGGAAAATGAGCAAAGAACCTTAAAATTTGCAAACTTTTTGCTTAAAAACAATGGCTTCAAAGTAGATCTTAATCTTCTCTCGCAACCAAAGAATACAGAGGTGTGATAGTTCAGCAGGATCTGGTGCAGTTCAGGCAACTTTAAGGAGAGCCTGCAGGTATGGGATTGTCCATTTGTAGAGAAGAGTCAGTTTCAAGGTTGCTCTCGTGTAAGATGCACTCCATAGCAATAAATACATGTAGAGGCTTGATGAGGAATATTCCCTGTGGCCTCACATATTGGAACATTTGGACATTAGCCACCAGTTGGTATGGTTGCTTGGGTAAGTTATGAACCAGAATGTAGAGGCAGGCTTGCTGGAGGAAGTACTGAATTGAGGGAGCTTTGAGAGTTATAACTCTCTCTCTCTCTCTCTCTCTCTCTCTCTCTCTCTCTCTCTCTCTCTCTCTCTCTCTCTCTCTCCTTCCTGCACATACAGTTGAGGTGAGATATCTCAAAGTTTTGCTTTAGCAAGTGGCTGTTAAACTTCTCACATTTTTATGAACTTTCCCTCTGGAACGGAAGGCCAAAATACACCTTTTTTCCATAAGTTGCTTCCTGTCACGGTATTTTATTATAGCAACAAAAAGATAACTAGTATACCACATGAGAGAAAACACTCTTTTGAAAGATCCTGTTTTTATCCATTTCTACTTTTATAAAATTATAAATATAAAACACGAGCTAAGGTACTGTCACGATGGTTCAGCCTGATCACCAAAGTTTATTCTTGGCAATTCACATGGTAAAAGAAAAGAAAGACTCCCACAGATTATCTTCTTAATTATATACACATACCTCCTAAATATAAAAAAGTAATGATTTTTTAAAAAAATATAATAAAATATGAATAATTAAAATTATACATTAATCTTTGCTTGTCAGATGTTAGAAAACCAAAGATCTAAAATCAACCTTTATTTATAGATGATATGAATGTTTACTTAGAAGATCTTATTGGGTATAGAGAAACGATGGTAGAAATACTAAATGAATTCTACTATGTCATAGACTATCTGCTTAAAGACACTATTGCATATGCCAGCAAAATTTTGCTGACAGGATCCTGATATAGTTATATCTTGTGAGGTTATGCTATTGCCTGGCAAATACAGAAGTGGATGCTCACAGTCATCTAACCAGTACCCCCCAGAGCTTGTGTCTCTAGATGCATATGTAGCAGAGGATGGCCTAGTGGGCCATCAATGGGAGGAGAGGTCCTGGGTCTTGTGAAGATCTATGCCCCAGTTCAGGGTAATGCCAGGGTAAGGAAGTGGGAGTGGGTGAGTTGTGGAGCAGGGCAGAGGGAGGGTATAGGGACTTTCAGAGAAGAAACTAGGAAAGGAGATAGCATTTGAAATGTAAATGAAGAAAATATCTAATAAAAAAGAAAAAATAAAAATGCATAAGTTTAGTACCGAGTACGTCTGGTTCATACAACTTTGTCTTAATTTATAAATCTCATGCCAATTTTAAATACCTTGTTTGGAAAATTACATGTTTTGAATTTAGAAAAACTAGTTTTTTTCAGATCTTTGTAGTATTTTAAGATCTCTAGCATATTATAGAAAATATTGATGGTATATATTTATATCTTGGTTATATCATTGTAAATAAAGTATATTTACATATCTATCCATCCAACTATTATTTATAAAATACCTTTACTTGTGCAGCTTCGATAGCAACAAATACCACCTTTAATAATATTAAGTACAGTTGAAATGGCAAATCTTGTAAGATGGACAAGCATGGGATACTGCATAGTTGGTGGAGTGCTTGCCTAGCGTGATGAAACCCTGGGTCTGACCCCAGCACCACATAAACCGTGTGTAGTAGTTTTAGCTCTCTGTAGTCCCAGGTGGAGACAGAGGATGAGACATTCATTCAGGGTTATCCTCAGCTCTACATCAAATTGAAGGTCAGCCAGGGTTACATGAGGCCTTGACTCAAGGAAAATAAATAAAGTTACTGTTACAGGCAGTTTGCCAAACTGAGAATCTATGTTTCCTTCTACGGGTCTATCCTGTTTCTGAGGTCACATGATTTCCTAGTCACAGCTGCAATGGGAATTTCACTTCACAGCTGCATCCATCCTGCAGCATTACCAAATGAGCTCCTCTGAGGAAGAGGCATCAGCTTCTGCCAGCTTTCATGTCTGTGGTGTCTTAGAAACAATTACTCAGTGGGATTTCTGCCTCACTTCTAACTAGTAGGCACTGTGAGGGGTTGGGGAGCTACAGAACACATACCAGCACTCTGCTTCAGAAAGAAAAGAAAGTTTCACACCATTCTCATATGAGTTGAAGACTTACTTCATTAAAAGAACTTCTATATCTTCAATTGAAACGTAACAAAAACTTCCCTATTTGCAAAGAGGAAACTGTAGAAGGGAAACGGAAGTTTGGGGAACTAAGTAGACAGATGTAAAAAACTATCTTATACACAGTACAGCTGAGTAGAAGAAGTGACCCAAAGTTGCACAGATTGGTTGTTAGCATCACATTCCAGGGCTATCTTGGAACATTAACCTCTACACTTTAGGGATAGAGATGTTAAGTTATCTATGGATTTAGAAACATACACACAGAAGTGTGCACATACACACACACACATATGTTCACACACACACATATATTCACACACACACACACACACACACACACACACATATGAGAGTGTGTCTATCTGTAGCTACTTGCATGTGCACACATTTCCTGTAAAGGCCAAAGATGGCATGAGATTCCCTGGAGGCGACCTTTCAGTAGTTATTAGCCATGCAACATGTATTCTGGGAATTGGGCTTGGGTCCTTTGCAAGAGCAGCAAGCATTTTTAATTATTGAGCCATCTCCACAGACCCTATCTATATGTTTTGGAGAAAACTGGATAGAATTCTCAGATAATCTTTATAGAAGCACAAATGCAGCCATGGCCATATACCCAAGACTTGCATAATCTTGGGCCTATTTCAATTTCATCAAGAATGCAGGAAAGATCCACGAAGCTCCATACATACTGAACTGACAAATGCTTGTTGGAGGAGAGATGTCATTTTCTTCAGTGGTATAGCCACAGAAATGTTCTCCTTGTGCCACTGAATACCTTCCCACCCCTAATCTGGAAAACAACACTAATTAAACTCAGGGACTCACACACAGAGAAAAGATATGGTAGTAGCAGGGATGTTTGGTGAATATGGGCTCCAATGAGAGGGGATATTAGAGAGGGAAATGAAGGAGGGAAGTGAGAAGGAAAATTACTAAGATTTATTATATAAATGAATAAAACTTATGGGTGGTTTTAAAAAAAATCATCAGCTGTGAAAAACTTAAAAGAATCAGATAAGCATATGACATGAAGTTAGTAGCCCAGATGGATTTAGAATAGTAATAGAATTTTCTTTTATGATTCAACCTAGGGGTAATTGTGTGTATATGTTTGGTCCAGGGAATGGCACTATTTGGAGGTGTGACTTTGTTGGAGTAGGTGTGGTTTTTTAGTACATGTCACTGTGGGTATGGGCTTTATTACCCTTGTCCTCTATACCTGGAAGCCAGTATTCTGCTAGCAGCATTCAGATGAAGATGTAGAACTCACAGCTAGTCCTGCACCATACCTGCCTAGATGCTTCCAGGTTCCCACCTTGATGATAATGGACTGAATCTCTGAACCTGTATGCCTAATTAAAGGTTTTCCTGATAAGAGTTGCCTTGGTCATGGTGTCTGTTCACATCAGTAAAACACTAAGTAAGACAGTAGATAACTAAAATTTAAGAAAACCGGACACCATTTGGGATGGTAGTGCTAGTTGTGAACTTTAAAAAGTCCAGAGTCTGCGCGGGACCTGAGACTGCATTAGTTAGGGAAGCAGAAACCGGCCTGAGTAGGGCCACAGGCCTCATCCGGCCAGATCAGCTCCGGGGTAGCGGGAGCACAGGGTTGCCTGACACCCGCCAGCTACCCATGACCCCCGCCCCAGGATTTTGGGACTGCTGGTGAGTGGAACACAGCTTCTGCTCCAATCCAATTGCGCGGGACCTGAGACTGCATTAGTTAGGGAAGCAGAAACCGGCCTGAGTAGGACCACAGGCCTCAACCGGCCGGATCAGCGCCAGGGTAGCGGGAGCGCAGGGTTGCCTGACACCCGCCAGCTACCCACGACCCCCGCCGCAGGATTTTGGGACTGCTGGTGAGTGGAACACAGCTTCTGCTCCAGTCCAATCACGCGGGACCTGAGACTGCTCTGGTTGGGGAGAGAGAAATCCGGCCTACATAGGGCCATAACCCTCTTCCGGTCAGAAAAGCACCAGGGCAGCTGGGGCGCAGGGTCGGCTGACACTCACCAGCTACCCACAACACCCACCACAGGATCTTAAGACTTCTGGAGAGTGGAACACAGCTTCTGCTCCAATCCAATTGCACGCGGGACCAGAGACTGCATTAGTTAGGGAAGCAGAAAAACGGCCTGAGTAGGACCACAGGCCTCTTCCGGCTGGACCAGCACTGGGGTACCATCAGCTACCCACGACCCCCGCCGCAGGATTTAGAGACTGCTGGTGAGTGGAACACAGCTTCTGCTCCAATCTTTAAACAGTGACAACGATAACAACTAACCCCAGAGATTACCAGATGGCGAAAGGTAAACGTAATAATCTTACTAACAGAAACCAAGACCACTCACCATCATCATAACCCAGCACCCCCACGTCGCCCAGTCCAGGGCACCCAAACACACCGGAAAAGCTAGACACGGATTTAAAAGCATATCTCCTGATGATGATAGAGGACTTCAAGAAGGACTTTAATAACAAACACACTTAAAGATATGCAGGAGAACACTGCTAAACAGGCAGAAGACAATAAAGAGGAAGCACAAAAATCCCTTAAAGAATTGCAGGAGAACACTGCTAAAGAGTTACAAATCCTTAAAGAAAAACAGGATAACATATTCAAACAGGTAGAAGTCCTTACAGAAAAACAGGAAAACACATCCAAACAGATGATGGAAATGAACAAAACCATACTAGACCTAAAAAGGGAAGTAGACACAATAAAGAAAACCCAAAATGAGGCAACACTGGAGATAGAAACCCTAGGAAAGAAATCTGGAACCATAGATACGAGCATCAGCAACAGAATACAAGAGATGGAAGAGAGAATCTCAGGTGCAGAAGATTCCATAGAGAACATCGGCACAACAATCAAGGAAAATGTAAAATGCAAAAAGATCCTAACTCAAAACATCCAAGAAATACAGGACGCAATGAGAAGACCAAACCTACGGATAATAGGAGTGGATGAGAATGAAGATTTTCAACTCAAAGGACCAGCAAACATCTTCAACAAAATTATAGAAGAAAACTTCCCAAATCTAAAGAAAGAGATGCCCATGAACATACAAGAAGCCTACAGAACTCCAAATAGACTGGACCAGAAAAGAAATACCTCCCGACACATAATAATCAGAGCAACAAATGCTCTAAATAAAGATAGAATACTAAAAGCAGTAAGAGAAAAAGGCCAAGTAACATATAAAGGCAAGCCTATCAGAATTACACCAGATTTTTCACCAGAGACTATGAAAGCCAGAAGATCCTGGACGGATGTTATACAGACACTAAAAGAACACAAATTCCAGCCCAGGCTACTATACCCAGCCAAACTCTCAATTAACATAGATGGAGAAACCAAAGTATTCCACGACAAAACCAAATTCACACATTATCTCTCCACGAATCCAGCCCTTCAAAGGATAATAACAGAAAAAAACCAATACAAGGACAGGAACCACGCCCTAGAAACAACAAGAAGGTAATCCCTCAACAAACCTAAAAGAAGACAGCCACAAGAACAAAATGCCAACTTTAACAACAAAAATAACAGGAAACAACAATTACTTTTCCTTAATATCTCTTAATATCAATGGACTCAACTCCCCGATAAAAAGACATAGACTAACAAACTGGCTACACAAACAAGACCCAACATTTTGCTGCTTACAGGAAACTCATCTCAGAGAAAAGGATAGACACTACCTCAGAATGAAAGGCTGGAAAACAATTTTCCAAGCAAATGGCATGAAGAAACAAGCTGGAGTAGCCATTCTAATATCTGATAAGATTGACTTCCAACCCAAAGTCATTAAAAAAGACAGGGAGGGACACTTCATACACATCAAAGGTAAAATCCTCCAAGAGGAACTATCAATCCTGAATATCTATGCTCCAAATACAAAGGCAGCCACATTCATTAAAGAAACTTTAGTAAAGCTCAAAGCACACATTGCACCTCATACAATAATAGTGGGAGACTTCAACACACCACTTTCACCAATGGACAGATCATGGAAACAGAAACTAAACAGGGACACAGTGAAACTAAGAGAAATTATGAATCAAATGGATCTGGCAGATATCTACAGAACATTCTATCCCAAAACAAAAGGATATACCTTCTTCTCAGCACCTCATGGTACCTTCTCCAAAATTGACCACATAATTGGTCACGAAGCAGGCCTCAACAGATACAAAAATATTGAAATTGTCCCATGCATCCTATCAGATCACCATGGACTAAAGCTGATCTTCAATAACAAAATAAATAATAGAAAGCCAACCTTCACGTGGAAACTGAACAACACTCTTTTCAATGATACCTTGGTCAAGGAAGGAATAAAGAAAGAAATTAAGGACTTTTTAGAGTTCAATGAAAATGAAGCCACAACATACCCAAACTTATGGGACGCAATGAAAGCATTTCTAAGAGGAAAACTCATAGCTCTGAGTGCCTCCAAAAGGAAACTAGAGAGAGCACACATTAGCAGCTTGACAACACACCTAAAAGCACTAGAACAAAAGGAAGCAAATTCACCCAAGAGGAGTAGACGGCAGGAAATAATCAAACTCAGGGGTGAAATCAACCAAGTGGAAACAAGAAAAACTATTCAAAGAATCAACCAATCAAGGAGCTGGTTCTTTGAGAAAATCAACAAGATAGATAAACCCTTAGCCAGACTCACTAGAGGGCACAGGGAAAGCATCCTAATTAACAAAATCAGAAATGAAAAAGGAGACATAACAACAGATCCTGAAGACATCCAAAACACCATCAGATCCTTCTACCAAAGGCTATACTCAACAAAACTGGAGAACCTGGATGAAATAGAGAAGTTCCTAGACAGATACCAGGTACCAAAGTTGAATCAAGATCAGGTTAATGATCTAAACAGCCCTATATCCCCCAAAGAAATAGAAGCAGTGATTAATAGTCTCCCAACTAAAAAAAGCCCAGGACCAGATGGGTTTAGTGCAGAGTTCTATCAGACCTTCAAAGAAGATCTAATCCCAGTTCTTCACAAACTATTCCACAAAATAGAAACAGAAGGTACTCTACCCAACTCATTCTATGAAGCCACAATTACTCTGATACCTAAACCACAAAAAGACCCAACAAAGATAGAAAACTTCAGACCAATATCCCTTATGAATATTGATGCAAAAATCCTCAATAAAGTTCTTGCTAACCGAATCCAAGAACACATCAAAACAATCATCCATCCTGACCAAGTAGGTTTCATCCCAGGGATGCAGGGATGGTTCAATATACGGAAATCCATCAACGTAATCCAGTATATAAACAAACTCAAAGACAAAAACCACATGGTCATCTCGTTAGATGCGGAAAAAGCATTTGACAAGATCCAACACCCATTCATGATAAAAGTCTTGGAAAGATCAGGAATTCAAGGCCCATACCTAAACATGATAAAAGCAATCTACAGCAGATGATATGATATGATGATATGATATGATAGTATATATAAGTATATATAAGTGACCCTAAAAATTCCACCAGAGAACTCCTAAGCCTGATAAACAGCTTCGGTGAAGTAGCTGGATATAAAATTAACTCAAACAAATCAATGGCCTTTCTCTACACAAAGAATAAACAGGCTGAGAAAGAAATTAGGGAAACAACACCCTTCTCAATAGTCACAAATAATATAAAATATCTTGGTGTGACTCTAACTAAGGAAGTGAAAGATCTGTATAATAAAAACTTCAAGTCTCTGAAGAAAGAAATTATAGAAGATCTCAGAAGATGGAAAGATCTCCCATGCTCATGGATTGGCAGGATCAACATTGTAAAAATGGCTATCTTGCCAAAAGCAATCTACAGATTCAATGTAATCCCCATCAAAATTCCAAATCAATTCTTCAACGAATTAGAAAGTGCAATCTGCAAATTCATCTGGAATAACAAAAAACCTAGGATAGCAAAAACTCTTCTCAAGGATAAAAGAACCTCTGGTGGAATCACCATGCCGGACCTAAAGCTCTACTACAGAGCAATTGTGATAAAAACTGCATGGTACTGGTATAGTGACAGACAAATAGACCAATGGAATAGAATTGAAGACCCAGAAATGAACCCACACACCTATGGTCACCTGATCTTCGACAAGGGAGCTAAAAACATCCAGTGGAAGAAAGACAGCATTTTCAACAAATGGTGCTGGCACAACTGGTTGTTAACATGTAGAAGAATGTGAATCGATCCATTCCTATCTCCTTGTACTAAGGTCAAGTCTAAGTGGATCAAGGAACTTCACATAAAACCAGAGACACTGAAACTTATAGAGGAGAAAGTGGGGAAAAGCCTTGAAGATATGGGCACAGGGGAAAAATTCCTGAATAGAACAGTAATGGCTTGTGCTGTAAGATCGAGAATTGACAAGTGGGACCTCATGAAACTACAAAGCTTCTGCAAGGCTAAAGACACCATCAATAAGACAAAAAAACCACCAACAGATTGGGAAAGGATCTTCACCTATCCTAAATCAGATAAGGGACTAATATCCAATATATATAAAGAACTCAAGAAGGTGGACTCCAGAAAGTCAAATAACCCCATTAAAAAATGGGGCTCAGAACTGAACAAAGAATATTCACCTGAGGAATACCGAATGGCAGAGAAACACCTGAAAAAATGTTCAACATCCTTAATCATCAGGGAAATGCAAATCAAAACAACCCTGAGATTCCACCTCACACCAGTCAGAATGGCTAAGATCAAAAATTCAGGTGACAGCAGATGCTGGCGAGGATGTGGAGAAAGAGGAACACTCCTCCATTGTTGGTGGGATTGCAAGCTTGTACAACCACTCTGGAAATCAGTCTGGCGATTCCTCAGAAAATTGGACATAGTACTACCGGAGGATCCAGCAATACCTCTCCTGGGCATATATCCAGAAGATGTCCCAACCGGTAAAAAGGACACATGCTCCACTATGTTCATAGCAGCCCTATTTATAATAGCCAGAAGCTGGAAAGAACCCAGATGTCCCTCAACAGAGGAATGGATACAGAAATTATGGTACATTTACACAATGGAGTACTACTCAGCTATTAAAAAGAATGAATTTA
Organism: Mus caroli; assembly: GCF_978045245.1. Taxonomy (NCBI): domain Eukaryota; kingdom Metazoa; phylum Chordata; class Mammalia; order Rodentia; family Muridae; genus Mus; species Mus caroli. The sequence continues at coordinate 120,525,805 of NW_028227256.1, forward strand.
TGAAATTCCTAGCCAAATGGATGGACCTGGAGGGCATCATCTTGAGTGAAGTAACACAATCACAAAAGAACTCACACAATATGTATTCATTGATAAGTGGATATTAGCCCAAAACTTAGGATACCCAAGATATAAGATACAATTTGATAAACGCATGAAACTCAAGAAGAATGAAGACCAAAGTGTGGACACTGTGCACCTTCTTAGAATTGGGAACAAAACACCCAGGGAAGGAGTTACAGAGACAAAGTTCATAGCTGTGATGAAAGGATGGACCATTTAGAGACTGCTGTATCCAGGGATCCGTCCCATAATCAGCTTCTAAACGCTGACACCATTGCATACACTAGCAAGATTTTGCTGAAAGGACCCAAAGATAGCTGTCTCTTGTGAGAAGATGCCGGGGCCTAGCAAACACAGGAGTGGATTTTCACAGTCAGCTATTGGATGTATCACAGGGCTCCCAATGGAGAAGCTAGAGGAAGTACCCAAGGAGCTAAAGGGATCTGCAACCCTATTGTTGGAACAACATGATGTACTAACCAGAACCCCGGAGCTCTTGTCTCTAGCTGCATATGTATCGAAAGATGGCCTAGTCGGCCATCAATGGAAAGAGAGGCCCATTGGACTTGCAAACTTTATATGCCCCAATATAGGGGAATGCCAGGGCCAAAAGAATGGGAATGGGTGGGTAGGGAAGTGGGGGGCGCTATGGGGGACTTTTGGGATAGCATTGGAAATGTAATTGAGAAAAATAGGTAATAAAAATATTAAAAATCAAAAAAAAAAAAAAAGTCCAGAGTCACCTAGGATATTGTTCTCTGGTATGCCTGTGGAAGACTGAGTTTGCTAATTGATTTGAGAAGACTCATGCCAATTGTGGGCAGGATCATTCCCTTAGGATCGAGAAAATAGAGAGAGTGAGCTGAGCACTAGGCAACATGGATTGCTCTGTGTTTCTTGACTGTGAGTACATGTAGCCAGTTGCTTCAGGCTTCTATTGCTGCTTTTACCTCCCCACAATGTTTAACTATACCTTGAGCTAAGAGGCAGAATAAAGACTTTCTCCCATGAGTTGCTTTTGTCAGGGTATTTTATCACAACAACAGGAAAAGACACTGAAGTATCATTTGCTGTCAAAAATCCAGGACTACAATAGGTGTAATAAATCACACAAGAAGGGAAAAATTAAATCATTCAAATCCCATAACAAAGGCTAATAGCACAAATTTAAGTAAGGAAATATTCAGAAAATAAATTTCAACTTTGATTGGAATGTAACAACAAGTGTTGCCTTTTGTTTTGTATATCATCTTCCCAAAGCCAGCTATTTGATGACAATCAATTAGCTCAATATCATTCACAGTGCCACTGGACCATGAGGCTGATGTCTGCTTATTGTCCCTAGAACATGTCACTAGTCTTTGTAAGTCCAGAATACACTTTTAGTCTTCAAAAATATATGATTCCCCCTCTGTTCTTATAGAAAACATGAATTTTCTTCCCAACACCATAAAGTTCATATAGTTCATAGCAGCCCATAAAATCTAGCCTCAGGAGCCTCTACCCCCTACTCTGGCTTGCAGAGATATCTGAACACATGTATGCACGAGTGTGCATGAGCATATGAACACACACACCCATCCCCCCACACATATATACATATATATATATATATATATATATACATATACACATATATGTATATATACACATATATACACACACACACACATATATATATATATATATATATACATATGTGTATATGTGTGTGTGATACACAGACTGATAGATGATAGATAGATGATAGATAGATAGATAGATAGATAGATAGATAGATAGATAGATAGATAGATAAATAAAATAATTCATTATTTGCCTGAGAGAGATTTAAACCCCTGGAGATTCAAAGCTTCCATGAAGAAAAATCCTGAATATATTTTTTAAAATGCCCTTTTCACACAGCTTAAGCTTCTTATTTTTATGTATGCATATTTATGTGGAAGTAAGGATATGTAGAGGCAAGCAACCAAGAAAAGGCACAGGGAAGGGGAATGTGGTGGGCTTAATGAAGAAACGTGGGAAGGATAACAATATATGTGACATGAAAATGGCAGAGAGAATACAGGGGGCTAAAAAGTATATGGGACAGTAGTGAAGCAGGAAGGATGGGTGAGAGGAGGAGGGGGGAGGAAATGGCAACCAGCAATTACCATGTATATGAAAATGTCATAAGGGAACCACCTACTTTGTAAACTATTTAAAAAATATTTTGGGAGCTGGAGCAAGCAATGATTCAGGGGTTAACAGAAAACTTGGTACTCTTCCAAAGGCCTGAGTTTGTATCTCAGGATGCAAGTTGAACAAGTCCATCTCCAAGAAGTCTGACAACCTCTTCTATGACCAAGTGTACTCAGATACAAGTAAACACAGACATACATCATACATAAACATAATTAAAAAAATAAATCTTCAAATAGTAAATGGTCATTTGAATTGATAGCAGTCTTTTTACCTACATGTCTGAAAACATATGACACAAATCTTCAAATTTTGTCCCTAATATATTAAAGTCATAATAAAGTTTTGTCTACTATTTATTATGTCTAAACTTATAAATGCCAATTTCTATAAAAACCTAGTAATAATATATAAATGTCTTCCTCCATAATGTTTCTTCCCAGAAGAAAACTAATTTCAAATTCAAAACAAATTCAACCAATATTCTCTGAGCACTACTGGGACAAGCCATCTGCTCCACTGGGCATTAGAGATAAGAAAGAGAGTGAGGAACAAAAACAATAATTTAGAAAAAAAAACTACTAAAATGTTGGTTTGCAATCATATGATTGTATAACATAAATCTAGATAATGTTTTGTTCATTGAGAACATCTTGTTAGTTAATGGCAGCCTCAGCCACATCGTCCACAGACAGAGCCCCCTTGCTGAGAGGACACAGTGATCAGCCTGCCGTGCATCAGCTTAGATCACTGTCCATGTGAAAACTTGCTAGTATGACTCATGCAGCTTCTTTTTCTTCCTTTGAACATATTTGTGATGATTTGTATATTCTTGGACCAGGGAGTGGCACCATCTGGAAGTGTGGCCTTGATGGAATAGGTGTGACCTGGTTGGAATAGGTGTGTCACTGTGGGTGTGGGTTTAAAACTCTCACCCCAGTTGCCTGGAAGTCAGACTTCCACTAGCAGCCTTTGGATGAAGACATAGAACTCTCAGCTCTGCCTGTGCCATGACAGAGCTTGGATGCTGCCATGCTCCCACCTTGATGATAATGGACTGAACCTCTGAACCTGTAAGCTAGCCCCAATTAAATGTTGTTTTTTATAAGACTTGCCTTGGTCATGGTGTCTGTTCACAGCAGTAAAACCCTGACTAATACAATGTTTAATCATCATTGTATTTTGTTCAAGTGTGATTTGCCTGGTTGCATGTTTGTGTATCACTTATGTGCCTTGTGCCCACTGAAGTCAGAATACAATATTGTATTAACCAGAACTAGATTTGTAAATAATTGGCCTGAGTGGTGCTGAGAATATGATCAGGGTTCTCCCAGCCTGTGTTTTTAACTGCTGAGCCACCTCCTCCCCAGCTCCCAAGCAACAGTTTCTTGAACTGTGGACTATGACCCACATGGACTCAAATAATCTAATGTTACAAAGAATTAGCAATGAGAGAGAGAGAGAGCTAGAGACAGAGACAGAGAGACAGAAAGACAGAGGCAGATCGAGACAGACAGACAGAGGCGTTCCTGAATGTATGAAAAACCAAGATTAATTTAAAACCAAATTCATAATGAATCAAAGTCCTTTCTAGCCATGCTAAACCATGTTGTACCACGTGACCTCACTGCACCCATCTGTGACTTTACACATAACTCACACAGATGCACAATGACTGCAGCATGTTGGCTCTGAGTCAATGTATGCAATAAACTGAAATGTTTTGATTTATACACTTATAATTTGTTACTATTATAGGATCATGTTTGCTTAATTACAGAAGTCTAAGACATTAATACTTTCTTATTGTTTCCCATCATGTAAATATCAATACAGCCAATTTTTGGACTATATTGTGTTAGAATTCTTGACCGTAACAATTGCTGTTATAATCACCCATTCAACTTTTATAAATGTATTTATATTTTTGTAAATGTGTATATATATATATATGTATATACATATATATGTATATGTGTGTGTGTGTGTTTGTGTGTGGATAGATAGGTAGATAGATAGATAGATAGATAGATAGATAGATAGATAGATAGATAGATAGATAGATCACTCAATAGATGCTTTGGCTTAGAACAGAATTTCCAACGATTCTGGAAACAGCTGAAAATGCTGTGTATACATAGCTAAAACATTTTCTGAAAGAAGTTAATGTTGCCTCAAACCTTTACAGTTTTTCATTTACTTTCTGATATGATTAATAACACATTTGACAGAAACATTAAAATGTCAAATATAAAAACTCCAGAAAAGTTTAAAAGTCTATGTTTCAAAACAATCTCACATATTACTCAAGCATTCTGTATGTGTGGCATAGTTCATAACAAAAGTTTAACTTGTCTGGAAAGAAATGTCTGAACAAATTGCTATCTCTGTATGCCATGTTTTCACTAAAACTCAACTTACTAGATAAAAAATAAATGAAGAAACCCCCATATAGTGTGCAGATTGTATTTTATTATAAAAGGATTTATTCCTTTATAAAAATGAGGGGAAATACTGCTTAAGGAGCCCAAATGGCTCATAAACAATAAAGCATTTTTCTCTATAACATAATATCCTGTGTGGAGTATAAGGAAAATTGTGTCGATTATACCAAAATAGAAAGAAAAAAAAAACCCTCACTCTATTTTCACTCCTTTCTTTCAGCTCTAGACTGAGCTCAAAAAGTGTTGTTTTCACAACAGAACTTGAGGGCAGGAAGTTCAACAAGGTAACAAGGCACAGGAACCCTGTCCAGGTCACAGGCCCCCTGGCCTCAGTGATACAGGGGGTCAGTTACAGCAGGATTCTGTTTGCATTTTATACTGGGCAGTTATTTCAGCTTTGAGGTAGGAAGTAAGGAGAAAACCATAAGGATTTCCAGTCCTAAGTCTATGGCTTTGCCTATCAATTTCAAACTCTTTTCTAGAAGACATTAGTTTGCTTCTCAGACCCCACGCAAACAGCTGCAACATCAGCACCAGGGGATCTGATTCTCTCTTCTAGCCTCCAAGGGAACACATACATGCCCCCAAGCACATGCTCATCTCTACACAAGTATACTCACTAAAAAGTCTATTTTTTACACTTTTAAGCAATATATTTACTTTACATCCCAATTGCAGCTTCCACTTCCTAGTCTCCTATTTTGTCCCTCTCACATCCCCTGTACCCTCCACTCCCCTCTTCCTTTATCCTTAAAGAAGAGGCCTCCCATGGATATCAACTGACTTGACATATCAAGTTGCAGTACGACTAGGATCAACATCTATTGAGCTTCACATGGTGGCCCAGTTATGAGGAATGGATCCAAAGGCAGACGGCAAAGTCAGAGACAGCCCCTGCTCCTGATGTTAAAGGTCCCGTATGAAGATCAAGCTACACATCTGTTACATATGTGTAGAGGACCTAGTTGCATCCTATGGGTGCTGTCTGATAGGTGGTTCAGTCTCTGTGAGCCAGAGACTCAGATAAGGCCCAGATACGTTGATTCTTCGGATTCTCTTATGGTGTCCTTGACCTCTCTGAGTCCTCCAGTCCTTCCTCCACCTAACTTTTTTTTTTTTTTAACAAATTAAAGATTTTGCATCTTCATTAGTGGAATGCTTTAGTGGTTCAGTGTTACAAGCCTGACAGACTGACTATATTCCCCCACCCACATAGTAGACTAAGATACTCTCTCTTATAATTTTTCTCTTGCTCCTAAATGCACACCATGGCACACACCACACTATCAGAGGTTAATTGCTAAATTAATATACATGTAAGAAATTTCTTTCTTGATTTTTAAACATCTACATTATATACACACATATAAATACATATATAATATAGATATATATGTGTCTGAAACTATGCATATTTAAAATATAATAGTTTCTTGTTCCCACTGATCTGACTCAAGGAGTTCAATTTATGATACTTTGGGGGAAAATGAGAAAGAAATGCAGATCTTAAATTTTTAAATGATGGAAGGGTTTTGGCATGTGGTTTATGTGGGGATATTTTCTAGATGAGCAGGCATAGAGGAGCAAGGGTCAGTATCAGACTTCCTCAGCAGCGAGCATTATAAACCATCCCATGGTTCCATGCGGTCCTGGGAGCAGAGCCACACTGAAGAGAAAGGCTGTTAACACCTGCCTAATAAAGATGGGGGCAGGGGATAAGTGCATCTCTGGAGTAAAAATATGGTCTTGCCAAATCTCCCCAGTTTCAGTTTACAGTGACACCAATAAAGGGGATTTTATCTCCTTGGCTATCTTACAGAAGCCTCGACGTAATCCATCTTAATGGGGGCTGTCCCTCTGAGCAACAAGAAATAAATGGCATTATTAATTTATTTTGAAGTAATGTCTCCTTTCTCATTAATGCCCCAGTTTCCATGATAGTGTCCCCTTGGACACTTGACCACATTACTTAATGTCGTCCTCTCTCGAGCATGAATGGATTTAGTGCAAAAGCAGTAACCTGCACTTAGTAGTGGGATGGATCTGTTCACAGAATCGTAAGAGCACTCTTTTGAAAATTAAAAGTGAGAAGATAGTTTAATATAATTTATTCTCTTGGAAGAGGATCTGTTAGTAACTTTAGACAACTTTTCATTTCTTAAATATTGCTTATCTGCTCTGTGGTCCATGTACAATATATGATTGGAATATCAGAATGTAACTAAAGCTCATATGTAATGAATATGTATAATGGAAAATGTAATAGGTTATTATTAAAAAGAAAAATAAGTCATGAATTTGGGAGGCTGATAGAGAAGGAGTGATACTAAAGATTTTGAAGGCAGAAGTACAGATCTGCTATTATTAAAAATTACAAATAAATAAATACATTTATCTAAATGAAATTTAAAATAAAATAGAAAAACATGTAAAAATAAATACAATTATAGAACAAGTATATTAAATTATTTTTGCACAATATTAAAATATTGATTGCATTTATCTTTGGCTGATGCCAGGAAATCTTTTTCTTGTCTATATTTTCACAAGTTGAACATTTTTACTAATATATATATTGTATTATTTTAAATTATGATTAGAGCTGGTTGTCAAATTTTTAGATTATTCAGTTCATATCCACAAGAGAACTCTTATCCACAAAGAATACATTTCAGAAGCCCCAGTGGATACTTGAAAGTAGAGTTGTACCCAGTCTTGTAAATTCCATACTTTCTTATATATGTGCGTGTGTGTATACACACACACACACACACACACATATATATATATATATATATATGACAAGGCTTAATTTATAAATTACACACAGTAAGAGAGTAGCAAGCATCACTAGTAATAAAATATAATATTAAGACAGGTGTAGTGATACATGCCTTTAATTTTATTACTCAGGAGGCAGAGACAGGAGGATCTCTGCAAGTTTGTCAGTCCAGTCTACATAGGAAGCCCCAGGACAGCCAAGACTTCCCATAGGCACTCTGTCTATGCACACATGCACACACACACACACACACACACACACACACACACACACACACACACAAGAGCACACAAACAACAAAAGATACCCTAATCATAAAAATCGACTACAATGCAAGTTACATAAATGTGGACTCTCAAAACATTATGTGTTTTTAATATCTAAATTTGGTTTCTGTTTTCCCTTTGTTTATTAAAACAATAGTGTTCAATTTTAATTTAAAAGACATTTTGTGATTTCTTTCTGTGTGCGAAATAACAGCATCACTGTCCTTAGGCAATGAGACCATGCAGACACTATTGTGGATGCCAAGAGGTGCATGCTGATCCTGATATAGCTGTCTCCTGAGAGGCTTTGCCAGAGCCTGGCATATACAGAGGTGGATGCTCGCAGCCAACCATTGGACTGAGCATGGGGTTTCCAATGGAGAAATTAGATAAAGGACTGAAGGAATTGAAGGGGTTTCCAAACCCATAGAAAGGACAACAATATCAACCAACCAGAGCTCCCAGGGTCTAAATCTCCAACCAAACAAGGAGGGACCCACGGCTCTCATCACATGAGGATGGCCTTGTCAGGCATCAATGGGAGAAGAGGCGCTTGGTCCTGTGAAGGCTAGAAGCCCCAGTGTAGGGGAATGTGAGGGTGGGGCAGCTTCAGTGGGTGGGTGGGTGGGTGCACACCCTCATAGAAACAGGAGGAGGGGGGATGCAATACAGGGTTTCTTGGGGCAAAATCAGGAAATGAGATGAGATTTGAAATGTAAGTAAAATATCCAATAAAGGAAGAAAGAAAGAAAAAAAACCTCATGTAGTACTTTAACATAGGCACTGTAATACATAATACCAGGGTAATTGGTCTGATGACCAAAAAAGAACTAAATGACTTTAGTCAGGTATCATAGAGTATGGATACAATGAACAAGTGTATTTTGTATCATGGCCAGGACAGTTGTATTATGGGCTATCCTTATGCTACTGGAATGGTATGAAATTTTACAAATGGAAATGGTTGGTTTCTATAATTTTTCATTTAATATTTTTGGATTATATTTGATCACTAATGTAGTAAGTGAAATCATGGTTAAGACAGGTTGCTGAATCTTTGTCTCCTCCACTCCAAATAGTTACATGGTATTTGAGTATTTTCTTCTGATCAGTCATTATACTAAAAGGTAAGGGAAAATTCAACCATAACTCTCATTTCTAAACAGCCACTTATAAGTCCTGGAAAGAAGCAAGGAGAAGGCTCTGAGGGTCAGGCACATGCCATGGAAACCTGGCTAAGTGTGTTTCGTCCCAGGCACCCATGAGGTGGAAAGGGAACAGACCCATCTTCTGAAAGCTGTTCTCTGACCTCCATATACACGCTGAGGCACAAATGCTCATACATACTATATGCACACACATATAAACCCTAACCCATACTCACGCATACTCACAGATGTACACATACATATGTGCACACACACACATACACACACACACACACATGAGAGGGGAGAGTAAAATAAAATCTCTGAAAGGTGCTTCTGCCCCAAGAAAATATAGACTAGATCATAATAGGAAAAGAGAAGTGGTCCTGGTAACACATATTTAAATTTACACACACATGTGCTACAAATTTTTTATATGATAGCCTCAAAAGAAAAGAGATAAGTTTTTCTGGGAACATTATACATATAATTATTTAAAGTTTCAGAATGAGAACTTGAAAAAAACTAAAATCGTTGCATGCTATTTTTATTTATTGCCCATGAAATAATTCTAACATTATGTTTATTGTTAGATTCTTCAAATTATATATGATTATATATTCTAAGTAGCAACTAGCTATCAATACATGTCAGTATATTTTTATGTGATAAATATTTGAGTATAAAAGAAACCGTGTACCCTAAATGTGAGTGCAGAGCACACAGCACTACTCTGTGTGTGAGTAGCTAGGGTGTATCTCTTTGTGTACAAGTGTTCCTGGACATCCACACTTGTGTGTGGAGGTCAGAAGATGATGCCAGATGTCTTTAAAAGATTTCTTAATTTGTATTTTTGTATGTGGGTGTTTTGCCTGAATTTATATACGTGCACCATATTCCTGGAGTGTCTGAATTAAGGACATCTCTGGATCTCCTTATGGATGCTAGGAGCTGAATGCACTCCTCTGCAAGAGTAGTATGTATTCTTAACTCTGAGTCATGTCTCCAGTCCCCAGGCATCCTCTTCACTCTCTTTGCAAGCTAGTTTTTCTTTTATCTTTCTGTTTTTGCTTTTTTTTTTTTTTTTTTTTTTTTGAAAAGGTGTGTAGCCCGGACTTATATTGAAATCCCTAAAAAGCCAGGGATAATTTTAAACTTCTGATCTTTCCATGTCTGAAGTCCTAAGATTACAGGTATGCATGACCTTGCCCTGCTTATGGGTGCAGGAGATTAATTCAGAGCTTTAAACATGATGGGCAAGCATTTAACCAACTGCTCAACATCCCCGGACTTTCCCTTTACATTTTAAGTCAGGATTTCTCATTGACTTGCTTAAACTGGTTAAGCCATCCCCAGCGATCCTTTGCACTCTGCCTTTTCTGCTCTGGAGATTTAAGACTCACGCTAACATAACTGGATTTTCACATGGATTCTTGGTCTTAAAGCCAGATCCTGGTACTTGTACAGGGACTCATTTTATCAATCTTTATCATATTGTTTATTCAAAAATACATTTAAGCAGGTACATCTTTGTGAAAATGGAGAGAGAGGTGGGGTTGGATGCTATTTAAGCAGTGAACTCAATCAGTTGGTGGTATTTTTTTTCTCACAGAATATTTATGAAAAATAACAAGCAACACTCTTTCAGAACAGGTCAATCTACTGTTCTGAACATCTGATTCGTGAAGTACTCTGCATGGTGGGTCCTGTGTGAAGTACTTTCAATCATGGGTGACAGTTGAAAGTCATTTGAGAAAGCCAGGAAACAATTTCTATGTTGCATTTACTAAGCTGGCTTAATGGTTGACCTCTCCTCTCTGTTGGAACTCCTTGTCAGGATGTGATGGGCTGTTTCTAATAAAGAAGAAAACAGAACAGAATTCTATTCTAGGAGACCAGAACCCTGACTGAGGTGCTATACCTAAATGATGTTACTGAGGGATGCTAAGGTCAGCAAGAAAATGTTGCTTGTGCTGTGAATGCCTGTATGCTTAATGACTAGAAAGGCAATAAAGAAGAGTGTCATTCCTGCCACTTAGTAGCCACTTATATGCTTATCTGATAACTAGTTAAAGCCCTTGTAATCTCTCCCAGGGTTTCACACAATGCCTTCCCACACGAATGGGTTAATTTCAAATTCTGAGTTTCCAATGCTCCATTTAAAAAGTTGGCAATGGGTGATTTCTCTTTCTATTTTCCACAGCTCCTGTTGCCATAAACTTCTAATTCCCTGATGGATAGTTGTCAATGAATAATTCATGTAACTGAGGCTCCAGTGCGTAAATTTTTTATTAGCTCCTTGGGCAGTGTGTACGCTGTACCATGCTGCCCATTGGGCCTTTGAAGAACTCTATCATTACACAAAAATGGAAATAAGGGGGAGGGAGCACATTGGTCAGACCACAATTTAAATAGCAAAAGAGAGCTCAAAGTTCACTTAACACTTAACAAGGGAGATGATGGGCGTGGTAACAATACAGTATCTGAAATATCAGAGTTGGCTTAGTCTCAAGTTTTAGAGTTTATTTTTAGGTGAAATGAAAGGGTCCTTAACGATGAGTTTCCATATTTACTTTTAAAATGAAAACAGGGAAGTGGGAAATAGTCCCGTCATTAAAGGGGGTTTCTCAGCAAGCATGAGGATTTGAATTAGGTCAACAGAAGCAATGCGAATAAGTGGAAAACAGGAAGAGGAGGAAGGAGGAGGAGGACAAAGAAGAAAAGGAGAAAGAAGAACACTAGAAAGAGAAGGAAGAGAAGGATAGGAGGAAGACGAGGAGGAAGAAGCAGCAAGCAAGAAGCAGAAATGGAAGCAGCTAGGTGTGGCGGTAAACTCTTATAATCCCAGCATTCAGAAGGTAGCAGTAAGTGCTTCCCCAGTGTTCACTGCTGACAAGCCTACCCTACCTGAGTGTTGCCGGCCAATGAGAAACTTTGATTAATACAAAAAGTTGGATGTCTCCTGGGGAATAATACCCAAAGTTGTCACCTGGACTCCACATCCATAGACTTACATGCACCTGTACCCAGTACACAGAGAGGTAATTGTGAAAGCTAGAAAAATGAAATACATTCTGTTTTCAAGGAGAGTTGTATTATTAATGGAATAAAAATTGAATTCACACACAGAGATCATTTAACAATTAACTTTTAATCAGGGATTTCCCAAAGTTGTTGGATTTTCAGGTTGTTGGAATGTACTGTGGAATGAGGTGGGTTCCTTGATCATTCCATTCTCTGAGCATTTTGCAATATCCCTAGGCATCTCAGCATCTCAGTGTAGTAAATGTTCAAAATGCCACTTTGAATATGGAAAAACTAAAAGGTGTGTGTGTGTGTAAGTGTGTGTATGTGTGTGTGTGTATCTTTGTGTATGTGTGTGTATGTGTATATATTTTATATATGTGAATGTGCATGTGTGTCAGTGTGTCTGTGTGTCTAAGTGTGCACAAGCATGCCTCTGTGTTGTGTGTGTGTGTGTGTGTGTGTGTGTGTGTATACATGTATGTAACTGAGTGGTCTTCCTTACCATCTTCCACCATATTTGCTTGAGACCAGAAATGGAACTAGGCCGATAGTAAGTCTTAGATTTCTTCCGGTCTCTGCCCCCTACAGCAAAGAGGTTATAGAAGAATGAGGCTTTACCTGGCTTTTTATTTTTACTGGATCTTTAAATCCAAGTCCTTATGCTTCCACAGCAAGCACTCTTACTTACCAAGTAATTTCCCAGTCCCATTATGAGTGTTTTAACTCTATGATTTCTAAAGTCTTGAACATGTACTCCTATTTTAAAACAGACACCAGTGTTTCTCTCAAAACCATTTAAAGAGCATTGCAGAGGCCTCCTGTTCTAAATGCAATCTTCAAAATAAACTTTTCTATTAAAATATAGAAAGCATCAATCTTCAGGGTGTTTAAAATCATCATCACACATTGTGAGGGGCTGTTAAGTCTCAGGGAGCACCTATATCTAGAAATGAGCTCATACTGGACTACAGAGAGATTTCTGGTGATTAAATAAAAGACAGAATTCGTAGAGAGCTTATGAAAGATTTTCTGTCCACAGACATCTCCCCTACAAGCAACCACTCTTCCTTATAATCCTTATGATTTCTCTATCTCATTCTTCTCTCTCTCTCTCTCTCTCTCTCTCTCTCTCTCTCTCTCTCTCTCTCTCTCTCTCTCTCTCTGTGTGTGTGTGTGTGTGTGTGTGTGTGTGTGTGTGTGTGTAAAATTAAAAAAGAAATCTCTGGCCTTATCTAGTTTACTTCCCCTTTCTCTGTGCATGACTCTTTTATTTGGGCCTGGATTGTTTTTCTCATTCTCTCTTACCCACAATAAAAACCATCCCCCTAATGGTGCAGCCATTTGGTAGTTTCTGCACTGTGTCCCCTTACATACAGGAATACTTTCTGAAGCATCACATTTTTTTTAAATCAGGAGGCAGTTATAAATGCTAGCTAGTGATGAGTGTTCTTTAAGAGAAGTGGTCTGAAGTAACTGAAAAAAAGAGAAAAATAAAACAACCAAAAAAATTCTCGCTGTGTATAATTTTGGTCATTTGAGATACTGCTAAGAGTACACCCTGAGTGCAAAGGCAGAGTAAATACATCAAAGAATAAAGTGGTGGAAAAATTGCTGTCTTTTATAACAGAAAGGGACTGCACATTTAGGCATCCAAACAACTCCTGACTGAAAACAAAATGTGACCATCTCTAAAACCTCAAGCCCAAATTTATACAGACTGTTTTTCTGTCTGCCTGTCTGTCTGTCTGTCTCTTTCAGACACCTATTTTCAAAATGACACCATATACAGATCAAAAAGGTTGCTTTAATGAGGGATGTGCTTGTTCATATTTACCAAACAATAATGAGGAATAACAGCTAGAGACCAGCAAGCCCCAACCCCACACCCCTATCCCCTGGTGCTAATCCAACAGGTACCTCCATTTTCTATGATCATTTAAAACATCTCTAAGCTTAGAGATGTTTAACTCTGAAGTGCTTTGGAGTCTGCTTCTAAGTGAAATAAAAAGTCCAACATTACAGCCTCTGCCTTTTCTATACATCTGACATTTTCATTTAATGGAGAATACAGAAAATAGCTGGAAATATGAAGCTAGAGGTCTGGCTCAGGAGTTAAGTTCACTTGTTTCTCATGCAGAGGACCAAGAGGTTGGTTCCTAGCACCTATATACTGGCTTGCAACCACCCCACCACCACTTTCAAGTCTCTGGCCTTGCACCTTCTGATCTTTGCAGGCACCAGGTAGAGCATGTTGTACACAGACATACACGAAGGCAAAACATTCCACATATAAAATAAATACATTTAAAAGTAATTTTTAAAAAGCTAGCAGTGTAAGTATGTCCAGATGTTGGGGACAAGACTCAATCTCTATACTGACAACCAACACCACCCAAAAGGGAAATGGAGACGGTTGAACCCGCAGATGTTTTACGGGAAGGTGGCTTGCAGTCATTTTCATGTGGCTACATTACTGACGACTTTTCTAGAGATCCTTGACTGTTGTCATTGAATGAGACTTTTCCCAAATATGTAAAATTAAATTACATTAATCAAGTTTTTAAGTAACTCAATGTATAAATAAGTTCCAATATAATATAAATAAAACATTTAAATTGTTATGTATGTGTGCATACATATGACTATTTGTGTTCATGTCTGTGTGCCTAAAGTTGATCTTCCTTAATTTCTCTCCACATTATTTGCTGAAGCAGATCTTGTGAGTAACCTGGAATTTGGTCTTTAGGTGTCCTCCCTCCACATCTTGGGCATTGAGATTCCACTTAAGCTGTCCTGATTGCAGCTTTTACAGAGATCCTGGGGATCCAAATATCCACCCTCTTTCGTGCATGGCAAGCATTTTGTCCACAAAGCCCTCTCCTCAGCCTGACATTTGTAGCCTTTAAAGAAATTTCATAGTCCAGATCCAAAGGAGGGATTTTTATTCATTTGTTCATGTCTACAAGTTACACAAATGTGGAGACAGGAGTGCACAGTTTGGAAATGAAGAGCATAGGTCAGTTGGTCATCTCCATCACTTTGACCTTCAGAACACTTTGATCTAAGCAACTGTTGCCTGTCAACCTCCAATAAGAAGCTTTCAGTGCTGTGCTTGGAGGGTTCCAGCAAAAACTGGGGTGAAGATCAAGAGGACAGAGAGAACAATTTTAACAATGCCAATTGTGCCTCAGAAACATTGGTTTATCTGAGCTTCTTTACTCAATTTTATTATACATCTGCAAAACATATTTCACTGTTAACAGCTTACTTCTAGAAAATCATGATTTTTGATTGGCTATATACACTTGCTTTAATGGCATCTTCATTAAAAGTCAAAGTGGATTATTTATTTAAATGTGTTCACATGTGTTTCATTCATTTAGAGACGTTTCCCTTGACACAAATGATGATCAAGGTAATATTTTGTAAGTAGACATGACTTATTAAGTGAGATTATCAAGACAATAGAACTTGTTAGAATAATTTAAAATATTGCCAGTTTCTTCTACCACCATGAAAATTTCTGTGTCTAGCCTGATGAGATAGATTAGTAGGTAAAGATACTTGGCACCAATCTTGTTGCCCAGAGTTCGATCTCCAAGGTCCACATGGTAGAGAGAGCAAACTGACTCCTATAGGATGCTCCCTGCCTTCCTCATGTGTACTGTGGCTTGAGTGCCCACAGACATACATATGGTACATGGCTAAATATATTTTTTAAAAACAAAATCATATCTGCTTCTCACTTTGTAGTCTTTCTTAGAATATGTTAAACTAAGAATAATGACTTGTTCTATTGAAGCATTTTAATCATTATTCAAAGTAATCTGTTCAATTTTCCTACTCCAATCTTTTCCACCTTTGATTTAATTAAAGCTTGTTTTCCAAGTTAAATTGTCATGTTCTGGTAAAATTTGAAGGGCTACTACAGCCAAATAAATATTTTTCAAAAGTCACCATGACTATTTCATGCTATCTGGGATCTCTATGAGTTATTCTTTTTGAGTTCAAAGCTTGCCATCACAGTTCAGAAATCGGGAAGAAAAAAAAAAAAGGCATGATGAGAGAACATTCAACTACAAAGAAAGGAAGTGCAACATCCAGCAGAGTAGAGACTCTAGAAGGCAATATCTGGCAGCACCCCATGTGTGACATTAAAGTCTACTCCTCAGAAGGGGGATAGTTTTCACAGTTTGAAAAGATCAAGAAGGCTCTTCTAAGTTTTGTCAAACTTCCCTGATTTCAAACCTTATAACATAGTAAAGTACCAAGTATCTTAGAATATCTGTGATAGTTTGTCAAAAGAGGACATAATTAATAATTCTTTTAATATTGTCCAAAGCAAACCAATCAATTTGTGTTCCGTTTCCTAGTAATGTTAGGTTTGGGTACTGCACCTATACTTAATGCAAACCCTATTCAAGCTGCTGCAATAGAGTGATAGAACTCAAACATTTTGAATGTTTTCATTGTTATCTGACATTTCATTCATGTATATAATGTGTCCTGTTCATACCTCTGCTCTACTCCCTTTCTCCAACTCTCTACCACCCAACATCTTATCTCATTCCAAACATCATGTCCTTAAAATAAGTTAATAAATTTAACTCACTGAGTCCAATTACTGCTGCCTATATGTACAAGATGTAGGGCCATCCATGTGGGTATAGCAGTGGCCTTACTCCTACGGAAAACTTACTCTCCCTTCCCCATTTACAACAAGTCCTGAGAACAGATGGGGCTACTTGGTGCAATTTTTAACAGGCATCATGTTGTGTAAGTAACTTAGCTACTGAGAGTTCATGAGCACAATAATGCTATCGTGTCCAGAAGCTAGCCATGCCGCAGGACTCATCCTCATCCTCAGGCTCTTAGAATATTTTATTTTCTGTCTTCTCCTGTAGACTATTCTCTGAGTACTAAGGCAGAGTCTCATCTAGAGCTCAGCTCACTGACTCTTATAATCAGCACTTGGGACAAAAACCTACATTAACCACTACCCACTGCAGAGTTTATCGGACCAAGGGAACATCACAAGCCATTCTGGTGTGTTGAGAACTGAGTTTGAATGTGATGGACACACCCACATCACTTCTTATATTTTGTAGTGAATTGTTATTACTCCAAAGTAGAATAAAAATGCATAATTTATAGAATTTTGATGAAAATATACTGCCTTTAATAATATGAAGAACAAACACAGTGGCTGGCAAGATAACTGAGCAGTTAACAGTACTTGGTACTCTTGCATAGGACCTCAGTTTAGTTCTTTGCACTCACACTGGGTAGCTCACAACTACCACAAATTCAGCAAAAGGTGATACAACATCCCCTGCTGAATTCAATAGACACTGCACTCACATGCACATACACATGCCACACATCGTACAAATATTCAAGAAGAAAAAGCAGAAAACAAAAAATAATGAATACAATGAAAGCTCCACATAACTTCTTAGTTAAATAGCCATTCCCTTCTTTTAATGCCTTGGTTAAAACTTGCCTTCCTTGTAGTTGAGAGATGTAGAATCTCCTCCCTCTCCCTCTCCCTCTCCCTCTCCCTCTCCCTCTCCCTCTCCCTCTCCCTCTCCCTCTCCCTCTCCCTCTCCCTCTCCCTCTCCCTCTCCCTCTCCCTCTCCCTCTCCCTCTCCCTCTCCCTCTCTCTCTCTCTCTCTCTCTCTCTATATATATATATATATATATATATATATATATATATGAGTCACACATGAATGTGGTGTGAGAAAAGAACCTTGGTTGTCTTTTGTCAGGTGCCTTCCAGCTTTAATTTGAGACAGAATTTCTCAGTGGCTTGGGACTTCATCAAGTAGACTAGGATAGCTGCTCAGTTATACCTAGGGGTCTGCCTATTTTTCTCTGCCTCTGATCATAACTTTTCTGGGATTTTAAAAATATAGCATTTCCTGTTCTTCCCATTGGTTTTGAAGAAAAAACTCAGGACCTCATGCTTACAAGACAAGGACAATATTGACTTAGCCATTTCCTTTCCCAATTGTTTGTAATAAAATTGATTTATATGCAACCCAATAGCTCCTGGTCCCAAAACCTAACATTGACACCAGAAGCATGTGAGATACATGTCTTTTTCTTTTATGTCACCAATCCATAACCTTGTGCTCTATAGTATTTTCCTTTCATTTAAACATTGCCTCTGTGAAGCAAAAGGAGACTGCCACAACACAGAAGGCAAACAGAATATCCCATGTGGCAAGAAAAACCTTGCAGTATTCAGGAGTCTCCATCTCTATCTTGATAGATGTAGTGAACAACTGTTAGGTGACAATACCTTGGACAATAGGGAGTCTCAAACTGTGGAGCCCCTGCAAGGTGTGTAGGCTTGCCGATTTGACAAGTAGTCACCCATGTTGGGTTGTGATATCTTAGCTAGGACTTCTATTGCTGTGATAAAACACCGCAACCAGAAGCAACTTGCAGAAGAAGTGGTTTATTTCATCTTACTATTCTCAGGTCATACTGAGGTGGGGGACAGTCACGACAAGAATCCAGGCAGGAACTTAGGAGAAGAAATTGAAGCAGAGCCCTGGAAGAATCTTACTTATTGGCTTGTTTCTCATGGCTTTCTCAGCCTGCTTTCTTATTGTTGTGTAGCAACAGCCATACCATGTGGCACACAAGCACCTGTACGTCCAGCTCCAGAAAATCCAATACCCTTTTCTGGTCACCATAGGAATCTTGACACATACGTACTTATCCACACACAAATCAGCACGTATACTATAACTTAAAACCTTTCTTTTCAAACCAGAGCCTACAGTCATTCCTCTTTATTACATTGTGGTACGGTAGCTTGGATATATTGGCTTTGAAAATAATTTTCAGGTAGGATTTCTACGCAACATTTTCTTCTGTTCTACTTCCATTAGCAAGGCTACTTCAAGGGCAAATAATAATTATGACTTTGACACCATTTTGCTTCCCTGGTTAGCTTTGAGAATAATTCCACAGTAGGCCCTAATTCCCCTGTCAGTTTCTTCTACTTTTAATTTCCTAATTTAATGAACTCCAGGAGAGGCTCTGACTTTAACAGCATCCTTCCCACAATGATTTAGTTTTGCTTTTCAAAAAAAAAAAACTTCTAAATAAGACGTTCTAAATAAGACATTTATTAAGAATAATATAATGTACGTTAGAATTCTTAAGAATAGACATGAAAAGTGTTCTTATTTTTTCAAATTATACCTCTAGATTCCCATCAACATATGAATGGATAATAGAAATACAGTACATTTACACAATAGAACTTTATTAAGTCATGAAGAAAACTTAAGTTATAAAAAATGGATGGAACTACAAAATATTATACTAGGAAATGTAACCCACACTCAGACTAAAAACTACCATTCCTTCTGTCTTTGATGCAGATCCTAGCTCCAAACTGAATATGTGCATCCAGGTGGGAGTCAATGTAACAAAGTCCAGAACACTGTAAATAGAATCATGAGAGTTGAAAAGTGAGGCTCTAAGAGACTTTAAAGAGGAACTGGGGAAGGCAGTAAAACACATTCAATAGCAAAGGAAAAAAATACTTGACACAAACAGCAGGGGCAAAATGGTTAATGGGTATCAGGGCTGGCAGCCCATCAAAATGAAGTATGTGTGACAAGAAGGTTTAGAACATGTTTCTTTATCAGTTATCATAGAAAATAAACATAATTATTTTTTTTAAATCCTCAGAATATGTCTACCATATAGTGTAGCAACAGCCTCACCACTGGCTATGCATTGAAGAAAAATGAATTCAATCCATAGAGATGGTTTGTTCCTGGGCTTTATGCTATACATGACAGGCAAGAGAAAGCATATACCTGTACAAAGTAGTGAGAGAGCAATTGAAAGCCAGTTCAAACTGTGGAAGATCTACAACCAAACGCATATAGGCAACACTTTCATCATTGAGGTGTTGTGAAAATTAGCAACATATTATGATTAAGGTGCGGTAGGTACTTCACATTCACAGGCTCATTTCAAAGCACAGTAATTTAACACATAGCAAGTCTTTGCTGAGTGGGACATCGGACCTACCAAAGAAAAAGAACCATTCATCCAATAGGCACATCTCTAAAGAACCAAAACTATGTGTGTGGTGAAAGAAAAAGTAAATCTAAATGAAAAGCAATAAAATGGGACTGATCACATCCAGATTCCTAATTCACATGTAAGTCACACTGATTCTGAGAAGTGCCTCAAAGCCAGGTGTGTGTGTGCACTTACTTCATCCCAGCACTCAGGAGGCAGAGGTAGGTAGACAGCAGTGAGTCTGAGACCAGCCTGGCAGAGTACTACTATCAACGGCTGAGCCATGTCTGCAGATCTGAGACCTAGTCTTCCATGTTACATTTTGACAGTTATAATCTATAATATTTAACACTTCTGTTTATTCTTGAGTTGGTATCTTTATGTTCAGTTGCATAAGCATTATGAAGAGTGGCATCCACTATAAGTTGGGAATGCTACCCATTTCTGTGTGTTGATATGGAACTAAGAGGGGAAATGAACAGCAGGCAGCAGTAGCTTTTCAGTGAACACTGGCTATTGGTAGTGTCTTTGTGGATGACCTGCTTGATGTTTGAATTTCTAATCCTAAATCAATTCCTAGTAGATGACCTTGAGAACATATTAGTATTATCGATGTTTCTTACAGAAATAACTGATATTTCATATGTAAATAGAAAACTTTTTCTGAATGTAATGATGGCTGTTTAATACCAAATGTAGGGAGGAATAGTCAGAAGAGAGTAAAGGGGGGGGGGGGAATCAGCTCCAGATGTTCTGTTCTCAATTGGAATTCTAGGTGCATTCCTTGTCCAGGGTATTGTGCCCTTTCCTCAGAAATTTCTCTATCATGGTTGTCATTCATCATTTATCCTCTCTCTCTCTCTCTCTCTCTCTCTCTCTCTCTCTCTCTCTCTCTCTCTCTCTCTCTCTCTCTCTCTGTGTGTGTGTGTGTGTGTGTGTGTGTGTGTGTGTGCACACACATGGGTACACTCATGCCATGTGAACAAGCTACATGGAGGTCAAAGGACAACCTCAGGCCTCAGGCATTTGTCCTACCTTTTACCTTTCTTGAGAGTGTGTCTCTTGTGCAGTACTGAACGCTCCAAATGAACTGTCCAGATGAGTTTTCTAGAATTATCTTGTCTACCTGTTTCCCTCTCCCATCTGCCAGATGAGTGTTACCAAATGCTACGTCCCATGTATCATGTGGATCTGAACTCTGAACATGGATCTCATGCCTGTGCAGGAAGTGCTCTAGCCACTCAGCCACCTTCTCAGATATTTTTTTCTAAATAAGTTCAATCCCATGGACATTACTTACTTAAGTCCATTGGTAATTATAAACTAATATAAGGCCTAGACTATGCTATCAAAGCAGTGAACTTGTATATGTAAAGTCCAACCAACTCTGTTTTGGAGAAGAAGCTCCGTTTTGTGCAAAGGAGCTCAACTGCAATTCCAGGAGAAAAACTGCAAACTCCACTTGACATAACATCCTATGGAACCCCCTTTAGCAACATCCCATAGGCTACAACAGCAGACTCATTATACATATAGATAATCTAAAACATCCTGCAGAAAATGATAACCCAACAATCCTCATTGTCAGATGGTTTTGCATCTGAGTTTGGTTCCTACAGATTATACACCAGAAATGCAGTTTTTAAAATACTAACTTTCTGACCTGTATGGAAATTCCCCAAGTGCTGTAACCACAATAAATACCCTGCACTATGCTCTCACTTCTGACTTGCTGTGAGGTTGATGGTGAGAGTCCTTGCTTGTGAGTTTGTAATAATACCCTTAAGTATTTGCATCAAAATTGGCTCCTCTGTGGTCTTTGGGGTCCCTGTGCTTTAAGCATAACATATAAAAGGACTGCTGTATTTCAGTCTGTAATCTTCCCAAAACTCAACTTCTGCTTAAAACATACTTTCTCTTTAAGCTTTCACCCTTACCTGAATAAAAATAGCATATATACTGAGACATAGAACTCTTGTGTATTTTTTTTAAACCTGAAGAAAATTAAAGCTAAGTACAAGAATTAAAACATTTTGGTTAACAGCTTTGGCTTTAATATTTATTAAATGCCTTAAATGTGCTCTCTCTCCTCTCTCTCTCTCTCTCTCTCTCTCTCTCTCACACACACACACACACACACACACACACACACACACACACACATGTTTAATACCAAACTCTGGCATATGCGCGCGCGCATGTGTGCATGTGTGTGTGTGTGTGTGTGTGTGTAGACATAGGCCTATGTTTGTAAATGTAACCAGAAAAAAAAGCACAGCATTAAAAATGTACAGGATTAGAGAAATCACTCAAACTTAAGCTTTAGACAAAATGCATTTCTATAGGTAAAGCAGAATATGATAATTTGTATAGGAAAATCCAAAGTTCAAGTAAAACTGTTCCTTGTTTAAGGCCAGAACATGGATGGATTTATCCTTCAGAAAGTTCATCATAGAGAATCAAATAGGAAGAAGGCCACACCCTACAAACCAGAACTGATCTCTCTAAGAGGAGAGTGAGTTAAGAATCTCAATGGCACACTGATCCATCAGGGCACTGAAACAACTTAGCTGAAACTCAACTAAGATATAAGCAGTGATGTCTGATGTAATCAAATCCACAAGGCTATAGGTCAACAGCCTATGGAAATCAGGTTAAAAAGGTGCAATTATCCAAACCATTTAAGTAATAGTCATTCCTTAGACATACTCTCACCTGTCATGGCCAAATGTCATATAACTTAATCAACAGCTCATTGAACATTAAATTAGGATTTCTGGTAAAGCTTAGATCATAGTGACTATTAAATGTTGGTCTATGTATATTATTAGAAAAAAAAGAAAGCATTTCTGAATAAAATAGAAAGATAGCTGCCTTATTAGATAGCATTAACCCTCTAATTTATGACATAATGCACTCTGTTTGTGGGGATCTATTTAAGCCCTCTTCACACATTATTAGTGCATGTCATTAATGAATGCTGTGTAGTCAGGACAGGAGAGGGTTGTATTTATAGACAAAAGGCCTATGTTCTAAGAATTTTCAATATTAGTTTCCTCAGTATTAGTCAGAAGATAAGACTGCCCAGTGTCTAACACCTGATATACTTAGGCAGAGATAGCCACATGTATAAACCTGAGAACTTGAAGTAGCTTGGAATGGGACTGACAGGAGATGACTTGACAGCTAACAGTACAGTACAGCTAACAGCCTTCTTATAAAAGGCTGGAACTCAGTTCCTAAAGGCTATGTGTGGTGCCTCAGTATTGCCAGTAATTACAGTTTCAGAGGACCTAACAACATCTTCAGCTTTCACTGGCATGTGCACACACATACACACCCATTTTAATTAAAGAGAAAGAGGAGAATAGCTTGTAATATTTTCAGTCATCATTGATCATTGTCTTAGCACCAACCTGAAGGTGGGAACCATTCCCACCATTTTCCTAATCTCTTATACTGTTACAGGTTTCTTCATCCAGTCTGGATTTGCTAATTAGTGACCCTGGGAAAAACCTGGGCTAAGCATAGAGATCTCAACACACTTCCTTGTCACTCTTTAATGCTGTCTCTAGTACATAGTCCTCTTCTGTCATTCTTCTTACTTGTGTTTCATTTTCTCCACCATACAATTTACACTTCAATTATCCCCCATTGATATAGGTTGAAGAGACTTAGAGCTAAGATTTGGGGTTCAAGAAAGAGTTTTGGAATAAGAGGATTATAATAAGCTCATTCTTCCCCTGTGGCTGAATTTAGAGATCAACAGAGAACCTGCAGCCAGCTCACAGAGTGGCAGGAGAGACCTAGCTCCAGTATGAATGAGGGTGTTAGAGGAAGTGCACTATTTCAGCTCATGATGACAGCCTTACTCTCCAATCTCAGCACCATTTAAAACTCCCATTAATAAATCAGGTCAGTCACGTCCTCCTTACATTTCCTTAGGGAATACTTGGAGGGTTTCTTAGGTTGTTGGAAATGAGAGAGGGAAGAAGTGTTTCAAACAATTGTGAATTACAATGGAGATTTAAAAGCAAAGAGTGAAAATAAGTTGTTTACAATGCTAAGTATGTGTAGAACATTGATGACTCCTCCTGTTTATTATTGTCATTGTCTTTGTTGTCATCTTTGTCCTTGTTCTCATCATCATCATCATCATCATCATGCTGGGAATTGAACTCAGGATCTTACACATGCTCCACATGCACTCTACCACTGAGGTAGGTCCCCAGC
The DNA here is from genome assembly GCF_978045245.1 of Mus caroli. NCBI lineage: Eukaryota > Metazoa > Chordata > Mammalia > Rodentia > Muridae > Mus > Mus caroli. Next base: position 120,550,007 of record NW_028227256.1, read on the forward strand.
CTCGTTTCTATGATTTATTTTTTTAGATTTTAATTTAAAAATTAAATATTTTGTCTATATAAGTGTCTCTGTGAATATGTACAAGCATGAGCAGGTATCCTTGGAATACATAAAAGAGTAGGGGATTTTCTGGACTTGTAATTACAGGTAGTTGTGAGTGATCTGACATGGGTATTGGGAATTGAACTCTGGTCCCCTAAAAGAGCAGCGAATGTTTTTAAATACAGAGCTATCTCTCCAGTCTTCAGCTTCTATTATTCCCAGTGATCTTCCCCACAACAACTACACAGACTAGTATTTCCAAAACCACTGGAAAGAAGACATGACATAAGTTTTCAGAAGTTACTCAATTCCCTATTGGCTTTCAATCTTTTGTTAATCTTGGAGACCTGAAATCCCACCTTCTGGGTCAATGTCCATTGCACTCAATTTTATCATAGATTTTTATGATTTTGACCCTTTAAAATTCATATCACAATTTGTCATAAAAGCCACTTCCATCACTATTATACACTAGGTAATTCTAGGAGTTATGAGAATGGACTTGACTAAGAAAATATGTGATCTCAATACAGATTAAGGGTTTTCAAGTAAATATTAAGGTTGCCAATACATACCACCAAATTACAAAGTTAGAATGTAAGTTGTAAATGAGGAGTACACATTAAACAGTATTTTCTTTCTGTAAACTTCTCCAAGAACTAAAACCAATAATGCCAAGTTCTGTGAGCCGAGACCATTGACATACCACATGGCCTCACAATTGACCCAGTTTTTCTTTCTTTCAGTCAAGATTTCCTACAAGGAGCATCACCTTGACACAATCTAGAGGCACCTGGGCAGAGAAAGATTCTCTTGGTCGGTATGACCTGTGTCAGTGCCTGGCAGAGATTGGTTTTTGACTCAACTTAAAAGAGCGCAGGGCCTTTCCCTGACTTTGAGTGCTAGAAAATATGAAAGAAAAACTGAGCTGAGTACAGTGTGAATCCATTTCCTTTCTATGTGGATATAATGTGTTGATACAAGCTCTTGTCTTGACATCCCTCAGTGATGGAACTATAAACTAAGGAGGCTGCTTCATCACAGGAAATAAATACTATCACCATGTATTTCTGTTCCATTCTTTTCATCTTTTCTGTTTATTCATGTTTGTATGTGGTTTGATATGATCCTTGTTACTTCTTTTAGCAAAAAAATCCTTTTAATCTTGATATCTACCACCAAGATCTATTTCATATCATATTGAAATTATAAAATATATCTCACCAGGTGTTATTAAGATTCTTATTGATCATAGGTAAGGAAGCCAGCATGCTCAAGCTCTCTTTAAATAACTGCTTTACAAAAGAGTGTCAGCAGTCAGTATCTCTGAGCTCCTCGTCTGTGTACATAGTCAACCACTTTTGGAGGATAAATATTCAGAAAAATGTTTGTTCTTGTATATGTATAATTTTCTAAAGATTCTCTAAACTATCATGATCAGAACAACTTACAGACATTTACCCAATATCTTGTATTATAATCTAGAAATGACTTATATAAATTATTAGTTATATGAAGATATGAAAATACAATTCCATTTTGTTTCCTTAAATATGTGTGTATACCTGTGAATGTATGATGTGTGTTCAAGTGTAGGAATGTCATTGCCACAGTTGTCCTTTATTGACGTCAGAAGGTAGATATGCAAAATGCCTCACTACCATGTCTAGCTTAACATCCAATCCTGGGATCTGAACTCGGGTCCTTACTTTTGCATGGCAAGTGCTTTACCCTACTCATGATGCCACTTTAGATAAAGGACTTGTTCAAGGAGAGATGTTTGGTAACCTCAGACAAACTTCTAGTCAAAGCTTGACAGATTCAGTGAGATCACTGTGATTAGATGGGGGACCCATAAAGTCAGTTTCTGCTCCCGAAGCAAGCAAGAAAACCTGCTTCTGTGAAACAGTCCTAAGGAGTAAGCACATGGTGAATAGAATACATAAGAAAAGAAGTAAACCTACCCACTGTCTTTAGGGATTATTCAAACAGTGAGTACACAACCATACACTGCCCATGCCTACTCTCACTCTAGTGTTTGATCAGCTTAAAGAATCAACATCTCTAAAGAGTTTAACTGGAAACTCAACTATTACCTAAAGTTAATTAAAGCAGGTCAGTTATAGTAATAACTGTTTTAAATGTACCATTTAGTTAGGTTTTTTTTAATTTTTTTATTATTTCATTTACATTTCCAATGCTATCCCAAATGTCCCCCACACCCTCCCCCACCCATTCCCCCACCCACCCACTCCCACTTCTTGGCCCTGGTGTTCCCCTGTACTGAGGCATATAAAGTTTGCATGACCAATGGGCCTCTCTTTTCACTGATGGCCAACTAGGCCATCTTCTGATACATATGCAGCTAGAGACATGAGATCCCAGGGGTACTGGTTAGTTCATATTGTTGTTCCACCTATAGGGTTGCAGATCTCCCCCCTCCTTGAGTACTTTGTCTAGCTCCTCCATTGGGGGCCCTGTGATCCATTCAATAGCTGACTGTGAGTATCCACTTCTGTGTTTGCTAAGCCCCGGCATAGTCTCACAAGCTTGAATCTCTCTCTCTCTCTCTCTCTCTCTCTCTCTCTCTCTCTCTCTCTCTCTCTCTCTCTCTCTCTCTCTCTCTCTCTCGCACCCCTTCCTTCTTTTTTATCTTAACCTATACCGAGTAACACTGTAAGAAAGATCACACACACACACACACACACACACACAAGGCTGGCCGGGAACTCACTATATAGCTAAGGATAACTCTGAACTCCTAATCCTTCTACTTTTACTTCCCCAGCATATGACTAGAGGAATGTACCACCATATGAAGCTTACATTATGCTATGTGTGGAACCCAGGCTTCATGTATGCTAGTAAAGCATTCAGCTATCCTAGACACATCTCCATTCCCCTTCTGTATTTCTAAATGGCTCTAAGAAGCCCAACTCAAATGTCAAATATATGTTTTAGTAGATGTGGACATAAGATATCTGAATTTTTCACTGCTTTTTTTTTAAAATAATAAGCATTATAGTTACTATTTTAAACACAGTAATAAAATAAAAGGGAAACTTCATGATGTTCTTCTCTGTATACCTACAGAATTATTTATTTCACATATTACATGTTTAAGATTGATCTATTGCCTGAAAAATGAGCCTGAGAACAAACAAGAGTTTTATTCTTGGGCAGAATCAAATTACCAAAATCTACTCTTTGACTCCCAATAAAGCACTTTTACTAAAAAAATCGATATATGTTAGAAGAAATTGCTCACTATTCAAATTCTTTCCTTTGTTTTTTGGCTTTAAAAAAATCACTAAAATCCTCCTTATGCACACATTTTTTCCAGTCTCTGCTCAATGCTGTGACTTCCTCTGTGACTTCTCTCAGGTTTAATCAAGACTAGAAATTCATTGTTTCAAGCTGCACTTCCAGCAGAGGCATGAGAGAGTCTTTGCTGTCCAGGATTTGTACTTCTCACAGTTTTACACATTTCTTTTCGTATAATTTTGCATAGATGGCTTTCTTTACTCCATGTCATAGAAGTAGCATCCTGCTTCACTCCTATAATCAGCATGGGTTTCCTTCCTTTTTATGCCACCACTACTTAATTCAACACCCACAAAATTGAACTGGGTCAATATAATAATTCACCATTCATTGTGTTACTAATCATGGTACTGCTATCTTTGATAGCATATGCACTTATATATGCTAGCATATGTGTGTGTACTTGCTAGTGTTTGCATGAAGTATGTGTGTGTCATATTTATATCTAAGGTTATTTTACATATACCTACACAGAGGGCAGAGTTTGATCTCTTGGGTTTTCTCATTTACACTTCCACCTTAGCTTCTGAGATGCTGATTTATCAACCCTGAACTGTAAAGTGACTGTTACATAGGTGCTAGGGATCCAAACTCATGCCCTCATGTATGTGTGGTGGGAACTTTTCAGACTAAGTCTTCTCCACAGCTTTAACTTCCGTGGCTTTGATTCACAAGTGAAACTGACATTCACCAGGGAAGCCTGCAATTACAGTCACAAGAAGTCCCTAATGAGAAAGGACCTATGAGAAAAAAAAGAAAGCTAGAGTAGACAAGTGAAGCTCAAACCAGGAGTCACTTCTGAATGAAAAAAAAAAAAAAAAAAGGTGGGTTGTGGCTAACAGCCAAGCACTTAACACTTCTGCCAGCCTTTTTCCTGTGGGACACATAGCTGAGTCCTAGAGACAGAAAATTGCACCGAAGCATAAAAGAAAATAAAAAGCTAAGAGCTGCTTTATAGAAATATCTCAAAAGACCCTGAAAGCACAGGGCAATGCTTTACAGTGACTAGAGAGTGACTATGACCTCCTAGGGAGACTGCATCAGCACCTAGAAGAGATACATGAAGAGCTAAGTGCATTAGTACCGCACATAACTGTGCTGCAACGAGCATGCGCAATCACTGCCTCCAGCTGATAGCAAAAGGGACATGGCTTCCTTCAAAGTCCATCTTGATTTCCAACTTGCTAAGTTTGGAATCATCTAAAAGACACATCTATAGCGTTGTCTGTGAAGATGTTTCCAGAGAGTTTTGAGGGGAGGAGACATATGCTGAATGTGGACACCCCCATTCATGGGCTGGGGACTCAGGCTGAATAAAAAGGAAAAATGAGAAAGTAAGCCAAGCACCAGCATTTCCCTCTGCTTCCTAACTGACACACAATGAGATCCACTGCCTTATGCTCCCAAAGTTAATCATCCCACACCATGATGGACTGACTGTGCCCTTGACCTGTGAGACAAAATAAGCCCCAATTCCTTCTAAATGCTTTTGTCAAATATTTTGCCATGGAACCAAGAAATGTATCCAAAGTGACTTAATATAGTAAGTCTGGGTAGAACTTGATCCAGAGAATGAAATTTATAAGAAGGCTACATAACCTTCACTACACAGTAGACATAAGACCATGGGAATATACAGAACTATGCTCCACCTTTGCCTCATTTTCACATATATATTTTACACAGACTCAGTGTTCTTTGCAGGTACTTAATATATTCCTCCCAGCCTTCAACACCATCCTCCTTAAAAACTTGTATGGCCCCCTGTTTACTATCATGTGCACCCATTTTCCTCTGTAGGGATTTCACCATAGCTCCCTGGTATTGCAAGAACTAAAAGACAAATACTTCTAGAGCAAGTAGAGCTAGGTCAGAAACCTCTTTTCTTCTCCTAGACAGGATCACAGCATGACCCTGGCCTGCAGCTCTTGTTGTTACCTTCCATTATATTCTCTACTCACTTTCAGTAAGCCTTAGTTTATTCAGTTTGGGGGTCATATGATTCTCTTACATACATAGTGCTCAAGAATTAAACAGATACCATATAAGGCTTTTTTTTTTTCATTCACTGTTAAATTTTTCAATCATAGGACACATCAACACAATCTCCTGGGAACCCTATCCACTCTTACCATGTAACTGGCATGTATATACACTAATAACCTAGAATGTGTGTGTGTGTTTCTTTGTTTCTTTGTTTGTATGTGTACAAGTATATATACATATTTGTTGTATGCATATGTATGTGTATATATATATATGTATATATATATTCACATGCACATACAGTGTATGTGTGTGTGTGTGTGTGTGTATGTGTAAAAAATTGTAGTTCTATGGACAGGATATCTAGACATGTTACATTTATACTCTAAAACAAAGTCACACAATACTTGAGCTCTCTTTTCATGTCTCTTGATTTTTAACTTCCTTTCATTAACTTGCATAAGTCATTACCAACCATCAGCAATTTCTATAGAGCTGATGAAAATTTGCATGTCTCCTCTCATGCAAGGATGTATGTGTGTAGCAGAAGACAGCTTGTGAGATTTCTCCCCTCCACCTACCATGTGGGTGGAGGCAATTGATTGTCAAACTTGTTTGCAATTGCCTCTACCCACAGAACCATCTTATAATCTCATTAGTTTTAATTAAGAGACCATAATCAACTAGCTCCAAGAGGTAAACTTTCATGTAGTATAAGAAACAGATGTATATTGAATAGAGAGCCTGAAAGATGCTCATTTTAAAACAAACTAATTTTAGAATAGAGAATCAATTTGTATATTTAATGATATTCAAAACCTCCCTCTTGTTAAATGATTTACTGGAGTGATTGTGTGTTCTACTGTCCCCAGTTATTCACAGGACTATTGCAGTTCTAGTGTACTATGTACTACACTATATAAACAAACTCAAGGGAAAAAGTCACCTGCTCATCTCACTATATGATGAAAAACCCAACATTTGTTCATGTAAAAAGCTTTGGACAGATCAGGAATTCATGGCACATACCTAGACATATGAAAGTCATATACAGAAAACCATCAAACAACATCAAATGAAATGGAGAGAAAGTCAAAGCAATCCCATTAAAATCAGGGACAAACAAGGCTGCCAACTCTCTTCCTATCTATACAATATAGTACTTGAAGTTCCAGCTAGAGCAATAAGAGAACAAAAAGAGATCAATGGGGATACATATTAGAAAGGAAGAAGTCAAGGTGTAACTGTTTGCAGATAAGATACATAAATGACCCCCAAAATTCTAACAGAGAACCACTACATCTGATGAACAACTTAATCAAAGTGCCTGGATATAAAATTAACTAAAAGAAATCAGTAGGTTTCCTTTATATATATTATAAACAGGCTGTGAAAGAAATCAGGTAAATACTACCCTTCACAATAGCCACAAATACTATAAAATATTTTTGTGTAATTGTAACCATTCAAGTGAAAGATCTATATGACAAGAAGTCCAAGAAATTCGAGAATACCTCAGAAAACTGAAATATCCCCTATGCTCATGGATTGATAAGAATACCAAAGGCAATCTACAGATTCAATGCAATCCTCATCAAAATTCCAACACAATTCTTCACAGACATGGCAAAAACAATTCTCAACTTCATATCCCAGGATAGCCTGAACAATTCTCAACAATAAAAGGTCTTCTGAGGGAATCACCATTCCTGACCTCAAGCTGTGCTACAAAGCAATAGTGATAAAGACCACATGGTACTGGTACAGAGACTGACAATTTGATCAAAGGATTAAAATTGGAGAGACAGAAATAAATGCAGACATATATGGACACTTAACTTTTGACCAAAGTCAAAAGCATAAAGTAGATAAAAGAAAGCATCTTCAATAAATGGTGCTATTCTAACTGATGGTCTGCATGTAGAAAACTGAAAATAGATCCATATTTATCATTTTGCACAAACTGCAATTCCAAGTGGATCAAGGGCCCCAACATAAAACCAGATACACTGATTCTAATAGAAGACTGTCTTAGTCTGGGTTTCTATTCCTGCACAAACATCATGACCAAGAAGCAAGTTGGGGAGGAAAGGGTTTATTCAGCTTACACTTCCATATTGCAGTTCATCACCAAAGGAAGTCAGGACTGGAACTCAAGCAGGTCAGAAAGCAGGAGCTGATGCAGAGGCCATGGAGGGATGTTCTTTACTGGCTTGCCTCCTCTGGCTTCCTCAGCCTACTCTCTTATAGAACCCAAGACTACCAGCCCGGGGATGGTCCCACCCACAAGGGGCCTTTCCCCCTTGATCACTAATTGAGAAAATGCCTTACAGTTGGATCTCATGGAGGCATTTCCTCAACTGAAGCTCCTTTCTCTGTGATAACTCCAGCTGTGTCAAGTTGACACAAAAAATAGCCAGTACTGGTACAGAGACAGACAAATTGATCAAAGGAATAGAATTGGAGAGCCAGAAATAAATGCAGACATATATGGACACTTAACCTTTGACCAAAGTCAAAAGCATAAAGTAGATAAAAGAAAGCATCTTCAATAAATGGTGCTATTCTAACTGATGGTCTGCATGTAGAAAACTGAAAATAGATCCATATTTATCATTTTGCACAAACTGCAATTCCAAGTGGATCAAGGGCCCCAACATAAAACCAGATACACTGATTCTAATAGAAGACAAAGAGGGAAAATGCCTCAAACTCATTGGATTCGGAGAAAATTTCTTGAACAGAACATCAATGATTCAAGCTCTAAGACGAAAGTCTTAAGCAAATGGATGGAATATATAATCCTGCGTGAGGTAACCCAATAACAAAAGAACACACATGGTATGCACTCACTGACAAGTGGATATTAGCCCAAAAGCTTGGAATACCCAAGATACAATTCACCAACCAGATGAAGCTCAAGAAGAAGGAAAACCAAAGTGTGGGTGTTTTGGTCCTTCTTAGAAGGGGGAACAAAATACTCATGGGAGAAAATACAGAGACAAAGTGTGGAGCAGAGACTAAAGGAAAGGCCATCCAGATACTGCCTCACCTGGGGATCCATCCCACATACAGTCATCAAACTCAGACACTACTGTGGATGCCCAGAAGTGCATGCTGACAGGAACATGATATAGCTGTCTCCTGAGAGGTTCTGCCAGAGTCTGACAAATACAAAGATGGATGCTCACAGCCTACCCCATGGATTGAACACAGGGTCCCCAATGGAGAAATTAGAGAAAGACTGAAGGAACTGAAGGGGTTTGCAAACCCATAGGAAGAAAAATATCAACCAACTAGACTCCCCCTCCCCCAGAGGTCCCAGGAACTAAACCACCAACCAAGGCGTACATGTGGAGGAACCCAAGGCTCCAGCTGCATATGTAGCAGACGATGGCCTTGTTGGGCATCAATGAGAGGAGAGCCCCCTGGTCCTGTGAAGGCTCTATGCCCCGGTGTAGGGGTATGAAAGGTGGGGAGGCAGGAGTGGGTGGGTGGGTGGGGGAACACCCTGGTAGAAGCAGAGGGAGGAGGGATGATATACAGAGGTTCAGAGGGGAATTGGGAAAGGAGATAACACTTGAAATGTAAAAAAAAAAAAAAAAAAAAAATCCAATAAAAGAAAAAAAAAAGAATTGATATCAGACCTCATGAAACTGAAAATCTTCTGTAAAGCAAAGAACACCATCAATAGGAAAAATCAACAACCTACAGATTGGGAAAAAATGTTCGCTAACCATACATCTGTGATAGAGTGCTAATATCCGAAATATATAAAAAACTCAAAATGCTAACTTCCAGAAAACCAAATAACCCAATTTAAAAATGGAGTACAGAGCTAAATGGAGAATTCTCAGCAGAGAAATCTCCAATGACTGAGAAACATGTAAAGAAATGTTCAACACCCTTAGTTATTAGGGAAATGCAAATCAAAACTAACCTGAGCTTCCATCTTATACTAACCAGAACAGCTAAGATCAAAAACGTGAGGATGTGGTGAAAGAGGAACGCTCCTTCATTGCTGGTGAAATTGCAAACCGGTACAACTACTCTGGAAATCAATCTTGTTGTTTCTTAAAAAATTTAAATAGTTTTACCTGAATACCCATCTATATCACTTCTAGGCATATACTCAAAGGATGCCACCCAATACCACAAGGACACTTGCTCCATTGTGTTTCGAGTAGCCTTATTTGTAATAGCCAGAAGCTGGAAACAACTCAGATGTCCCTCAACTGAAGAGTGGATTCAGAAAATGTGGTAATGTGATTCATTTACACAATGGAATATTATTCAGCTATTAAAAATAAAGAAATCATGAATTTTCAGGCAAATGGATGGAACTAGAAAATATCATCCTGAATGAGGTAATCTAGACCCCAAAAGACATTCATGGTATGTACTCAATGATAAGTGGATATTAGCCACAAAGGACAAAATACCTAGGATACAACTCACAGACCATGAGAAGTTTAACAAATAGGAAGGCCAGAGGAAACAAAATAATTGTGGGAGTCAGAGGGAGGGAGGAACCTAGGTGTGAGAGGGGAGAGAAGTTGAAAAGAGGAACAGGATCAGGTATAGGGGAGAGAAGAGAGAAGCCCAGAGGACCAGTTCAATGAATGGAAATAAGCAGCCTCTGGGGGTGGGAGGTGGGAGGACCCTCTAGAAAATACTAGAGACCTGGGAGGTGATTAACTCTCAGGACTCAATAGGGGTGCCCTTAGCCAAAATGCCCAACAGTAGGAAGATGGAACTCACAGAGTACACCTCCAGTACATAGAGCTTCAATTGGAAGGTTGGAATCAACCTTCCAATTACCAACCCACAGTCAACATTTCTGACGGAGAATTGTTCCTGTCTAAGAGAACTGCAGGGATAAAAATGGAGATGAGACTGAAGGAAAAATGACCCAGTAATTGGCCCAACATGGGATTCATCTCATTGCGGAGTGGGACACCAAAGCCTGAATCTGTTGCTGATGTTATGATGTGCTTATCGACAGGATCCTAATGTGGATGTCCTCTGAGAGGCCCTACTAGCAGCTAACTGAGATAGATAAAGATGATTCTCACAGCCAAGCATTAGACAGGCAGAAGTCTGGACCCCTATGGAAGAGTTAGGGGAGGCACTGAAGAAACTGAAAGGGATGACAACCCCATAGGAAGACCAACAATGTCAACTAATGTGGAATCCTGAGAGAGACTAATGCACCTATCAAAGAGCATACACATGAGTTCATCTGAGGCCCCAGGAAACACGTAGCACAAGGCTTCTTTGTCTGTCCTCACCTGGAGAGGATGAACCTAACCCTGTAAAGAATTGATGTCCCGGGATTGGGGGATACCTGTGTGGGCACCCTCTCAGAGGTAAAGAAAGGGTAGGGGAGTTGGAGGAAGAAGTGTGTGAAGGAGGATTGGAAGGGGGCAACTTTTTAGATATAAATAAGTTAAATAATTATTTAACTAAAAAATAAAAATAAACAACCACCCACAGCTGAAGAAGAACCTACTACTATTCTTTCACAGACCAGTACAATCTCCAAATTCATGCTAAATATATACAGTTACACCCAGAGGTGAGTAAAACTCTCACCCCAAATCAACAATCTTCTGGTCAAAGTACAAAGAACAACTGAGAGGTGGGATATCCACAACCCCCCCCCCACTGATGGGTCTAGAACACAATCCCTGTACCTAAGTCTCAGAGAATATCATAGAAGAGAGAATAGAAAAATGATAAGAGCTAGAGAACCAGAACATCTTCTACCAGAGTCTTCTCCATATGACAGGAGACTTGCACCCAGGAACTTTCAGCAAATCAATCCTAACCAGGATCTGAATAATGACAATACCAATTGACAGGCCAATGTTGATGGGAAAAGCTCACCAGGCAGAACCCTTAAGTGAAGAGCTACAAGCACTTAACAAGTGCTGAGAGAAGAACCCAAAACCAAATATAAGCCCTCAAAGCATATACATATAATCCAAACTAAACTAAATAACCAGATTTAATGTACATAATTGTGTGTATATATACATATATACATGTAATTAATGAAAATGAGGCAATGGATTTGACAGGAATCTGAGTGAAACCTGACAGAAGGGGCTAAAGGGAGGAGAATTGGGAAAAGGTTTCAATACAGTGTACATATGTAAAAACATAAATTAATAAAAGCAGATTTTTTTAAAGCATGCTTTATCTGGAATGATTTGCACAGTTCAATCATAAACTCAATTAATGATATATTTTAATGTTTGTCCCTTAGGTATTCTCATAATGAGGTCAGAAGAATTGTTAATATTTGTTGCTTTTATAAGTCCAAAACCAATCATACAAATGTCAGCAACAAAGCTGCATGCTTGTGCTATATCACAGTGTTTGTGCTGGTGATGACCTATAGTCAAGAGCGAAGGAAAAACGGGTGCCTTTGGAATGGAAATTGGAAAACTCTTGTACCTTTAATTCATACTCAGTCACTTGGTTTTGTGTTTTTCCATGCTCATTAAAGTGGAAACAAAATTACAAGAAATGAAATACAGAACTAACATTTTCTATCCATTTCTTAAGCTTTTATTTAAGCACAATGCATTCTCACTGATACTGTTTGAAACATTCAAAAATTGTTACCTTTATGAATTGAGAAACAGAGATGGAGAGATAGATAACTTGGTTAAGAACACTTGTTGTTCTTTCAGAGGACTAAGGTTCAGCTCATAGTACCCACAACTAATGATTCATAACTCCAGTTTCAGAGAATCCAAAGCTAGTTTCTGACCTCCACTTATATCAGATACACACCTATGGTATATATACCTGCAGGCAGGCAAAATACCCAAACACATTAAGTAAATTAAGTTAAATTTTTTTTTAATTTTATTTATTCGAAGACACCCCAAACAAAGAAACGCAAGGAAGGGAAAGTCGATTGAGGGTTTATAGATTCAGAGGGTGATTTCATGACCATTGTGGTGGGGAGCATGGCAGCAGTCAGGCAGCCAGGAAGGTAAGACATTAGAGCAGTAATGGAGAGCTTACATCTTCAAACACATTGACCAGGCAAAGAGACACTAAAAATTGCATAGACCTGTTGAAATCTCAAAGCACAGCCCCCAGTGACACACCTCCTTATTAATAAGACCACACTATTTAATCCTTCCCAGTTTCAACTACTAAGGACTGAGCATTCAAATATATGAGCTGAAGGGGTCGATTCTTATTCAAAACATTATAGCAGGCCATTTTTGTCCCAAAGATCTTTCTTTAACACCATAAAGTTATTTGTGCTCATTTTCAATTCTAACATCTCCTCTGCCACATTTATACACACATAAACGTTTTTTAACTTTGATTCATTTGTAGATTTTTAAAATTTCTTTTGGTTATTTTATTTACATTTCAAATGTTATCTTCTTTCCTGGTTTTCTCTCTGCAAACCCTCTATCCCCTCTCCCCTCCATCTTGCTTTGGTGAGGCTGCTCCTCCACCCACTTACTCCCACCTCACCTCGCTGGCATTCCCCTACACTGGGCCATCAATCCATCATAGGACCAAGAGCCTCCCCTCCCATTGATGCTAGATAAGTCAATGATCTGCTGCATATGCAGATGGAGACATAGGTCCCTCCATGGGTACTCTTTGGTTGGTGGTTTAGTCCCTGGGAGTTCTGGGGGTTCTGGTTGGTTGATATTGTTGTTCTTCCAATGGGGTTGTAAACCCCTTCAGCTCTTTCAGTCCTTCCCCTAACTCCTCCATTGTGGTTCCTTTGCTCAGTCCAATGGTTGGCTGCAAGCATTCACATCTGTTTTAATAAGGCTCTGGTAGAACCTTCTGGCTCAGAAGACAGCTATATCAATGTCCTGTCAGCAAGCACATCTTGGCATCAGGAATAGTATTTGGGTTTTGAGTCTGAATATGGGATGGATCTCCATGTGGGGCAGTCTCTGGATGGCCTTTCCTTCCTTCTCTGCTCTACTCTTTATCCCTGTATTTCCTTTAGACAGGAGCAATGCTGGTTTAATATTTTTGAGATGGGTTGGTGGCCCCATCCCTCACCTCAGGGCCATTCCTAACCTCTGTATATGGTAGAGACAATATGCAGAAAAATTTTTAATGTTCCTTCCATCCTGATGGAAGTACTCTATTGTACTCTTATGTGACTTCTAGATGAACATAGCCAGGAGCACTAGAGCACTGGGTCTATTTTCAGTTTGCAGTTGCTGCACTAGTTTATGTTCTCACCAGCGGCAAGAAATGATTCTCCTGCCCCACGACATCCTTGTTAGCTTTTGTTGCATTACAGGAGTGCATACCCTGCCTAGTAAGTATAGTCCTGGGGGTCAAATCCAGGACATCCTGCATGCTGAGCCAGCTTCCTTCCCACTGAGCTTCATATCCAGTCCTGAGTTTTTCATGGTGGCATTTATTATATTGAAATAAATATTTTAATTTTAATACAACAAATTAAAGGTAGGATATCCAAGGATCACAATAGCACCAGAAAATCAGTTTTTTTGAAAAACAAACAAAATCAAAGAAAACTCCTAAGTTTTTATATAATAGAAATTGAATTAAACTCAGGATAAGGGAGAAAAAAGGTCATTGTTTCAACACCACCAATGTAAATCCCAACAGCAGCATCCTGCAGCCTGCTCTATGTTAGTCTGTGTGCCAAGAGCTTTTACTTCTCATGTTTCTTCTGGAGCCTCGAGAAGGATGGGCTTCCCAATTCTTTCATGTCATATCCTTACCATCCAATGGATTTGTCTTAAGAATATTAATGTCTCTACTACAATCCTAAGACATAAATTTATCACCTTTGTCCAGACAAATTTCTGAAGCAAAGAAAGATTGGGAGATTTGGCCAAGTTCCACAAATTAACAGAAGATTAGTTTAAAATCAGCACAATTGCATATCAAAGTATGAAGTGGTTTGTATTGTACGAAGTCAAATACACATAATGAAATGCCAAGGGACGTGTAAAGGAGTTACAAGAAGAAGATCTTCTAATGCCCTCACACAGATGCCCAAGCCAAAATTCCTACCACACAGAGCCAAGGCCAGTGGGAAGAGGAGAGGGATGGATGCTTTGTTACTGGTTATTGCAAAATCTACATAAGCAAGTTTGCTGAATAAATTCATATTGTGTTACATCATTAATTTGTAAAAACGTGAATCTGAGAATGTAGGACATGAAGGTGTATATGTGTGTGCGCGCACGTGCGTGTGTAGCCTTAGAACTTATCATGCAGCTGAGGGTACTCCTTCAGCCTTCTCCTCTGAAGTGTTTGGATGGCAGGTGTGCCACAGGCACTCTTCTTTCTATCCACCTCCATGTAATTAGAGAACAAAGACCTATGGACACTCCAGTAACTGCTCAATATTATTTTATGAAACCTAAAACCAGGCGGTCACATCCTTATCATTGCCGGTGCCACCATCCCATTCTACTCATGTTCTAGAGGAGCATGAAACAGTCTGTGCTCTCGGTAAGCATATCTGTCCCACTGTGCCTGCCAAGAGAAGCTTATTTCTCTGCACATTCTTGCACAGAAGTTTCTACAGCAATTTGCCTTTCTCTGTAGATATCTAAGAGGTCACACTGAGAATGAAATTAAAAGTTTACAATAAAGGCTAAAAAATAAAAATAAAACGAGGAAAGCCTTAGTGTTTTCATGTTACAACGAAGGAAACTGGGGAAAAGCTAATTGAGTCTGAAGATCATGTTCTCACCCTGGTGAGAGCACACATTTACCCGCTGAGGCCACGGGGGGGCGCCAGCTACAACTTAAGAGCAAGGGCTATCTTCCATGTCAAGTTCTTCCTGCCTTTCATGATCATCTTTTGGAAAATATCAGGCCTTCCTGGGATGGGAGGAATATTAAAGCTTAAATATTTATAAAAATAGCCCAAATACTGGAAATAATGTCTACTTTTGGATTATGAAAAATAATGGAAATTCATGAAATCCATACATTTCAAGTTTGTTTTTAAAATAAGGATGTACTGTGTATGTTTGTGTGGGCATGTGTGAGTGTGTGTGTTTGTGTGTGTGTGTGCGTGTGCGTATGTGAGAGAGACAGAGACAGAGACAGAGACAGACAGACAGAGAGTTTGTATGCATGTATATGTGGAGGTCAGAGGGACTCCTCAGTCTCATATGTCATCCACAGAAAGTCTCTCTATCTCCTTGTAAGGGTATCTCAAAGGCCTGCTGGAGGCTATGCTGGTAGTAAGATCCAGTGCCAAGTCTGTCTCTGCTTCTCCAGCACTGGGAGTCAAGTGTGTGTACCAACACCGCCACATTTTTTTTTTTTTTTTTTTTTTTTTTTGCGTGGTGCTAAGGATTGGATCCATTGAGTTAAAAGAAACAAACAACATTGAACGATGGTCCTAATACCAAAAGTGGTTATAAGAGACAACATTGGATGACTATCATACTCACGGAAAACCATAAAATTGTTCAGTAATAACAAATACACATACAGAGCTCTCCCTAATTCAAACACAAAGAGAGACAGAGAAAGTGGTCTGGCTAAACAATGGCTCTTTCTCTTCCCTCCAAATGTCCCAGATGTTTCAAACACTAGAGTATAGTCAACTCACTTGAGAAATATGATATCAGAGATTTTAGGACCATTTTTTGGAAAGTCTTGTTAATGATCTGATAATTAACTAAACTGTGGACTATGATTTAAACTATGTTGCTAAACTCTGATGTGCCTTTTAAGTTTGTAAACTGTAGAGTCTGGGAGCAAGAACATGCTCTCTAGTTTCCTTTCAAATCCCCTTTTCTAGGTCACGTTGCCCCTTGGTCTCTAAGGGGTGTGAGAAGCAAGTAGCTTTGGATATTGAAAAATACTTTGTCTCTTAGACCATCAAGAGAAGAAAACATTTCCAGAACATGCCATTGTTTACCCCATAATAAAAATCAGTCCACAAAGACATATAGAAGTGAGAAGCCCATCCCTGTAGGGAAAGCTCAATTGGAAGCTCCAGCTGCCTGTCTCCATTTCTCTAATAGATTTCTGGTAGATGTCTACAAAACTTCCTGTTGATAATGCTGTATTTGGTATCTTCATATGCTCTACTAATCAAGTTATTACAGTTATCTCTGATGAATACTGTACCACACACATACAAGCATACACACATACACACACACACGTGAGTGTGCACACACATTAAATACATGAAGTCTAATAAACTCAGGGGCTGGGGGGTTGGCCCAGGGGATAAGAGTACTTAGTGCTTTTGCAAAGAACTAGCTTTGTTCCCAGTATCCATGTCAGGAGGCAACTGTATGTAGCTCCAGTATCCATGTCAGGAGGCAACTGTATGTAGCTCCAGTATCCATGTCAGGAGGCAACTGTATGTAGCTCCAGTTTTAGGGGATTCAATGCCCTTTTCTGGCCTCCACAGGTACTCACATACATGTAGAGAAATAAACATACAAAAATATATTTTTTAAATATTGAGAAAATTATCCTTCCAATTTGACAATGCTCTGCTGTGCCTGCTGCTTCTCTCTATGTGCTGCTGGCTCTTTGTACTTTTACATCTGCTTATTCCATGCTCAGTAACCTTACTCATTTCAACTTACTCAATAAACTCAAACTCAACAATGCCTACCAGTGACCATTCCCTGAACAATCAAGGCAAACCAAGAGAGAAGAAATTGTGACATAGAATGTTTATTTCTTTTTCTACTTTATGACCTGTGTCAGACAATATGATTAGTATAGTAGATCATGAAAGAAGCAACTTAAACATTTCTAGGACAGATAATAGGAAGAACATATAGTATAGAAGAGTATGTTATTTATTTATTTTTGTTGTTGTTTTCTAAATCGTTGTTTAATTTATGTATATGAGTACACTTTATCTGTCTTTAGACATACCAGAAGAGATCACTGATTCCCATTACAGATGGTTGTGAGCCACCATGTGGTTGCTGGGAATTGAACTCAGGATCTCTGGAAGAGCAGTCAGTGCTTTTAACCTCTGAGCCATATTTGCAGTCCATATGCTATTTATTTTAAAAACATACATGTACACACAGGCTGTTTCCTTGTGTGTGTGTGTGTGTGTTGGGATACATGTGTGTGAATTCAGAGAGAGAAAAATTGTGACATAGAAGGTTTCTTCATGTGGGAATCAAAAAAATACAATAAATGCTGCCCTGTATACTAAAAGTTATGGTAAGTGAATGTGAGGAGAAAGCAGCCATTTTTACTCCCTTCATCTTGTCCTTTAGGAAAACCAATCTCTTTTTTCAAGACTGAGCTGATACAGGAAGGCCTCTCCCATTCCCTTTTGCTGATCACAGCACTGATTTATAGCTTTCACCTGGAGGTTTTCAAGCGTAAGGTCCACATGATACCATACCTAGCAGAAAGAAGACGGAAGAAATGGGAAAGCAGACACAGTGTAACTGTGGGAGTTGGGACATAAGAAACTACATTCCTACATGAAACATAGCCAATGTGTATGATCATTCCAAGAGTAGGAAAGACACAGGCAGATCCTCTGAGGATAAGTCTCAAGTTCATACCCACCAGAGCTTGCCAACATAGAAAGTTTACATTGCTGGCAAGTTCCCTGAGGATTGCTCTTGCTGGTGATTGAATTTGTGCTGCAAGAAATTCTGGATGGGAGATCCAAAATCTCAAAACCTTATATAAAATGTACTCCACAGGATAAACACTTGCATCCCATTCATAGAGAGTAACACAGGAGACAAGCAAGAATGAGGGAAGGAAGAGGGAATAGAAGACATTTTCTCCAGGTTCTCAATTGCACAGCACTACATGAACCAGAGGAAAGCTTGGAGCAATGAGTGGTTTATTACCAGAGGAAATAGCACACCCCAAGACCACACTCCACAACCAGCTCTTAAGCAAGCATATGAACAGGAAACCTAAACAGCACCATCAAAACAGCTTAAGACTCTAAATTAATGTAAGTACTGAAAATGGTACTGAGTCAGACTTTGATTCCGAAACTCAAACACAGTTGTCAGAGATGATAGTAAAACTCATGTAGCTTCAGCTGACAGTCTGTAAGCAAGCAAACACACACACACACACACACACTCACTCACACACACACAGACACACTCAGACACAGACACACACAGACACAGACACACACACACAGACACACACACAGACACACACAGACACAGACACACACACACAGACACACACACAGACACACACAGACACAGACACACATAGACACACACAGACACAGACACACAGACACACACACACAGACACACACACACTCACACACACACAGACACACACGCACACACACACAGACACACTCAGACACAGACACAGACACACAGACACACACAGACACACATAGACACACACAGACACAGACACACAGACACACACACACAGACACACACAGACACACACACAGACACACACACACAGACACACACACAGACACACACACACTCACACACACACAGACACACTCAGACACAGACACACATAGACACACACAGACACAGACACACACACACAGACACACACACACTCACACACACACAGACACACACACGCACGCACACACTTGATCTTGTTTTGTTTTCTCTATAAGTCTTTAAGATATACACTGGTTGGTTTTGTGGTTTTAGTTTTGTTATTTTAAGTTTACTCGAATATTGTATACACATACACCTTTAACATCATCAAAACAGCTCATCAGGTAAAAACACAAAGCACTTGTGTTTCTTGGACGCCTCCCCCATATGTATATTGTGGTATATAAACCCTGCACTCACAAATAGTAGTAATAACAATAATGAAATAAATACTAAGAAAGCGACACAGAGCTAGGATTTAGGTTTTCAGGGTGACTCAGACATGGTACTTTTACTAGGTATCACAAACTATAAAATGATGTCACATTCCTGAAATTCAACCTGTCCTGTATGGGAAACGGAACAGCTAGAGTTAACTAGCCCTCAGCCTGAGGAGATGTTTGAAATTGAAGGCAGCCAATGGTGACTCAGCACTGTGGCCAGCACACAATGACTACTGGATCAACAGCAGCTGCTGTTATGATTATGGAGAAATATTAATGTGTACACAGATTTAGAGCTCAAAATGAGAGCATTCACTTCATTCAATATGCATTTTAGAGGACTTTTGTGGTGCTTATGAAAAGGAATAAAATTAACTTCTTTGCCTTGTGAGAGCATAATGTAAAATACCCAGAATACTTCCTAGCAGGCGAATGCCTTTCTTCTCAGCGACTACATGACAATGTTTAAAGGAGAAAGGAAACACATTATACAGTTAAACATGGAATAATGGGAGTCTGTATGTCCAGAACAGATAATCAGAACATCACCATTATGATAATTAAAAGTGGGGACAGGATTTTGGTGGAAAAGGGG
The DNA here is from genome assembly GCF_978045245.1 of Mus caroli. Classification (NCBI taxonomy): domain Eukaryota; kingdom Metazoa; phylum Chordata; class Mammalia; order Rodentia; family Muridae; genus Mus; species Mus caroli. The sequence continues at coordinate 120,569,782 of NW_028227256.1, forward strand.
AAAATCATGAGGATCTGAGTTCAAATCCCCAGCATCCCTATTAAAGACCAGGCATAGAGACTGGAGAGACTGCTCAGAAATGGAGAGCACTTGTTGCTCTTGCAAACGACCAGACTTCCTTACAATCATTATGTGAGGGCTTACAACCATCCCATTCTATGAAATCTAAAACATTATTTCTAGAACATCTGAGGACACCAGGTACACACATGGTTCACATACATATGTGTAGGCAAAATGATAACTCAGTAAGATAAATAAATTGAGAAAAACAAAGCATCCCTATCTGCCTATGTGCCTGCAACACAATTGTTATGTGTGGCAGAGGTAGAAGCATCTCTGGGCCCTGCTGCCATCCAAGCTTCATGTTCCCTGAGTCTCAGTATGGAACAAATAAGGTGAAGCATGATAAAGACATCTGATGTCCTCCTTGGACCTCAAACATACACAAACATACACCATTCACTCATGCACATGTGCAAACACTACACACACACACACACACACACACACACACACACTACACACACACCATAGAATGTCAGAGCACCATGAACTAACTTAATACACAAAGAAACTGATAGGAAAATTTGAAAGTATCCTGTTAAATCATCAAACGCTAACTTATCAAATCTAGGCCTAGAGTTTGTGTCCTATGCTCAGAGTTCATAGAACTCTGTGCCATTTTTCATTCAGAAGAAAATAGTCACAGTCCACTCTGTGACTAGAAGCAGCAAGAAGTTTAATCTAAGTCTATAGATCAGAAAGAACACTTTCAGCACTCCCTTCCATGAAGGGGATGGAAGGGTCCACAGCCCATGTTAGGCAACGGACTCTAATTACTAATCTGCAAAGTGTGATTCTGTTCCGGGATATCAAAGGATTATTGTTGTCACAACATCAGTAGAGCAGACAGCAAAGAAATCTATATGAGCCTCTGAGAGCGGGTGCCTACATCCACATAGATACCTGCAAGACTCAGGAAATGTGCTGTCTTTGTGTAGCATTTGCTAGCACTTTAAATCTTTAAGGGAGAATGATGGGAAGAAAAAAATACTTATCTTTTCTTTGTCTAGCTCTAATCAAAGTTAGAATGCATGTGTGGAGTCCAATTTAACCATTAATTTGGTGCCCCAAACTAAAGTATTTCAGAAGAATGAAGCAAATCAAATCTTTCTCAATCTTGGAGTTTTAATAAAATCCTTCCATGTGTGATTATTTTTTAATTAAACCCAATATCCAATAAAACATAAATACTTTCAAGTAATATAGAATGTAAAGAATGTTCATTCTTTCTAAGAACTTACTAGAACATGTTCCAATAGAAAGTAAAGTCCTCGAAGGGTGGCTCAGTCCTTGCTCCCCTTGCAGACCACCAAAGTTTAGTTCATAACATCCATATTGAGCAGAGAATCCAACACCCTCTTCTGACCTCCACAAGCAATTGCACTTAGGTGTGTGCACATATACATAAAAATAAATCTTACAAACGAAAGTTAAAAAAAAAACAAAAATAACAGAATATTTACTTCTACACAAATGTATTCACAAATGAAAGGAAGCCAGGGAAATTGAGCCAATTATATATTTTATAAAGGAATATAACTTAAAATTTTCAATAATAAAATCATGATATGAAGAAGCATGAATAAATCTCCTGAAGTGGTCTGTGTGTGATGTATGTGTGTGTTGAAATAGCACATCAAATTTTATTAATATACACAAGAGCATACTGACAAAAAGAAAATAAAAAGTTAATAGAGTGTGGGTATTTGTAGCAAAAATACTACCCACAAATAAAAATATAAAATGCCTAAAACAACTATGATCTAACTTTAAAACAGACAGCATCTATTGATTAAAGGAACTGGGTTATTGGTGTTTTGCATCACAGAGTAACATCAAATATGTCCTATTAAAAGTATCAAGCACTAATATAAACATATTATGTCATATTTGCTTATATGACAATCTGGAAAGCAAAAATCCATTTGAAACAAAAAACAGCACTGTCTCCTAAGAACTGTGAATTAAGCAGAGAATAAGAAAAAGACAAAGAGGGATTTAGGACCTGCCCCATGTATACAATGTAGTGGGCATTACATCGCTGTACACAAGCACACATAACAGTTCACTAAAATGGATGGTGATGATGTGTAGTATCTCCAAACATTTTCCACAAGGACAAAAGGAAATTGAATTGTCTCTATTCCAGCTGGGGTGTTCAGCTTCTTCTTATTCTTCAACATAAATATTTCTAAATGATTGCATGTATTTAGACAATCAACTCCACATTGGTAATTTTACTGTTAAATACATTAATCTGCACTGAGAGGAACACACGCTGTTGTTTTTAATTTTTATTAAATACGTAACGCCTTAGGGCTGGAGAGGTAGTGCAACAGTTGTAAGTGTGAACTACTCTTCCAAGGGATCCTAATTCAGTTCCCAGCACCGGAACTAAACAGTTCACAGTCAACTTTAACTCCAGTTTTAAGGAATCCAAATTCTTGTTCTGGTATCTGTGCATACCTGAGCTCAAGTACACATAAGCACTACACATACATACACACACACACACACACACACACACACACACACCCATACACACACACACACACACACACACACACACACACACACCCATACACACACACACACACACACACACACACATGTAAATACTTAAAGAGCACTTTAAATTTCTATACCTGTCATGTCTACATAATATAATCAGTATGGGTTTAATAATTTATAGTGAGATGAAAGAACTAATTGCACACTTCATAAATGGCACTAAACAAGAATATAAAATTAGATACTAGGTAGATGCAAATAATTCATCCTAGTAATAGGACAATTTAAGCATGCTTTCTACCCTCATATGTATATGAAACATATAGTTATGTCTGTAGTCAAAACTTATGTGCCTTGGTTTGGAGATTCTTGTTTTGTCTGACCAAATACACTGTGAAGAGTGTTAACTACTACAATTCAATATACAAAGGTAACTCAATTAACAAGTAAAATCAGAGGTCTAGAAAGGTAAATTGAAAGAAGTGATTTTGCTCTGAAATCAATTTACCCCTTCCAGATAATTTAATTAAATTGTGGCTCTTCTAACAGCTACTGGAGCTACTGACTTGATACAACTGTTATTAGTCAAAATGAGCATTTTAATAAACTCCATCACAGATAGAACTCAGTAGAGTGTCATTTCTAAATTATTAAGCATTTTGTACCTGAGAATGAGATTGCTTGCCACAGTACTATATGAGAGTTCAGGACTTTGTTCACAGTTGTTCTATTTGCTCAGGTTGACAATCAACCATACACTCTGAAACATTAGTTTCAAAAATATGAGCCCACTGTGCCTCAAGAAAATTGCAAGGAAATAGAAACACTTTCATAGAATCAGCTCATAATCTCTTCATCTTTCAGAGTTGTGATTATCCCCAGAGAGAAAAGATTCACTTTTGCATTCTTTCACAAAGCCACAGGTTTATTTTCAGAGGGAGTTCACAGTCATAAACGTAAATGTGTCAATTTGCATGTATACATGATTAATATCAGTGTAGTTGTTAACAACACAAAATCAACAAGCACCTGGGAGACAAACCTACAGACATGTTTGTGATGTTGGTGTTCTGATAGTGTTCCTTTAGATGGGAAGATGCACATACCCACCTTGAGTGGTACCATTCCCTGGCTGGGATCCTGGATTGCTTCAAAGGAGAAAAAGGACTGAGAAGGAGCATGCCTTCATAGCTCTCAATTTCCACAAAGGGAAGTAACATGATTAGCGGCCTCAAGCTCTTGTGGTCTTGCCTCCCTAACCAAGATGAACTATAGCTGTTAATTTTGAGCCAAATTAAACCTTTTCACCTTTAAGCTTTTGTCATAGTGTGTTATCACAGCAACAGGAAAAGAAACAATGGCAGTCAATATCCCATTCATTGGATCATCTGTTTAAGGATGTTTCTTGGGCTTCTTGGTTCTTGGTCCCTGTAATATGGTCTAATACCTGACAAATGCTCAGCTAATGTTTATTGCATGCAACATGTGTATGCATACTGCTTTAATATTAAGATAAACAGTTCCATATAATCATCTTAAATTATTCCATGGCATCCCAAAGTATTGATACTGTTTGTCAATACCATGCATTTTGTCTTGGTTCTAACCCAGTTAGATCTTGTTTCTAACTTCCATGACTGGTGCTGGCAGGGCAATATTCTGGACCATCTCTGTGCATACGAGAAATCATTTGCATAGAAGTCGCAAGCTGGTGCCTCCTAACTTCCCCCCATTCAGTCTGATCTCAGTAGTATTTCCTTTTTCAGAGTGCCCTAAAAGCTTCAAGCATGTTTTTGCTGGTGTTAAGAATGTTTACCAGCTCTTTTTTTGTTGTTGTTGTTTTTCATAATTTTTAACATAGTTTTCTCTCTCTTTTCAGTAGTAGTCATCCAATGCCACCCAATCAACATTTATTAAACATCTTGCTCATTTTGTTTTCTTGGAAAGCTTTTATACATGCTATCTAATATTCTGTTTCTTTCGTACATATGCTTTGTGGTATATGCCAAGTTTATTTCTAAGCAGTTTCTTGAATTCAAAATTTAAATTACTTCTCCAAGTCTCTGTAAGGAAAAAAAAAAATCAAGAGAGCGTTAACTCAGAGTCCCTAGCTCTCCCAAATACTGAATACTATTACACAGTTAAGTATTCCTATCCTCTCCCTACCCCTCCCCTCTGGTCCTCCTGCTTTCCCCTTAATTTTCTAGACTTAAGAGAACACATTTAAATATCCAGGCACTGACTGAGTTTTGTTTTACTGCCCAACTAGATACAATCAAGCAACACATACATATACATCTGAACTGATATGCTGAAAAATCATATAATAATTAGTGAGTATTTTAATAAAGCATAGTGACAGGGTGACCTAAAAAATTCAAATAAACTCTGTTTAGTTTAAAATTGTAAGCAAAAGTTAAACACTCTGGAGGGAAAAATCTTAGTTAACTTGGCTTTCCCCATAGCCTTCCTACAGCCTTCACTTGCTCTCTCCCTCTCTCTCTCTCTCTCTCTCTCTCTCTCTCTCTCTCTCTCTCTCTCTCTCTCTCTCTCTCTCTCTCTGTCTCTCTCTCTCTCTCACCCTCTGTCTCTCTCTGTCTCTGTCTTCTCTGTCTCTCTCTGTCTCTGTCTCTCTCTGTCTCTGTCTTCTCTGTCTCTCTCTGTCTGTCTCCCTCTGTCTTTCTGTCTCTCTTTCTCTGTCTCTCTCTCTGTCTCTCTCACACACACACTGATCTATTTTGAGTATTAGTGATAATTCAGCAGCTTTTGTGCTTGCAGAATCTTCCCCAGGCAACATCCATCCCTTAAGACATTGAAAGATTATTGGCAGATATATGGCATCTATTTGCATGAGTCAAAATGCATTTACAATTAGACTTATAAATGTTCATTAAACTGATTACCCATGCTAGACTTCGCCTTTGAGTATGCTACTCAGAATCACCCAGGCAACTGATTTTTATTAGTTTCTTCAGGGGAAAAATGTCCTTGGAATCACAGAGGATATAATAAAAAAGTGCCCTAAATTTGCATTGGAAGAGCTAGGTGTTAAAGTGCGTGTCTCAGGGCCAACTAATTAAATGTGGACTTTATTTTGATTTCTTCAGTTGATTATGAAATGGAGATGGATTAAACCACCTTCACATAGTTTCTACCCTACTCATTGAGATCATGACTCTAAAGCAGAAATTACAGCCTAGGAGTCTCAGATCAACTGAAGCAGGGCTCCATTTGGCTGGTGAACACAGACCATTTACTTTGTTTCTTCTGTGTTTTAGTGCTTGGGTACTGTTTGCATTATTGAATCTTTTTTAGGTTCCTTGTATTCATTCATATTCATTATCTATTTAGACTTCTTCAGGATCTTCACCCTCACAGACTAACATGCACAGTAATCTATATGACAGTTAAGAATTTGCTTTCATTCTTTATTTTATGTGTGTATTTGTGTGTGTTTGTGTGTGTGTGTGTGTGTGTGTGTGTGTGTGTGTGTGAAGGTCAGAGGACAACTTTAATGTGTGTCCTCACATTCTTCCATGTTTAGAATTATGTCTGTGGCTCATTGAATTGTATGCCAGGCTTGTTAACCCATAAGCTTCTGGGGTTTTCTTATGTCCATGTTCAGTTTCACCACATGAACACTGGGACTTCAAGTCCTGCTTAAGGGCTTCAGGCTTTTGTGGTAAAGACTTTATCAGTAACAATAAATTATCTCCCCAGGCCCTGAACTTGCTTTCTGGTACACGCCAAAACATCTACTATCTAGAAAGTCATTGGATTATCTCTTCTTTCAGCTGAGACAGTACTGCTGAAGAAATTCTCCGAAGCCCAGACTGAAAATAACATTGCTTAGTCACACTTAGCATTTATCACACATTTGTCAGCCTCAAACAAGCAGTTAGAAATGAACATTTAGTTCAGGCAATCTTTTGTTGCCTAGATCTGACTTTAGAAGCAGAGATAAACAAAAGTATGCAGTCCATGTGGGCCTGATAGTGTTGTTTATAGAAATTTATGTCATGCCCGTTTTTTATTTTACCATCTGAAAATGTCTAAACCATCCTTAGTTCACATTTACAAACACACTGGCTCTGTGAGTCATGCTTTGCTGATCCCTTCTTGAATGCATTAGAGTATAGTCTTACAGGGATCCACATTAGCATATGCTAATTTATATTAACATATGCTGATTTGGATGCATGAAGTGAGCCAGGTAGTGACTATAGGATGCTAAGGAGAGTATCCCCATTTAAAGATGAATCTGTTTTAGCCAATAAATTCACACATGCCTGTGAACCTGGGGTTGCTAGATTACTAATATTTTAAGAAAATATAAAAATATCTATTTTCTCAGAAAAGAGCCTCACTATGTAATGTTGTTAACAAACTGGCAAGTTCAACAACCACAAAATGTAACACCTGGAAGAAGAAAGCCACAAACTGAGCACATTGAAATATATATTCAGTATATATTGCGCTTGGGTAACTCAGTTTAGAACATGTTATCACTAGGTTTGTTTTTGAGACCAAAATTAACTGAGTTTATTTGTGGTTCTCTACTTTATGAACTATAAAATATTTTAGTTCAATATAAGTAAATAGGATATGAGTACGTTATTTATAAGTACATATAAAATGCACATGTGAATGTATGAATATGGTAATTACAAATAAGTCATATGAACTACAGAGTATACTTAGTACCTAGTAGAGGACTGAACTGTAGCTCCTTTTTGAATCTCTCAAGAATAAGCACATGCGTTGGTCTTATTCTTGACACCATCAGTTAGATAAACTCAAAGTTTAGGCAGGAATAATAGTTGCCCAAGCTCATTTGTGTAAATGACAGCTTCCTTGTGCAGGATATTATATGTCTACGTTACATATATTCATTTGTAAACAAACAGCTCTGTGGTACCAACTTTACTGAACTTATTTCTCTTTGGAAATCATTAAACTTTTCCTCTGCAAGATCAAATGAAAAAGCTCTCTAAAGGTCACTAATTGGAAATACACTGCATCATTTTTATTTTGCATTTCCCACACACTCATAAAAGTCATCATTGGTAATGATAATGGCCATGCTTTTGACAGCTCCACATAGAAACAGTGATGGACCAAACAAAGAAAGGAATGTAGAATAATGTTTAAAAGCTTGGATTAGTGTTAGGTAGCCTGGCATAGTATAAAGTTCTTCCTTCCTGGCCAAGGACAACTGGCATCTAAGTCTCCCTGGGCAACAGGGTCCTTGTCTTGTCTTCACATAGGAACTTCAGTTTTGATGGGGTGGAACTCAAATGAAATTGAAAGGTGCTTGAGAAGATCATAGAGAGGACTCAGAAATACCAGTTGTTGTTATGGAAACAATCGCTCTCATTATCAACTATCACACTTTAGTATGGAAAGGTAACTAACTGACTCAAACATTTCTATTTACTGATAACTTGGAGTGAAAATGTCAGCCATTCCTACTTCCCATGAGGAACCATGTGAATGGAGAGGAGAGGTGAATATGTGCCATGGCACGCGTGGTGCTCAGAACATCACAAGTGCCAGTCTTTGTTTCCTTCTTGCTTGAGATGAGATCTCTGTTTACCAATGTGTAGTGTCTCCTTTGCTGCTTGGAATGGCAGCCTAGTTGCCCTGAAATTCTGTCTCTACATCATATCTCCCTGTAGGGGCACTGAGATTACAGACATGAGCAGGCTACTACCAAGTGATTCTCCCTATCAATGGGTTCTGGGGATTTGAGGTGAGTCCTTATGTTTGTGTAACAGTGATTTTACCCTGCTGAGCTATCTTCCTAGCCAAACTTTTATTGTTATAAATATAAGAGGTATTCAATAAATCATCATTGAACAAAATAAAAAAAAAACAAAAAAACAAGGCAAATGTGTTTGAGCTTTTCTTCAGATTTATTCTCCTGTTATTCACAGTTGATAATTCCTGCAATTGTTTTACTTATTTAACTACTGTTTCCCAACCTACAATTTGTACTTTTGGATAACATTTCAAGCTACAGAAAGATCATTGTGTTAAGTACTATATGTGATGATCTGGAGGATGGTGAATACAGTAACTTTTAATTAGCTGTGTGTGTGTGTGCGTGTGTGTATGTATGTGTGTGTAGAGAGTAGAGCTTTGAGAGCAAGTGTATGATTATGCATGTGGAAGATCCAGGTGTTCTGTGAATTCTCTAACATTTTTTGAGAAAGGATTTCCCACTTAACTTGGTGCTAGAATGACTACCCAACAAACGCCATAGATCCTCCTGTTTCTGCCTCTCAAGTATTGGAGTTACAGGCATGTGCCACTTGGATATCCATGGTTTTAAGGTGAGTGCTTGAGATCCAAAATCAGGTCCTAATGTTTATGTTAGGATTTACTCACTAAGCCACCTCCTGAACCTCTAAATCACATTTTAAATTGAACATACTTGAAATTCACCACGAAACAGCTTCTTGTCTGCAGAAAAATAGGCCAAGAGAGACCCAATTTAAGAATGGAGTTATAGAGTAATGTCCTTTAATTAAAGTAAACAAAATATGGAAAAATACCTACAGTCAATACTGAAAATCTATAATCATGTGATTATGAACCTAAAAACATGAAGTAAATAAAGAAATATGTTCCTGCCATAAATGGAAAGTAGGAAAATAAATATAACATTTTTTTCCCATAGGGTTCAGTTTAGATACCAAATTTTCTTCCCTTTAAACCTGTGGATAGAGAGACATCTAGCAAGGACTACACTGTACCTACTTTGGAAGGAAGAGTTTTCAGAGAAAGGAATAAGATGGCTCAGTGCTTGTTATGCAAGCTTGGTGACCTCAGTTCAATACTTGGGACCCTTAAAAAGGCTTGAGAGCCGGGCAGTGGTGGTGACACACACCTTTAATCCCAGTACTTCGGAGGCAGAGGCAGGTGTATCTGTGAGTTTGAGGCCAGCCTGGTCTAGAGAGTGAGGTCCAGGACAGCCAGGGCTACACAGAGAAACCCTGTCTCGAAAATATAAAAAACAAAAAGCAAAAAAAAAAAAATAAACAAAAACAAAAAACAGCAAAAAAAAAAAAAAAAGGGTTAAGAAAGTGAGCTCTTAAGTTGTCTACTATCCTTTACTTTCATGCCATGCCATACAAAATCACACACACACACACACACACACACACACACACACACACACAGGCACACACAAAATATAAGCAATTTATAAATTGTTTTCATTTTTTTAAAAAACAATTTCTTCAAATAAAACATTGATTTACTCCTATGGATATCAACAAAATATAAAATAATTGTTTTATTTACTTAGATAAATAAACTAATATATTTTATCTATGAACACTGAGCCAATGGAATAGGAAGCACTCCACAAAATTTGGTGAGAAGCTGTAGTGAGTACTAAGATTTATGCTTCTGAAGCAAATAGGTTAACTATGACATCCCTTGCAATATATGATAGTGGCCCTTCTTGCTAAAAACACATAATAAAAGTTATCATGAATTTATCACTTGATAAGTGATACATTTAGTAAGTTCAAATTTTAGTCCAAAATCTAATAATCATAAAACTGATTTTCAGAAATCCCATAGTCTGGAATCAGACATTAGACACAGGAAATTGGCTAAGATTTTTTTTGCCTTTTGTTAAGATAAAATCCTCAGAAAAGAGTAAGGAAGAAAGGGTTTATTCTGGCCTTCAGTCCAAGTTATCATTCCTTCTCCTGGGGAAACTGAAGCAGCAGAAGCTTATAGAATATAGTCATATCACATCCATAAGCAAGAGACTGGGAGCAATGTGTGCGCATTTTTATTCACCTTTTCCACTTACAGTCATGGGTGTAACTAGTGAATGTGAGTGTGTCTTCCCACTTAATTAAACCAATCACAATAGTCCCCTACCAGCATATCCATACACCCATCTTCCAGGTCCAGTTCTTGAGAAGTTGTAAAACTAATACCTAGCATCACAAAAATCACTAATAATTGGCTGTAAAATGTTTTCTAAATGTTATGAGTAAGAGGCTTGTCTACAACTCAGCAGGGTTCAGAGTTAGGACACCTGGGAAGTGATAGGTCCTGAGATCATGGCGGTTCTGATCTCATTCATTGATGGCCTAAGTTAATAGGCTACTGGAAAGTCATGAAGGACTTTGAATAGTCCTAGATGCCTACTTTATCTCTCTCTGTCTTAGTCTCACTTTCTCTTTCTCTCTTATACATATACAAAATGCATAAATAAACAAAATATAATGAAAAGAGAGCAACACAAAGAAAATCTAATAAAAGCTAGAAATAAATTAAATTCTCTTTACATTCATTTCTAAAAATTTTAGTTCAGTACTCCTTATCTTTAGAGTTCAATTTTTTAATTACACATGGCTGCTGGGATACAAATACACACATGGTATCCTTTGGGATATAAGTCAAGTAACTGATATAAGACAGAAAAATTACATAAAACATCCATTCAGTTCAACAAGTGCTTACTGAGTCCTGTAACAGAAATACTAAGTATGTCCCTGGCAAGACATTCATAATTAAATCACAAAACTGCATCTGCTATTGAAAAGAATACAATCTCCTGGGTCAGAGACTAAAACAAATAAACACAGTGAAGGTTATGGGACATATGGCCAGTAGACAAAGAGTATTAAGTTTTGAATGTGAAACATCCCCGGTAGGCTTATGAATTTCAACACTTCGTTCTCAGCTAGACAGAAGAGCTAGAGCTAGAGAGCTGTTTTGAAAAGCTGAGACTTGTTAGGAAAGTTGGGACCTGTGGGAGCATTGTTGGAAGAAGTGAGTCGCTATGAGTTTTTATAATCCAGCCTCATTCTTTGTTGGCCCTCTATTTCTGGACTGACTTTGTTACCAGCACTTCCTCGAACTGTAAACCAAAATAAACATGTCTTTCCTTGGGCTGCTTTTGACTGATATTTATGTCTCCACCACTAGGAAAATGATCTCCATGGACCAGCTAAGGCTCATCTAAAAGCTCTCTGAGGTGTTCGAAAAGGTGATGCTGGAGTTAAGTTTGGAGTAAGTAAGGAGATCAGAGAGCAATGGCAGAACAATGTGGATATTCCAAGTGCGCTTTGAAGAGTAGGATACCATATAAAGAGGTGCTAAGGAAAATGACCCACTTCAAAGCTGTAGTGAATACCAAAGGGACAGTAAGAGAAGACCTTTGCTTCACATGCAGATCCAATGGCTTAGATATGGTGATGGGGGACAACAAAGCAAAGGCAAACACAGTGTCCACCTGCTAAGTTCCTTTGGTGACATTTATTTTTAGTTATAAGTGTGTGTGTGTGTGTGTGTGTGTGTGTGTGTGTGTGTACAAAAGTGCAAGAATTCATGTAGGCCAGGAGTAAGTATTAGATCCTCAAAATCTGGCAAGGTGGTTATGAACTATCTGACATGGTACTGAGAATCTAACTCGCATCTTATGCTATTCTGTCCACACACTTTGGTGACATTGAGAAGGCAATGCTTCATTTATTTACTCTAAAAGACTTAACCCATTGCTCTGTCTCTGATGAGTGTCAGATACTAAAAGAAAGATCAACTGATAGAAATGCTCACTCACAGGACAGGGAAGAAATACAAGTCAATATTTAAAGCATGTATCAAGGAGACTTCGCTATAGGTAAAATGCTGCTCACATAAGCATAGGTCAATCTCTCCCTAGTATGTAAATGCCAGGCACTTATAAACCCAGTTCTGGGGAGGTTGATACAGGAGGATGCTTGGCGCTTATTGGTCAGTCAGTCTAGCTGAGTTGAAGAATATCCTGTTCAACCTGAAAGAGAGCTTGCCTCAAGAAATGAAGTGGAGAATGTTTGAAGACATTATTGATATTGAACCCAAACCTAGCCACATAGAAACCTGTAAACACATATGCAAACATTAGTCTCTAAATTAATAACTATATTCCTTGCCCACAAACCCAGACTTAATATCTGAGAGTGACACCTATGAAACAAACATGTTTTATGTCTTATCATTGCATGCCTCTTAACACTCACAAAGAAAGACAAACCCACATTAAATAACTATTACTTACTTTAAAGATGGGAGAATTAAAATTTAAAGCCATTAGATGATTAACCTAAGGCCAAGGATCTGTTTTATAGTGGACCTAAGACTCACAACTAAATTACAACTGTTACCTTATTCTGTACTTCTAATTATGAAGATTCATTAAAAGCTCCCTAGTGGAAATGTGAACTAGATCTTCATAATCAAGAGCACCTTGCAAAACAGTTAAGTGAATATGTCTGACTTAGAAAGTATGCTCTAGTTGTCCTTGTTGCTGTGCAACAGCATGGCTTGGGCTGTGCTTACATACATACTATATACATACATACATACTTACATAATACTACATACACTAGAAAAGTTTGGAAACTTTTAAGTACCTTGGTTTTACCATAGATGTTAGAAGATATATTTGGTATTTTTTTTCTCTCTCTCTCTACAAACTTCAAATAAGATGCCAAATGGTCTGTTTTTAATTTTAATTCAAGTGTTTGCATGAACTTTGCAGATATCAAAATCATGTCGCCAATTTTATTATACTTTCTCTTTTTCATGTTGACCTAGTAACTTAAAATTATATTGTTGAGGCAGGGCAGTGGTAGCACACACCTTTCTTTAATCCCAGCACTTGGGAGACAGAGGCAGGTGGATTTCTAAGTTCGAGGCCAGCCTGGGCTGTGTAGACAGTGAGTTCCAGGACAGCCAGGGCTACGCAGAGAAACCCTGTCTCGAAAAACGACTACAAAGAATTCTATTGTTGAAGAAAATAACTTGAGTAGTTCTACTATGAGAGAAACACATTCCATTATGTTTCATTTTATTCTTGTATTTGTGTTTTTCATGTATATGCATTTCTGTGCACATGCGTACTGCCTCTGCTTCCTGGAAGAGTGATGCACAGTTTGACCCTGGTCCACTGCAAGGGTGGTAATTACATTTAACTCCTAAGCTATCTTTCCAGTGCCTAAAATACTTTTGAAATTTTGATCCAATAACTGAATTTACTCTTTGGAAACACACAAGCAGATGCGCAATATATTTATCAGCAGAGATTATAACACCAGGTGTTTCTTCTAATATAGTCCTGGATACTGACATTACAAACATCCATCAAAGAGTTACTATAGAAATAGACTATAATTACTGCTTATGTAATAAAAACACATTTTAAAAATAATCCTAGTGGGTAACAGCAGGTTACAACTTCTTCTCCTGCATTTTCCGATCTAAATCACTAAGATGATTAATCTTGATTATCATCTTAATAAGATTCAGCATCACCATGGGCACAAAATCACCTCTGGGCCTGTCTGTGAGTGAGTTTCTAAATGCTTTAACTGATGTGAGAAGAGTCACTTCAAATATGGGCACCATCCAATGAGCTGGTACTAGACTGAATAAAATGGAGAAAGGCTGGGCAAACAAGAGATTATCTATTGATCTCTGCATCCTGGCTATGGATACTATAAGACCAGTGGCCTCATGCTTCTTCCATCATGACTTCTCCATCATGATGTACTGCACTCTCAAACTGTGATCCAGAATAAAGCCTTCTTTCCTTCTTTGGTTGCTTGAGTCAGGCATTTTGATACAGCAATAAGACAAGTAATTGCTGAGGTTTAGTCTTTTGCTATGTATTGTAATGCTAAATATTGGCCACTAAGGCCTGGTTGCTCACAGGCATAAGAGAATCTGCACATAAGATGTGACCTTGTCCAGATGGAGGAGTTGGAGAATGGACTGAAGGAGCTGAGAGAGCTTTCAGCCCCATGGGGAGATAACAATTTCAATAGGTCAGACACCCCCCCCCCCGCCAGAGCTCCTGAGGACAGGACTACCAACCAAAGAATACACATGGAGGGACACAAAGCTCCAGCTGCATATGTGTCAGAGGGTGGCCTTGTTTCACATCAGTGGGAGGAGTGGCCCTTGGGCCTGAGGGGGTTCGATGCCCCAGTGTAGGGGAATGCTAAGGTGGGAAGGAGGGAGTAGATAAGTGGGTAGGGGAGTACCCTCATAGAGGCAGGAGGAGGGGGAATGGGATAGGGGGTTTCTGGAGGGGAGACCTAGAAAGGAGATAACATTTGAAATGTAAATAAAGAAAATATCCAATAAAAGAAAAAAATACTCAAAAAAAGTGATCTTGCTGCTTAATTTAAAATCATTGGTTAAATAAAAATTCTGACAGCCTATAGCTGGGCAGGAAATAAGCAGGGATTTCGTTGTCCAGCCTTGGAGTATGAGGAGAAGCCACAAGAAGAGAAGAGAAAAAGGAAGAGAGGGGAAGAGATGCCATGAGGTGAGATTCTTTGAAACCTATCTATGAGGGCTAGCCAACTGAGGTTAAGAGCAGCTCTGACAGAACATAACAAGTCATATTGTTGGGTTATTGTCAGGGAAGAAGACAAAATAGTTTAGAGCTAGATATCTGCCCACCTCTAGTGCTGATTAATGCTTATTATAAATATAAAGATTGTGTGTCTTTTATCTGGAAACTGAATGATCAAAAGTGGAGTAGAAACTCTGGTTTGAGATTAAATATTTTCTACAACAAGCACCTAATACAGTCACTTCTATACCATAGTTATCAGTCTATCTACCAGCAAAGTAGAGGACTCAGAAAGGGAAGATACATAGGATAGCAAATGAAGGAAGCCTGAGAAAGAGTCTGTTGAACACCTGGAGGCAGAAGAATGCCTAGAATCATAGTTCTGTCAATGAAGAAAGAACATATTGAGGGAAGAACTGTATGACTGTTACTGCCTGTTCAAGTTCATGGAGAAATAAGCTTGAAGTCCTATGTAGCTTTAGATCTAGGAGCCAATCTCATGTGAGAAACAGTATGGGTCCACTGAATGTGATGAAATTAAAAAGATAAAAAATGAAGTTGAGTCCGAGGAGGCAGCTTAGATGGTAAAGTGTTTGCCTGATTAACCATGAAGACCCGATTTTGACACTCAGATCCCAGGAAGAAAATATCAACCACAGTGGTCTGCACTTATTACAGTTACAAAAGAGGACCAACGAATAATTGGGATAATCCTAGTGAGGTGAAAACGTGTGGATCCCTAAGGCTTTCTGGCCAATCAGTCTAGTCTATTTGACAAGCTCCAGGCTAGTAAGAAATTTTGTTTTGATAAGATGTACAATGCCTAGGAAATGACAGCTTTGTCATCTGGCCTCCTCATGTATGCACATATGCATACCTGCACACACATGGACATGTCCAGGCTTGCCCATGTTCATTCATATATACACAGATTAAAGGAAGTCAAAAACAACTCTGTACTGCCTGTAGGCAAACATGTTTAGTGTTTTAAGTAATTAGGACCTACATTCAGTACATACCCAATGAAGTATTACCAATACTCTCCTATTGGTGCATCTCAATATCATCTGAATTGCAATGAATCCCAAGTGAGCTTGTGCATCTTAACATAACTTATGTTGACAGAGATCATTTCGAAAAGTCTACTGAAAAATCTACAGCGTGAAACAATTTCAAACCCTTTAATGGACTGGGAAATGAGGTAATACTCTTGGGTCTGCTTAACCCCAAAAAGAATGCCTGTAGCAGCCACAGAATTAGGATAATCAAGCTTTTCATCAACTTGCTGAAAGCCAGAGTTGTCACTAAACCATCTTCATGTGCTGTCGCTTTTATTCCTTACGTTGACTTGGCACACAGACCAAACTCCCATTCATTCAGCACACACAACTGTTCTCAGTTCTCGGTCTGCATGGCATTCCCTGCTCACCAGCCACATTTGCCTGGATGTTATAATTCCTGTCTAGGCCTCCTTCCCAACTCAGATTTCTGAAAGGCTGCCTTCCCAAACAACAGAATTCAAAAATTCAATTACAAATATCAAATGCCATTTAGCAGGTTTATTTCACATTACTTTTGTTCCAAAGAACACTGTAAATTCTGTGGTTATTTGTATGTAAGGTAGAACTGTTGGTAATCTGACTCAGTTTATACACTTCATGACCATGTCTAGGTAGTGGTTGTAGTACAATTAAAATGAAAGCATTCTAGATACTGCTAACCAGGGTTTGCACTAGAGTGTACCAGTCCTGTATGCACACTATACAGTGTAATGCATCCATTCTCATCCATTTAGATCACAGTAATACATGGACACTATATATACACATGCGTAGGCACAAAGAAACAGGTAACTACATTACTAAAACTGCAAAGAGAACCAAAGGATAATCAGATGTGACTAATTACAGGTTGCTCTTTCCCAAGAAAATAAAGGAGGGGGCTCACATTTGCCCAGCTTAGTCATATGTGTGTGCATTAAACAAAACTTTGCCAGAAAGGATGGCTGAGGCTACATTTCTATGAGTCAGACACAAAGAGAGGAATTTAGCATGAAAAGCAAAGTGAACTGTTTGTGATCAGTCAAGATAAAGCCATGAACTATGTAGAATATATAAGACCTGAGGCAACACAAAGGCTGACTGATACTGCAAAGATGAACTACTACCATAAACTTCAACTTGTGGCTGGACAGTGGGTAGAGTGATAGTATTTTTGTGGATAAGAGAGATATGAAAAGGATGTACATTAGGCTTGAGTTTGCCAGTTCATTTTCATATCAATTGTTTGTGAACTGTTGCTACCTATTTCCAGACACCTCACATAATGGGCAACAATGTGTAAATGAAAATGTGTGCTATCTTGTCATGTCCTGAATATTTGTATCCAAAATGAGTCTTCACAGCTCAGTTAATATAGGGTTTTCCTAGCATCTATCCCCAGAACCATACAAACAAGGGAAAGTGGCTGTTCATTTGGGGTTTATTGCTGTGAAGAGACACCATGACCAAGGCAACTTTTATAAAACACATTTAATTGGTGCTGGCTTACAGTTTCAGAGGTTCAGTCCATTTCATTAAGGTGCCAAGCATGTTAGTATGTAGGCAGACATGGTGCTGGAGGAGTGATAAGTTCTACATCTTGATCCAAAAGCATCTAGGAGGAGACTGACTTCTGCAGGTGCACAGCAGGAGGCTCTTGATCACACTGGCCAGACATGAGCATATAAATGAAACCTCAAAGCCTCCACAGTAACACACATCCACTAAGAAGGCCACACCTCCTCCAATAAGGCCACACTTCTTAATAGTGTTACTACCTATGGGCCAAGTCTTCAAACACATGAGTCCATGGGAACGAAACCTATTTGAAAACTACAGTGGCACATGTCTCTCATCTAGTACTTTGGAGGTAGAGACAGGAGGATCAGAGGTTCAAGTTCATTCCTTTGCTACATTAGACTTACATCATAAAAGTAAAGATAAAATAAATGACATGAGCTCTCACTCAGATTGCCCTTTTAACCTTATATAAACCATCTCCCTCTAGGGCTGATTACATTATACTTTGTGCTCTGCAGCCTTACAAGGGGTATGCTTAATAACCAGGTTAAAGATAAATTAAAACTTAGGTTCTAACATTGTCTTGGGGGTGATTTGTAACTAGATGAATTGATGAAGTTACTTATGCAATATAAATTGGTCAGGACTGTTCACTGAGTATATCACTATTTTGTACTTTGTTTAAAAAACAAACATTTTAAAAATAATGTTTTTAATAAGTCTTTGATATGTTCATATATTTATATAATGTATCTTTATTATATTCATGCCTTACTCTCTAATAAATCTCTTCCTAGTGGCTCCATCCTGAATCTCCCAGCATCACATCCTTTTTAAAAACTTATGAATAGCCAGGCAGTCGTGGCACACCCCTTTAATCCCAGCACTTGGGAGGCAGAGGCAGGCAGATTTCTGAGTTTGAGGCCAGCCTGGTCTACAAAGTGAGTTCCAGGACAGCCATGGCTATAAAGAGAAACCCGGTGTCGAAAAACAAACAAACAAACAAACAAACAAACAAAAATAAACCAAAAAGCCAAAAAACCTTATGAATAAAACCCTAACTCCAATCAGTGCTGTCCACAGGCCCATAGATATGAGGTCATACAATATGTAGGGACAGCACACAGGCTGTCTATTGAAGGACATAAATACACAAATAGTTATAATGACCGTGACTTCATGAATGTCACAGTCAAGTCATGCTCAAATGACAGCACTTCACCTCACTCCTCCCAATCCACTGACTCCTAAGAAGAAAATACTTTTAACCTCCTGTTCCACAAACTTTTAGCACTATTTTGGAAAAGAAGTAAACTGCCGTTCCAGTTCCACACGTAATAATCACAGTGTAAATAGCTGTGGCATTTTCATAGTGATAGAATGAAATACTGAATCTAGTTAAGATGGGCCAAAAATAACTGATCTATTTGAAAAACAGATGAAGGAATAGTCCTGCAGATAGTATCAAGTAACACTGTTACTATTTTCTTTATTATCATTGTGTGTGCATATGTGTGGTATAAGTATTCATGTGAGTACACATGTAGACGTGTACTTAATGCATTCATGTATGTAGTCAGAAGACAATGCTGGATATCTTTTCTCTCATACTTCATCGTTTTTGAGACAGGGTCTTTCACTGAAGCTTAAGTTCACTACTTGGATAAGAAATGATGGTGAATGAGCCCCATGGATCCTCCTGTCTCTGCTCGCACTCCAACATTGGGGTTGTAGCCACATTCAACTTCTGTCTGGTTGCTGAAGTTCTAAACTCAGATCCTCACAAGCACTTTACCTCCTGAGTCATCTCTCCAGCCTGTTAGACAGTATAGTAAAGAGGAATTTTACTATATGATAAACGTAAGTCTCGTGTTAAGTACCATGAAGAAAATTGGGACTATATAAATGCTAACTAGATGATAATTCCATTTAACACCCAATGACCTTCCAAACATATCATGCTCTTTCATGTGCTAAGAGATAGGATGCTGTGAGTATAACAGACTTTTAAAAGATATGTGGAAGCATGTGTTGAATCTAGAAAGATTCAGAACTGAAGGAAATATTTTGACCATGCTAAAAAAGGCTCTGTGATATCAATGATTAGTGTGTATTTCTCTTGAAAAGGAGAACTGTTAGTGCATGTCATGTTCATAGGGCTGATACTTTCCAGAAGGCAGGCACTGCTCATACTTTTTACGTGATATTAAACTGCCTCACATCTTCAAAGCAGTCTGTAATGAGGGGTCATGCCATAACAGAGTCAGAATAGAAGTCCACCCAACCTGTTTTCTAAAGAGCTAAAGTGCCTGAGGGAACAATAAGAATTTAGTTTAAAGGTAACATAGATAAAGATTAACCTTACAACCTGAGAATTAGCTCATTTGTGGATAAAGTACAGGTACTTGACAAAGGCATCAGTAGGGCAGAGCTTCATTGAGAAATAACTGCAGATAAAGGTCAGAGTTATGTATCCTGGATTATTGCTTTTGTATAGTCCACTGTTAACTCAACCCATCAAATGGTTTTGACCTGTCTTGTTCATGAGTACTTAAGCAGAACATCAAATAGCTTTAACTAGTATTCACTTGTTAAGGGAAATGAATAATAAATTGAAGGGGAAAAAAAAAACACCTGAATAAAGAATTCGCTGTCTCTCTCCCCTCAAATATAAGGGAAAAAGGTAATTGGCTCATTCAATCTATTTCTCATTTTATTATTTATATATATTGTGTGTGTGTGTGTGTGTGTGTGTGTGTCTGTTTGTGTGTGTGTGTGTGTGTGTGTATGTGCATGAGCACATACGCATGGGCTCAAGCACATGTGCAGATGCTCTTAGAAACCAAAGGACAGTCTCAGATGCTGTTATTCAGGCCCTCCCTACATTTTTTTGTTTGAGAACAACCACTGTCACTGGTCTAGGGCTCACTCATTAGGCTAGACTGGCTAACAAGAGAATCCTAGGGACTGCCCATTCTCAGTAGGCAGAGACAGAAAATTACCTGGAATATATATGAAAAAACAGCAGCAGCCCCCCTCCCCAATCAAACAGACAAACAAACAAACAAAACCAACATCACCAACAAGAAAAAAATCAGGAGAAAGAAATTGTGGGAAGCAATATGGAAGATGAAAACTGACACTGAAGGTTGTTCTCTGACTTCAACACACATGATGCCATGTTCATACCTTACGAACATACATGAACACATATACACATGCATAAGGGATTAAAAGATTTTGATCACTACAGTATAACTAAATGTAGCAAATCTATAGCAATAGTTCTGCCATGATTTTTAAAAATATAACAAAAGCTATTATAATTTCACTCAAATATTTCATATACCAATTATTTCAACATATGTGATTCATGCCCATATCTTTAGAATCCCTAATTAAGATGCTATAAAAGAGGCTGGAGAGATGTTTGAGAAGCTACAAGCAGTTGCTCTTCTGCCAGCTGATCCATTGTTCTTGCACAAGGCCAAGCTCAGAAACGATTTCAGATTCTATGTATGAGACAAATCAGGAGAATCTAGCAATAGCTGTGACATGAGCTATGCTGTTTCTATAGCTGTGAAAAGTTGGTCTTCTGTCTGCCCTTTCAGATCAATTCAAACTGTAATATCAGCCATACTTTTAGGAAAACCCATGCTCCCCAAGGCTGCTCTTTGTGCCAAGAACTAGCTGGGTGTCTGGCTCCTACAGTTGCAGATCCCCCTATGTCTCATCTCACCCTCCCAGCATCTCTCCTATTCTGCAAAACCCTCAAGGACAACTTGTGTCCCAGTGTTCTCACAAAGCACCTATTACGTTCTCTGAGACACAAGTGGTGATCAATACTTGCTTAGTGAGTAATGTGGACAAGTGTGGTAGTTACAGAATATAAAACAGAAGTTGGATCTAAATGAAAGCATCACTCAAAGTCAAAGGGCCAGAGGCTCTGCCTTTCAATGTGCTAGGGTTTTTGTTTGAACAACTAATAATTATTTTAAAGGAGATTATTCTACTCCATCCTGTGTGGTTAAAACTAAATGATGATGGTAATAAAGTTTAAAATCAATTAGAAATGGAGAAGAGACACAAAGTTTAGAGAGATGAGAATCCTGAACTTAGTGTTGCTTCTAACTAGCTTTAAGATTAATAGCAGTAGATTGGAGTTGGAAAGATGGCCCAGTAGGTGATGTCTTTGCTGTGTTAGCCTGAGGACTTGATGCTGTATTCTTGGCACCTATGTAATATGTAGATATACACATCTGTATTCCCAGCCTGGAGGGAGTAGAGACAAGCATATCTCTGGGACTTTCTGGCCAACTAGCCTAGCTGGAAAAGTAAGTATGAGGCTTTAATGAAAGATCTTGACTAAAAACAAAATAGTGACCAGGGCTTAAGGAAGACATCTGACATCAAATTAAGGCCTCTGCAAAAATCCACAGACACATTTACATTTGAATATAACACACACACACACACAGACACACACACACACACACACACACACACAACTTATCAAAGTGTTTAATTGCCAAGACTTCATTTTTATATCATAAACTAAGCAATTTGATTAAGTGTATTCAGGCTCTAAAATGCTATCATTCTCTAACTAATAGCTACATATTAGACTACAGACATACACAAGGAAAGTGACTAAGACTTAGTATTTCCACAGACTTCTTGCTAACACTGCACACAGCTGAAAACCACCATCCTTCCTGGATTTCTATACCAGGTAAATTGGATATTATTTATTCTCTTTTCCTAAGGACACTAGTTCAGCCTTGGTAATATCCTGTTACAAATTGTCCAAGAGATTTTCATTAATCTCACTACCATTTCATTGCAAACTCTTTAACACAATCGTCTACCCTGTATATTCTTAGTTCTGGGAGATATTCTCAAGCTGAACCTACTCTTTCCTTAGATGTATATGCTGCTTTTAAGCTATGCAATTTGGTGGTCCTTAAAACAAATTGCATGTCCATGAGTAATTATTAAATTGACTTCTGTCAGTTAATATTCAATTAAAGTAAACACAATTCCTTAGATATATGAAACATTCAATTATTAATGATTAAATACATGATAAATCCATTCAAAGATACACATAGGCCAGCAGTTATACTGCAACCATGTGAAGAACAGATTTTGGATGACAGCAAATATGTAAAGTTAAATGGTCATAACATATCGTCTATAACTCCAGGCTTTGATGGTGGAGAAAGGATGCCTACGGTAAGGTGGCTAACAAGACTAACCATACGTGTACATTCTGAATTTTATTAGGATTTCCTGCCTCAAAGAAAGTGGAAGAACAGTAAAGGATGATTCGTACCATAAATCTTTGGTTTCTATGTATACACACATACACACACACACACATACACATGCACACAAACACACATGCACACAAACACACACACACACACACACACACACACACACACACACACACACAAACACTCCATATACCTATATACACAAAATAAATTGAAAAAGAGAATAAAGATTCAAGCCAGAAGAGAACATTTTTCCTTTCTCTTCGGAGGGATACAGTAATTACTTTTTTCAGTGTGTATGCCATCACCTTGGTTTATAAAATGGTTCACAACACAGGGTACCTATTGCACTGAAGAAAAACTGAAGCTAGGGAAGTGCTAATTGCCAAGACTGCTGGAGGAAAACAAATCCTCTTCTGTAACTATGCACCGGTTACTCTCCAAAATGCAAAGCCAGGCTAACTAGCGAGACAGCTGCAACACGCACAATGATATAATGTGTTTGCCGATCTGCAAAATTGTTTGAAAGTTGCTGCTTCAACAGCTGGTATCTGGAAAGTGTAAGCATCGTTCGGGCTAGTTAGAATTACAGAGAGCCAGAATGTTTACTGTGCACACAGAAAGGAGATTCAAATGTTGAAGCTACAGCACTTTTCAAAGTCTGGAACAGTCAACGGAATGCTTGTTGGCTGTTTCAAGCATAGCTAACTGTCATATTCAATTGGTCCTGTACTGTTTCTTGTTCCACAACTCTTATGATCATATCTTTGAAGTTTGTTAAGGAAATTATTCTTGTCTTCAACACTAAATGATGAAGGTAACTTAATACAAAATACAAATCTCCTGTCAGAGAGACAGCACCTCCACTCTTGTTGAGATCATCAATTCTTTGACAAAGCATGGGCTGAGATTGAACAAAGCACACATACATACTTAGCCATGATAGTACAATTTCACATGGTTAAGCCTTTAAAATGTAAATAAAAGTAATTGTTCCTATTACTCTAGAAAAATTAATAGTTATAGACTCCTGCTGTTAGATACTGCAAAAGAGGAGGATGGGCTTGGCTGACTAGTGCTCTAACCTGGATGCTCCCCACTTATCTTCTATCACAGCTATCGCTCTGGCTTCACTGTGATGCCTAAGTTTCCCACAGTAATAATTTATTTTG
Source organism: Mus caroli (assembly GCF_978045245.1). Lineage (NCBI taxonomy): Eukaryota > Metazoa > Chordata > Mammalia > Rodentia > Muridae > Mus > Mus caroli. The sequence continues at coordinate 120,593,744 of NW_028227256.1, forward strand.
TGTGTGTAGCTGTATAAATATGTGCATGTGTACATGAATACACTTATTTGAACATCATTTCTTAGGTACAGTTATCTTGGATTTTGGAAGTCTCTCACTGATATCTGACCCTCCAAATTGATAAGAGAAACATTTTTGAGAACTGTCCACTGATCCAACTCCTAAGGTTGATGCAGATATTTAGGGTAGCAAATATGACTGCATTTTACAAGGTGGAAAGGCTTGCCTTAAACATTGTTAAATGGTTTCTCTGCTTCTTCACTTATTAGAGATTTGGGGGTGGGACTTCTATTGAATGTTTCTCCCACATAAATCTACAATTAGAGCTCTGTATGGGAAATTCTGTTTTAGAGAATAGATCCAAAATGCGGAAATTCTGTTAGAAAACATTGATTTAATAAGTTGTTATATTGTTAAGGAAAACTGAATGTGGTAAACACCTACTGCATGGCCTCTTGCTAAGATACATGTCCTCCACCTGACACATTTGTTTAGAAGCCTTGTCATCTGATGCACAGAATACCATTTCTTTATCCTCATATTATCCTAAGAAAATGTGTATACGTGTGTAAAATGTCTGTATGCATGTGTGAAACATCTGTGTTCATATGAAAATTTTACTCTGTAAGAAACTTCCTGTGAGTGAAAAGTCATTTCTTTGCTATGGAAAAAAAAAAGGTTTCTTTTTCCTCTTTCTGGATTCTGGTCATTCATAAATGAACCCTACCCCTGTTCTCCAGAGGAAAATGGTGCTTTGCCTGATTGGAGCTGGGAGATCATCCTTGTTTTGTTTTGGTTGGTGTGATAAAGTATCCTGAAACAAAACAAAACAAAACAAAACAAAAACAAAAACAAAAACAAAAACAAAACAAAACAAAACAAACAAAAAAAACCCTGCTGAAGAGAGAAAGGGCTTGCTGTAGCTCACAGTTCCAAGTTGCAGGCCTTCATTGCAAGAAAGTCAAGGCAGGAACTTAAAGCAGCTGGTACTATCATGGGCAATTCAAGTATAGAGAACAATGACTGTATGCACAATTACTTGTGCTTTGTTCTAAGTCTGTACTTATACTCAATACTCAGTCTAGGAATCCTTGTCTAAGGAATGGTGCTACCCACAGTGTGTTAGCTCTACCCTATAAATTAATATATAATCAAGATAATCCTCCACAGATAAACCCAGAGACCAAACTGGTCAAGACAATAGACCACCTAGACTTTCTTCCCAGCTGATTATACATTGTGCCAAGATGGTAAAACTGTCACAGAGATGAAATTGAATCTTTTCCATTTTCTCCTGTGATCTGCTTTGCCTTCAAGATAGTTCTTCCTTTCTACGGTCAGAGTGAGAGACCAAGGCATTCATTTTTCAAGAGCACTTATTTTAGCCTCAAAATACCCACTGTAAGTGAGTGTCAGAACACAAACTGTGGGGACTACATGTTGATTATAATGTGCACTGTGAAATCCCAGCATTTTCCAAAGGCACAATAGATAGTGTAGATGTGGTTCAGTGGTAGAGTGCTTGCCTGACCTAGTTAAAGGTCATGGGCTCAAGACCAAGCACAGAAAAGAAACAAAAAAAAGTCAAATGCACTTGAGTCTGATGAGCATCCACTCCTTCAGGTTATCCTTTGACCGCCACACACAAATAAATGAAGCAAAACAGTAAGTCACAATAGTTGGCTTTATCTTTATGTTTATTACAAAATGAACCAACATGACAGGTCTACCTAGAGACAGCTATAGCTCCAAGAGGCTGAGTACTTAGCTTTATATACGTTTGAATACTGAACAGATAATGCTTGACTCCTGTTGACAGAACCACTGCCTTGGAGGCAAGTAGATTCTTTTCTATGGGTGCTGTGAGACTAACCCAAGTGAGAAACATTCAGAGGTTACCAGCTCACACAGTGCTTTATATTGTGGAAGGAACAAGTAGGTGTAGTATAATGGATTTTTTTTAACTTTAGAAGATAATTTCACTAATTAGTGAAATTGACTTCTTTTTGACAAGTGGGCTGAAAGTAGGCCAGATCAGGCAATGGAAGAAAATCCATAGCAACCCAGAGGAAGAAGATTCCTTTCTTCAAAGTGACCTTCTCTTGAGTTCTGTCACTGTCATGATACCCCATGAAGTATCAGGACTTCTCTATGATGTTAATCTTAACGTTAAGACTTATTCATAATTATGAGTTCTTTTATTTTTATAGCTATGTAAACCTCCATGATCAGAAAAGCTTTTATATGCACAGGAAGTATTTTGATTAATACAGAAGGCAAAATACTAACAGATAAAATATTATATTTAGCCATAAGTTTTTTATAGATATAAAAGTTCAAGCAGAGCATAGAAAGAGCAAAAAAGATTTATGAAAGACCAAAGGCAAAATGATGTCTTCCAGTAGGAGTCTGTGTGGGCATGCCTGTGTGTGTAGTTTATTATTTCTATAACGGTGATACATTTTTAAAGATTTATTTTTAATTGTGTATATATGTTTGTGTGTGTGTGAGAATGTGTGTCTTTTTTATTATTTCCAGAACACTAGTACATTTTTAAAGATTTTTAAGTGAAGTGTGTGTGTGTGTGTGTGTGTGTGTGTGTAAAAGTATGTGCTTGAGATTGCAGGTGTTCACAGAGTCTGCAGGAAGGTGTTAGATTGCCTGAAGCTGGCACTATAGGAAGTTATGAGGCCTCTAGCACTGATGCTGGAAACTGAACTTAGGTTCTCTACAAGAGTAGCCTGTGGCACTCTTAGCCATTGGGCCATCTCTTTAGCATATGGACTGGTATACTTAATGCACCAGCTAGCAGGAAGTAGATAATGATGGAAATTGGGGATGTTACCATGCTCAACTCTGCTCATTTTAGGTAAGTTTAATAAGGTGGAACAGCAGCATCTCCATCTTCAAAATATTCTCAATAGAAGAATGTAAATTAAAAAAAATGGTTCAAGACCTATCCATCCTTGATAGGATCTGGATGGATAGATCTAAGACTAATCTGATCACTTTGGTTGAACCATTGCTCCTGTTCCCACATAGCCACATGACTAGGACACTCTTTTATATATTTTCTATCCACTTTGATAGTCAAACTATACTTTAGAAAGCCATTTCTAAGCTTAATTTGACCACTGTGTTAGTTTTGTTTCCTGTTGCTATTATAAAGCAGTTTAATGACAAAGGACTTCATTTGATTAAAAACTCCAGATTATAGTCCATTATATTAAGGAAGTCAAGGCTACTGGAACTTAGAAGCTGCAAGCTTTATCATTGACATAATTCATGAATGTAAGTTCATGTTCAGCTTTCTCTCTCCTTTATTAAGTCCAGATTATCACCCACATTCAGTGCATCTTCCCACTAATATAAGTGGGTCTTCCAACTTCAATTACCCAATTACAGAAACTCCCTACAGATGTGTCCACAGGTCAACATACTATGGATTGCTCCTCTGTGAGATTTCTAACCCAAATGATTATATATTTTGTCAATTTTATGATTAAATTACACACCTTAGGCACATGCTGGCCTTTACTTCTTTTCAAATATAAACTTTGGCTCTCAAAGGTTTTTCTTTTCTGAATAACACTATAAGAAAGGAGATTTCTGTGGTTGGAGAGACAACTCAGCCGTTAAGAGCACCAACTGCTCTTCTACAGGTCCTGAGTTCAATTTCAAGTAACTACCTGGTGGCTCACAAGCATCTGTAAGGATAGCTGATGCCCTATTCTGGTGTGTCTGAAGAGAGAGACAATGAACTCACCTACATAAAATAAATGAATAAATGAAGAGAGAGAGAGAGAGAGAGAGAGAGAGAGAGGAGGAGGAGGAGGAGGAGGAGGAGGAGAAGGAGAAGAAGGAGAAGAAGAAGAAGAAGAAGGAGGAGGAGGAGGAGGAGGAGGAGAAGGAGGAGAAGAAGAAGAAGAAGAAGAAGAAGAAGAAGAAGAAGAAGAAGAAGAAGAAGAAGAAGAAGAAGAAGAAGAAGAAGAAGAAGAAGAAGAAGAAAGATTTCCCATGTGGGTTGGAAATATAGATGGAGGATGCTATATTCTTATTGTTCATTTGTGCTTGATTAAAGAGGGATTTAACAAATATTGAAAATATATCTTTTGCAACTTAAATGTGTGTGTGTGTGTGTGTGTGTGTGTGTACGTGTATGTGTGTGTACACCAGAAGATTTTAACATATCCCCTATGGATGGAGTTGTAGGTGGAACTGTAGAGTCTGGAACTGAACTCTTCTTCCCTTGAAAAGCAGCAAGCACTCTTACAGATGAGCTATACCTCCATCCTCTTGGGATGATTTTAATCAAATATAAAATCATCTTCATGAGTAGCATCTTAAGAATGTATCAATTATAATTTGAAGTCAAAATTGGATCCCTTATTGTTCTTAAATTCTTGGTCCTAGGACACACTATTGTTACTGGCCTGAAAGAACCGAAGATACTCTAAAGAGTCACTGTGCTCCACAATTTGACTATTAGATTGTTGAGACAATGGACTCCAATAAGTGAAATTTTCTCCCAGAAATCTCAAGTGAGGAGGAGGAAAAGGGTGAATCTGGCACTAGCCAGAGAGGGAGTTTGTCTCCTGGAGGGAGATTTCACAGGGTTCTGACAAGTGATCAGATCATCCTGAAGGAGATACCAGAACCCAGAGAAGGATGGGTTAGTGGTGAGAAGGACCACACCTTGATAAGGACTGCTTAGATATGCATGACCCTGGTCCTCCATTTTGACTTTCATCTCTGTTCAGGACACCAAAGATGGATTAGAACTGGAAGTCACTGTATCTCTATGTCCCACTTTTCATTTCTCCACATTGAATAAACCTCTTGTACTGGTTTTATAGTATTAATTTGGCTCTTCAAATTGGCTTTCAGAAGGATAGTTGATCAAACCTGGATTACTGGGGTATACACTGTGACAACAACTTTTTCTTTTCCCATCCTTCATTCCCTTTGCACATCTTCCTCTCTCTCTTGCCTGATGAACTCCCTTTCTTGTAGATAGGATCTCCACTCCTATATTTCATATTTTGTTTCAATGTGAAGCCCTATGTTTAATCAGGGTTATTTGTATGAAAAGAGGTGAGGTTATTCACTAGAGCTTTGACAAGGATTCTTAGTGCAAAATCTCTTGATGGGGAAGCAAATTTTGATATCTAAAGGCACAGCTCAGGAAACATTTTAGCCATCCCTTTGTACATAGTGCCATATGGATGGAAAAGGAAGAATTTGCAACATGTGGAAGATGGAAGATAAGCCATGTTTTCCTATAAAATCATTTGCACAAACCTTGAGTGCAGTGTGAGCTTTAGTACAAAAATGTCCTACTTGCCAAGGAACGTTTCTGGTTTCTTCGTTTGTTTTTTAGTTTGGTTGTTTGTTTCTAGCCCAGTTGCAAGATTCTTCTTTATGTCTTTGTCAGCTGGGAAGTGGTATGAAATCCTGAACTGGCTTCAAAGGAAACAGGGAAATCGTTCTGTGATTTAAGTCAAATGTGTTTGGGAAGGGATTTCCCAATGATACAATTTCAAGGTGTCTCCTCTACCTCATCATCTTTTTTGATTCTTTTAGCACTTAGGGACTCACATATCTTTTGCTAAGTATTTACTTCTTTAGTATTCTTTTCTTATAGTATTTACTTATTCATACCAATGAGCTAATTTCAGGGCTAAAGGGCAAATTAGGGTTCTCAGGAATTGAACTCTGGTAGTCAAGATTCATAGTAATCATCTTCACTTGCTGAGCCATCTCATAGCTCACGTTCCCTATTTAAAACTGTTTAGCAAAATCATTAAATTGGTTCAGATTACTAGGCTAATTCATAAGAACACACCACAGTCAGTACATGCAAACCCTGCAGACTATTTCAACAAATCTCTTAAAAATCTACCATTATTCCATAGTAAAATTGCTTCCAATGTATTCTTTTATCATTTTGAAAAGTAACCATTTTGTCTCTTAATAGAGTTAAAAGGGAAATCTAAAATAGGAGTCCACTAGTGGTGTGACTCAAGAACCAAGAAATTCCTCTTGTTTCCAAATATTAATGTTTTCTTTCTTCCTTTCCTAATCAAGAATTAGCAGGCTCACTTCCTCACTATTAGGGAAATTTCTTGGGGACTGAGCTCTGAACTGCTTATGAAAATGGAAATAGAAAAAAAGGGAATATATTCATTCACTCAGCAATAATTTAGCTTAAATTTATATAAAACATATTCTGTCTCATTATATGTAAAGATTCAAATAGAAAAGCATAAAGATACATGGACTCTCATGATCACGAGGGAAGCAAGAAAGATCAAGAGGCTGAGGTGTATATTCCAGAGTGTGATTCTAATTAAAACTGGAGATGGAAACTGGTCAGGTAGAGGAGGAACTGCAAAGCAGTGGTCTTTAATAGAGATCAGCAATGCCAGAGACAGTTATGGTCCCTGTTCCTTTGTCATCTCTTAAATAAGAACCTCTGTCTAGAGGTTGTGTCAGTCTTTATGACTGAAACTCAGGGGAGACCACCTGGACACTAGGTTGTGCCAATTGGGATAAGCAGCTCACCCCCTCCCATATATCATCCCTATTTGTTCCATATGTCTAGTAAAATCCCCATAGACTAGCAGCTGGATGGTACCCTATTTCCTGGGACCCCATAGGAACTCTGCTATCTGTCTCTGTCTGTGTCTCTCTCATTGTTTGTATCTGTGTCTCTGTCTGTCTCTCTGTCTTTCTTTCTGTCTCCCTGTCTCTGTCTGTATGTCTATCACCTATGAATCTAGAATAAAACACTCTTTAAATCTCCTCCCTCTCAATTTTATTCTTTGAATTCATGAAACAAGTTCCCCAAGACTCTACAGCTCAGAATGGTTTTAATGGCTATGGAATTTTCCAGGACTCTAGATCATCAAGAAGAAAAGGACTCTGTCATTCTCAAAAGCACTTCAATTTAACCATATCAGTTCTAGAAGGGTGTTCAGAGACTACATGGCAAAAGGCTATTAAGCACAGAAACAAGCACAGAAGTAGGTTAGCAGAGCAGACTCGGAGTTATTACCTTCTCCAGGGGTCTGCCTGGATCAGGAAACAATATTCTTATAAAGTCATATCCTCCCTAATAAATTATTCATTTCCACCAAACACACCAAAGAATATGCCAGAGTTGTTTTCTGAATGAGTCTCTTTGTTGTTACTTAATCAACCTTCATTTTTAATCTGCATATATAAAAGATTAAATGTGAGGTGCCTAATGACTTTGGGGGAAAATTACTGAATGCTTAATCTCACCACAGGGCTTCTTGTACACCTATGAGAAAAATTCAAGAATTACAGCAGAGATTGGCAGTGGTGAGAGTTATTTGAAGCTAGGCTTCTTTGCAACAAATGATCTCTCTCAAAGCCTGCATTCTTCAGAAATGGCCCTGCTCAGAATGGAAAAGACGCCCAAACAAACCATCTGTCAGGGAAGATAGAGTTCAGCTGAAAAAGCCAGTTTGCATTGCTGCAGTCCGAAACATCCTTGCTACAAACTACAAACTGGGATGGAGACAACAAAAAGAACTCTGCTTACCTGATGTAGGAACTTCTGCACCAGTGGAGGACAGAGGAAGATGTAGGGTGTGCTGTTCTAATAATCCCACTCTCCTTCTTCACCATATCTCACCAACAGAGAATTGGGGAAAATGGGCAGATCATAGCTGTCTTTCTAAATGAATATTAGGCAACCAAACACAGGTACTCATGGGTAAGAGTGTTCTTACCCACTGAGCCATCTTCTCAGCCCCTCTATTTTGTTTTTTTAAACACAATACTATGATTTAGTTTCATTGCTCAATATATCAGGCTGACATTTGCACATATTATTTGACAGGAACCTAAACTCAGATCCATATCTGTAAATTATGCCTTAGGAAACCCAGATACTTTTAACCCACCCATAAAGACAAGACTGAGATGCCAATCACAGCATGGTGACTATCTTCTCTAACTATTCACTGTACATGCAGAATGTAAGGAGTACAGTATTGGAGACTGAGAGACAGTGGAGACAGGAGGATATGGGACTGTCAGGTTTGAGATAAAGGGCTTCTGAAGCCATGCCCAAATGTAGCAGCCTCTTTCTTCATACTGTAGAGAAATTACAAGCACTTTACTGAGAGTCTCTTTGTGAATTTGTAAATTTTTAACATAATACTTGGATGCCTGAGTTCCAGAAAGATTACAGGTGTTATTCTTATGTGCCAAGGAAGTTTATAGGTTCAGGTTACTAAACTGAAACATCATAAAGTTACAGGTACCAGGCAGCTGGACATCTTCTTTCCATATAATGGGTACAACTGAAATAAATGTGTTCCTCTTCAGCCATATTCTTAGAGGGGTTCATATCTTCTCAGGAAATTCCTCCCTTCTCCTTGGTAACTAAGAATTAGAGACAGCCTGCCTACATGAAATCTCTCCTTTCTTCTGAGACTTATACAAAGCAATGTCCTACTCTGATTCCCAGGCATAGAATATCACGAGAGAACCTAGTATGCTGTCTGACTATCTGTGGCATTGGTAGTTAAACTCCCAACAGAGAGATTGTCAAGATGTCCTTCTGCTTGTCTGTGACATTAATAATTCTCTCACTAAGTTTCTGACATATAGGACAATTCAAACTCAACCCAGTTTCCCCCTTGATATCAACCCTGAAACGTTCCCAAGACAGGAGAATCAAATGAACAAAGATAAACATCTAGCCCTAAAGAAATTGCAATTTTTCTTTCAAAAAATTCAGGACATAAGGATGGTATCAGAATAGAGAACACTCTAAGGCTCCTGAGGTCAAAGTTTTCTTTAAGTTATTTGTTATTTAACACCCTAGAAATTCAAATGGGAAGTGCAACAAGGGTTGGGTTCTATAGTACAGAAGGTTCAAAGAAGAGAGAGGTGATAAGCTAATAGTTACCTTTAATAGTTTTCATGCTTAGCTCCTGAAAGCTAGTGGATTACATGCAAAAACACTCACAGAATTGTCGGCAACTAACATTCTCATCGCTACAGTGAAACATCCATTAGAATGTGTCATAGATCTCAACTAGAAAAAAGGTACAATATACATAATCTTAGAAGAGACAAATTTCAAGGAACAACTTTGAAGATTGCTGTGAATCTCAAGCCAGATAGATGAGTCAGCAGGTAAAGGTGCTTGTGGCAAAAACTGAGCAACTGCATTTGATCTTTGGGACCCACATGATGAAAGAAGAGAACCACGTCTCTAGAGTTGTCTAGAGTTGTCTTCTGGCTTTTATGCGATCCTGTGGTACATACATAACACATACACACATGCACACATACACACACATATACACAGACACACACAAGCACACACACACACACACACACACACACTCAAGTTATACACAAATACTAATAAAAGCAAAACCCTAGAGCACGATGGCAGGTACCTGTCTTCACATCACTGAAGAGATAAAGATAAGAAGATTCCTGCAATGCATTGATGAGCTAGTCTAGTCAGAGCAGAAAGTGGCACATTTCTTGAGAGAAGCTATCTGAAAAAAAGCTAGATGGATGTTGATAAAGAAAAAAGTCAGCCTATTCCCTTTACATGCATGCACACATGTACACACATATATACATATACACATACACATACACACACACATACACACACATACACATACACATACACATATATATATACATACTTACTCTACCCAAACAGAGAAGGTGATGGGGGAATAGAGCTGAGAGGGAAGGGAGTTGAGTTCAGGGAGATGACAGTGTCAAGTCTTATAGATCTTAAACATTTCAAAAGCATCTTCTGTTTTGTGTAGCTTTTGTTTTCTGACTATGATGAGGGACAATTGGAGGATGTCAAAATGAGGGCTTCATTCATGCCATTGCCCAATCTGTTAGTACTGACAAATAGATTTTTAATTAGTCTTCCAACTTCAGAACACACAGACAAATCAAATCATCCATTGGGCCCCAATGTAGGCTCCATGTACAGTGAAAATATCAGAGATCATTGTCTAAAGAGAACCAATAAAGTATTGAACCTAAAAATGTAAAGTTGCAGTTAAAATCTAGTGTTGAAATTCATGATACTTGAGCTGGGGAGATGACTCAGTAGAAAAAGTAGTTGCCATGCAAGCATAAAAGCAGAGTTCCTATCCTCAGAAGCTGAGTAAGGACTGTGCTGGCATAACAGCCACCTATAATCCCATAATCCCAGACCTCAGGAGGAGAAGCCAGGTAATGCCTTTAGCAAGATGACTAAGATGACTAGCTGGATTATAAGACTATGGGTTCATGGACAGGTCATGCCTCAATAAATGAAATGGAGCTTAATCACAAAAGACACCAATGTCAACCCCTGATTTCAAAAGCATATGAGAGCCTGCACTTTCACACAACTGATCCCATTCATATGCAAATATGGTGCATAGAAGAGATACACAACATACACTATATTTCCTCTGTCCAAATAGTTTATATTGGCTGAAATACAGCAGCAATATATCACATAATTGTGGTTGCTTATTTCTAATGCAAGATTATTTTAATAATTGTTCAAGTAAGTCTATGAGTCTATCCTTCAATTCATTCTAATCTTCTCCCTACATAATTTGTATGTGCCGATAATGTTCTTTACTTCACAACAACTAGGCTATGCTTTATTCATTGATTTTTCAAGAAGGGCTTCGGCTCTGAGATAAGAAATGCTTTTCTTTTCTGCTCTAAATGGTTAGCAACAGCCTGTGATTTCAGTCACCCTTGTGCTGCAGCTGAATTCCACTTGGCCTCCAAACATGCCTGTAGTAACCTGCTTCAGAGCAGTCTGATTACACACCACATCCCACCTTCACATGTAATAACATTTGTGGAAGCGGTCAGATGATAGATCTGCAGACATTCATCAGTACTTTACAAAACAATCAAAAGCCTTTGCCCTATTTTATTTAAACTGACAACTAATGATAATCCTGTTTTTTCCATTTTTTCCCTGTTGGTGAAGTGCTTGCTTTACGAACAGAATGACATGACTTTGGATCTCCAGAAACCAAGCAAAGACGCTGTACATTATGCATAAAATGCCTGCATGCCTCGCTCTTCAAGATGGAATGTGGAAAGGGGACATTTAAGATCCAAAAACCACTTAGTCTAAGTCTTGCTGATATGCAAAAGTAGTAGGCCAAAGAGAAATCCCCAAACAAACAAAAGGTGGAAGGTGACTGAAGAAATAATTTAGGCTTTCCTATGACTTTCATACCTAAATCATACATGCATTCAAAAGCTCCAACCAAACTCCTCACTCACACAGATGTTCCAGCATCAGGATCCAGTTAGTCTGCTAAAATGAGGGCAAATATAGCGGTTCCTCAGAAAATTGGACATAATACTACCAGAGGATCCAGCAATACCTCTCTTGGGCATATATCCTGAAGATGTTCCAACCGGTAAGAAGGACACATGCTCCACTATGTTCATAGCAGCCTTATTTATAATAGCCAGAAGCTGGAAAGAACCCAGATGCCCCTCAACAGAGGAATGGATACAGAAAATGTGGTACATTTACACAATGGAGTACTACTCAGCTATTAAAAGGAATGAATTTATGAAATTCCTAGGCAAATGGATGGATCTGGAGGGCATCATTCTGAGTGAGGTAACATATTCACAAAGGAACTCACCCAATATGTACTCACTGATAAGTGGATATTAGCCCAAAAACTTAGGATACCCAAGATATAAGATACAATTTGTTAAACGCATGAAACTCAAGAAGAACGAAGACCAAAGTGTGGACACTGTGCCCCTTCTTGGAATTGGGAACAAAACACCCATGGAAAGAGTTACAGAGATAAAGTTTGGAGCTGTGAAGAAAGGATGGACCATCTAAAGCCTGCCATATCCAGGGATCCATCCCATAATCAGCTTCCAAACACTGACACCATTGCATACACTAGCGAGATTTTGCTGAAAGGACCCAGATATAGCTGTCTTTTGTGAGACAATGCCGGGGCCTAGCAAACACAGAAGTGGATACTCACAGTCAGCTATTGGATGGATCACAGGGCCCCCAATGGAGGAGCTAGAGAAAGTACCCAAGGAGCTAAAGGGAACTGCAACCCCATAGGTGGATCATTATTATGAACTAACCAGTACCCCAGAGCTCTTGTCTCTAGCTGCATTTGTATCAAAAGATGGCCTAGTAGGCCATCACTGGAAAGAGAGGCCCATTGGACTTGCCAAATTTATATGCCCCAGTACAGGGGAATGCCAGGGCCAAGGGGTGGGGGTGGGTGGGTGGGGGACTGGGAGGGGAGTGTATTGGGGACTTTTTGGATAGCATTGGAAATGTAATTGAGGAAATTACCTAATTAAAAAAAAATTCTAGGTTAGTCTTAACTATTGTAGATTTTCAAATTTGTAAATGGATTCTAAAAATCTGTAAACGTTTTGAATTCCCAAACTTGGAAACCTACCTACTTTGAAAAGTTTTGATTACAAAACTATTTTTGTAGTGATAATTTTAGAATGTTTTTCATGATTAAGAATATTAACTCACTGGTTGTCTAGTGGGACACTATCAATATTCCAAGCCTATCTAGGGGTTAATGGGTAGGTCCCAAAGCCAGGCAGAGCCAAACTGAAAATATTCTGATAAATATGGGACATCTGCAGGAAGAAGATTCTGCCATGAGAGAGACACATGTAAGGTGAACTTAAATTATTTTGCCGCATTTGAATTGGTTCTTTTTTTAACATGTAAAATAAATCAGAAAACCGAAGGAAAAAATGGCTGGGAAAATATTGTGGGGCTTGATAGATCGTTCACAATTCATAAATAAAATGAACATCTGCTTCCTGGAAAAGATGACATTTGGATGAGCCGTATGCTTTCCTTTATTCTAAAAACACTTCAGATTGGCATGAGATACTGCTTCTGTGGACTCCTTTCAAGATGTGTCCTTTATATGCTGTCCTCTTCCTTTAAATATGTAGTTGATATAGAAAATGCAATTTTTTTCATCAAATTTAAAGCAATGACATAGACATACTATTCCATGTATTGGCGTTACAGTAAACAGAGAAGAACATTCTAGCATGTGTTGAACATGTGACAATTGCTCCTAAGGTAGAGGAGCAATTCTTGCTATTAAAGGAAGGAGAATCACAAGGCACCACTGGAATAGGAAGTTGTTGTTAAGAATTCAGTCACAGCTGGGGTAGAGTATGGCAGTGTGCTTACTTAGCAAGTATTAAGCACAGTGTCTAGACACCAGCACTGCAAAAACTAGGCATTGTGTGAGGTTGCATTCTCAACTCTTAGGTGGTAGAGGTTAGAGGGTTAGCACTTCAAGGACAGCCTCAGCTATATAATAGGTATGAGGCTAGCCTACAGTACATAAGACCAAGTTCTCCCAAAGTTGGTTTATTATTTTGTAAGAACAAAACGTAATAATAATTTCCAAGTACACATAGTATTATTATAATTCTCATAACAGAATATATATTTTCATTTTCTTCTTTCCACATGTATGTGTGTGGTGTATGTTCTTGTACATTCATGTGTGTGAACATGCATATGTGCAAGTGGATATGCATGCTAATATGTTGGGAGGCCTGGGGTTGATGTTGGGGGTCTTCCTTGATTGCTCTTCACTTTAGTTTTTAGAGGGAGGGTCTCTTAGTCATATATAGAGATTACAGAAACTGTGAGTGGTCTCACTAACCAGTGTACTCCTTGGATCATCTGACTCTATAGCCTCAAAGGCTGAAGTTATCTTTGGATCAGAATACCTACTTGGCATTTATATGGGTTCTGGGGATGTTGTTACAGTCTTATTGCAAACTTGGCAAGCTGTTTAACCACTGAGCCATCTGCCCAGCTCCATGTCAGATTTATCTTACAAATTAACACCTGCAAAGGTAAGATCTAAGCTTTGCATTCACGTTGTATGTTGAAATCAACAACTGAACTTAAAATTAATTGCCTCTAGAAATAAACACAATTTTAAAGAGACATATGAGCAAAATAAGTTTCACTCCATAAGCAGAATAGGTTCAGTCCATTGCTGTGAGCCTCCAGTGAGACACAGTAGGGGAGCAAGGTCTCATGATGAAGTAAATTTGTTATTAGTATAATGGGCAAGCAACAGAGGCAAAAGTTATCTGTGTTTATAGGCCTTTTGCTTTTCCTCATCCAGGAATCAAGGTTGCCAACCCAATCAAATATTTCTTTCAAGGGTTGTCATTAATGTGGTATGGTGTTTCATTAAACTTGAATATAAGTAATGTATAATCTTAACATCTTTCGTGGCAGACAATAACAATATATCACAAAGGGGCAAAAACCACATCACCTTAGAGATATGTCTCACTTGAAAGCCACACCGAAGTAGATGCTTTTCTTATGTCTCATGAGTACAAAATGGGTTTTGAATTAGAGCCTCACATTCTCTAATTACTATGCTGCATCTTCAACATACATTTGGCAAGTCTGCAAAGAGGATTAGCGTGCACTATGTATTTATAGTATACTCCCCAGCAGACACTGTCCTCCTTCAAGGTAATTAGAAAAAGAAAAGTCAACAGGAGGGAGCTGCTATCCTGGGGGATAACCAGCAATGCATCTCTCAAGATAAAGTTACAAGAAATACTGTGTGATTTGTGCTGCCTCCAACATATCCCGTTATACCAAGTGTCACACAGAAAAGTTCATTCTACTTCCATGCCATCTCGATTCTCCAAGGGTTCCCAGCATGTTGTAAGGCAGTAGAAAAGAGTAGCTTGAAAAATCACTTCGCACTTCTTCTCTAGGCAATGCATTATCCTGAGGTTCTCATTCATCGGATCAAAAAACCTTGGGGAAGCTATTTAAAGGACAAAGGATTTATTTCACTTAGTTTCCATAGACTTCATAACAGGCTCAGATGGCCCCACCCCCTGAGTCTGTGAGTGGACTGAGAACATCATGGCCACAAGAGTACAAGATAGAAAATATTTTTCAATTCATGGTGGCCAGGGTGTAAAGGAAGGCATACTCTTACTAGCTGGCTTTCTCCTTTGCTCCCTTAAGGTTCCACAGGTCACCAGCCTGCAGGGCAATTTTAAAGTTCACCTCCTTTTACTCATTCTCCCTGGGAATATCCACAGGTATACTCACAGGTGTTCTTTACTAATGTCCTAGTGTGTTTCAGTCTAACATGACAATCAACACTGGCTATCAGCAGCACAGTGCAACAGTACTAGCTGCACTGGCAGGAAATCAGATCCTGTTCTGAAACTCTGCTGGGGTTCAAACTTCCATATTCCCGTTTCTTTATCCCCTTGAGAAGGACAATGAGATCCATCTCACATGCACAGAGGGGGCTGGCCATCAAGAGGACTCAAGGACTAAATACAATCACTGCCATGCTTGGCTAGCTGAACTCCACTCAGAGGCACCCACATGGCAGAAGAATACAGCCCCCCTGCCCCGTGTGTAGTAGTATATGAACCACACACACACACATACAGAGTACATAAATGTATATAAACCACTTCAACATAAGATGAACAGACGTTACTTTACTGGGAATTTTTTTTAATAGTCTCAACTATTCTACTCTGCATGTAATATCAAAGTCCTATGTTACTATATTTTAAAATCATTAAGAGTTCTACATCTTATGTCATCAAATATATATATATATATATATATATATATATATATATATACACACATATATGTGTGTGTGTATTTTCAAACTTAAATTTTCATACTTAAATGTATGTAAATTATGACAAAAATTCTACAAGTTAATGTATATACAAAAAAGAATATGTTCTCAAATCAATATCATCCCTTGGCCTACACAGCTTAAAACAAATAAATATGTGTGTCCTTTTATATTTTGGGGTGGTTTTGAGATATCATTCATGCAAGCCTCATGTTTTCTATTTCACCAAAGATGGCCTTGAACTTCTGGATCTCCTGCCTTTACCTCCAGTGCTGGGATTGCAAGTGTACACTAATAATCTTGGTTTATGTGGTACCAGGCATCAAACCCCAAGATGCCAATGCTAAGTGTGGTGGTTTGAATAGGAATGCATCCATAAAAGAATATGTTTGAAGCTTGAATACTTGGTCCTCAGTTGATGACACTCTTTGGAAAGGATTTGAAAGTGTAAGCATGTCACTGGGAGTATGCACTGAGGTTTCAAAAGAGTCAGCCCAAGGCTCACTCACTCACCTTCCCTCTACCAGCACCACCCTTCTCCCACCTTGGGACTGTGGATCACTATGTGATCTCTCACCTCTTTCTGACTGCATGTTTTTGTTCCACAATCACAGACACTAATCTTTTAAAAACATAAGCTCAATAAAACACCTTTGTAAGTTTCCTTGGTCATGGTGTTTTGTCATGGCCTGGTTTTTTAGAAAATCAAGACATTTGGAAAAGCATTCTTATCAACTAAGCTACATACTCAGCCATCTTTTTATTAATATATTTTAACAAATTATTATATATCATCCCTTTTTGATTAAAAAATCGTAGCAAATAATACATACTTCTAACTACCTGGAGTGTGTACACAGATACATACACATCTATGCAACTGCAATACATGTATATATATGTATGTATATATATATACACACATATATATACATACACATATATGACTGTAACTGTAATATGGTATATACATTTCTTAATCATTTTAGACAAGTGCATTATATTTGTTAGGTAATTCTATAAAATTATTCACAGTTAATAATCTTAAGTACACTTCTTTCCTTATTTGCTCCAATTACTCAAAATAAATTTCTAAAGCTGTGCTTGGTACTGCATTCAGTTTTACCAGATGCTGCCAAATTCCTCATCATTTTGGGTAATTGCCATTTAGTATTTTACTTATACCCAATGACACCTTGTACATTTTTAAAAATGTTTAGATTTTTCTACTCCAAAATTTGTTTATACTTTTGTAGAGTGTTTTAAATTTTCATTTCTATTTTCATAAGCAAATATGAAGATCTTCCTATATATGTAAAGAGAAGTAGATATTTACATCCAACCAATGGACTGAACCCCTGTCCAGAACCCCTGTGGTTGACTTAGAGAAAGGCTGGAAGAAGCTGAGGAGCAGGGTGAACTCATAGGAAGACCAGCAGTCTCAACTAATCCAGACCTCTGATATCTCTCAGATACCAACTAGGCAGCATACAATGGCTGGTCTGAGACCCCGACAAATATAGAGCAGAGTACTGCCTGGTCTGCCTTCAGTGAGAGAAGAAGTAGATAACCCTCAGAGACTTGAGGCCCTAGGGAGTAGGGCAAAAGATGGGAAGTGAGGTGGGGATGGGGTGGGGCTATTCTTTTGGAAACAGAGGGGAGGAGGAATGGGATGAGAAACTATGGGATGATGGACTGGGAGGGGGATAATGACTGGATTATAAAAATATAAGAGGAAGAAGGAGGAGGAAGAGGAGGAGGAGGAGGAGAAAGGAGAAGAGAAGGAGAAGGAGAAGGAGAAAGAAGCAGCAGCACACGGGTTTCTACTTTTCTGCATATCTTCTGCAGCAATTTTTCCTGGCTCGCCAGTATTTTATCAGACTAAACTTTTTTTTTTTAAGACACTGCAATACAGTTTGCTTTCTTAATGCATCTCTGCAGGGTTAAATTACTCTACTAATGGTCTCTTTTAGTTAAATTCAATGAACATTTAGCAAACATAATGTCTTAGAAATTACCCTAAGCTTTATATAGAAGGATCAAGTCACCTGACATTCTCCATGACCCTGTCTCCTCAATTACACTTTCTCCCACACTCCCCAATCTCAAACCATTTGATGTTGCCTAGAACCCACAAATACCCCTCAATATTCTATCCTAGAATAAGGAACCAGATAAACAATAGTAATCAAATCTCTTGATCTACATGACTTCCATCTCAGTTTTCATCCCTCTTCTCCTGTTCCTTATACACTGTCATATTCCCCTTCAGTCTTTCTATCCTTTCTTCCCTAAGTGCTATAAAGTCTGATCCTCTTCATAACTCTCTATGCTTCTTAACTTTGAAAAGCTTCCATTTTTTAGCCATAATTTTTCAGATTCCATGATTCTTCCATCCAGATTTTCTACCCATTGTTCTGATCATCTGATTTTGGAAGCCATAATGGACTTCTCTTCTTCCATATGAGATATAGTTGTATAGACAACTTTTATTAAAATATATATTTACATATGTATGTAAATATATATATGTTTGTGTGTGAATATGTATATGTGTGCATGAATTTCTTCCATATATGTTTTTGACTTTCATCAATATACATATATGGTCTATATTCATATATATTTTGTACTTTATGTCATCCATATATATGAATTTCTTCCACATATATGTGATATATGACTTAAATCAATATGTGGACATGACTTGCATCAATTCATAATAAATGAAACTTTCTGGATAGTAACTTGCCATTGAACAGATAAAGCTTAGCACACTTCATCAGTTCCCTAGTTTTCATGCCATTTCTCCTTGAGGATTTAGACTCATATGAAAAAGGTTCCTATTTTTCTAGCATTCTTGCCACACCCAATTAGACAAGAGTAAATGTCTATATTTATGTTAAATTTTTGTGGTTTGTTGATCATAATCTAAACCCCATGGATCTTTCTTCTAGTTCCCTCCATAAATTTAACAGACTCAGCATTTTAATAGAGGATGACATAAAGTTAAAATATGCCTCAATAAGCATTTAAATTTTATGCATTTCTGTCTGAATTTGGAAAGACTCTATCATTTTTAAGATTCTAGTGGTTAATTTTTCATGCATAATGAATTTGGTGAAATGGTTCATTAATATTCTGTGAGTTCGTTTTTAGTACAGTCACTTGCCTGATCAATTAAAATTTTGTCACTTAGTATTTCTTTACTGAAATGCTCTAAATAATAGGTTGGTAGATGTTGATGTTTAAAATGACTCTGTGTGTGAGTGTGTATGTGTGTATGGTTGTGTGTGTGTTGTATATGATGTGTGAATGTATCATGTGTGGTATGTATTTATTGTGTATGTGTGTGTTTGAATGTGTGTCTATGTGTGTCTGGTTGTTTTTATGATGTATGTGTATGTGTGTGTGTAGTTTGTGTGTATGGTGTGTGTTTATGACATCTGTGTGTATTTATGTGCATGTATGTATGCATATTATGTGTTTATGATATGTGTGTGTTTCTATGATGTGTTTAGTGTGTGTGTGTGTGTGTAGTTCATACATGTGAGAGGGTTGATATCCTATGAGCATACAGAGGTAAGAAAAGGATTTCAAATGTACTAGTCTATCCTCTGCCACATTCCCTTGAGTTCATTGAACCTTGAGTTAGAATGACAGGCAGTAAAGCCCAGAGAGTATCCTGACTTGTCACCTTAGTGGCACTAGGACAATAGATATATGAAAACAACACATTTTCCATGGGTGTCTTGGATTTTAACTGAGGCCCCCATGCTGATACAATAAATTCTCTTGCCTACCTTGTCACATACTACACAAAATTTAAATTGACCTTATGATTTCTCATGAATGAGATGTATTTCTCCATCTAATAATATTAAAGCAATGTACAAGAGCCTACAAATCATTGTATGCATATAATCTAAATATCTGTAGAACATCTCATCTATAAAAACAAGTCCTGATCCGGCACCCTCCCAGTCGGAGGACAGTGACCTGCCCTGCAGGGAGCGCCATCTTGGCTCCGGGACTCCGCCGAACTTAGTCTACAGGTTAGAGTGAGGACCACAGAGGCAGACAGCTTCTGGGACAGGCGGGAGCCACAGAGCCGCTGAGGCAGCACCCTTTTGGGGCCGCAGACATCCTGCACCCTCCCAGTCGGAGGACAGTGACCTGCCCTGCAGGGAGCGCCATCTTGGCTCCGGGACTCCGCCGAGCTTAGTCTCTACAGGTCAGAGTGGGGACCACGGGGGCAGACGGCTTCTGGGACAGGCAGGAGCCACAGAGCCGCTGAGGCAGCACCCTTTTGGGGCCGCAGACTTCCGGCACCCTCCCAGCCGGAGGACAGAGACCTGCCCTGCAGAGAGTGCCATCTTGGCTCCGGGACTCCGCCGAACTTAGTCTACAGGTTAGAGTGAGGACCACAGAGGCAGACAGCTTCTGGGACAGGCGGGAGCCACAGAGCCGCTGAGGCAGCACCCTTTTGGGGCCGCAGACATCCGGCACCCTCCCAGCCGGAGAACAGTGACCTGCCCTGCAGGGAGCGCCATCTTGGCTCCAGGACTCCTCCGAACTTAGTCTGTACAGGTCTGCTGACAGAGGATACTCAGAATCCCCAGAAGAACAACCTCTGAACAGAGACAACTATAACAACTCCAGAGATTACCAGATGGCGAGAGGTAAAGGTAAGAATCTTACTAACAGAAACCAAGACCACTCACCATCATCAGGACCCAGCACTCCCACTTCGACCAGTCCAGGGCACCCCAACACACCTGAAAAACTAGACCTGGATTTAAAAGCATATCTCATGATGATGGTAGAGGACATCAAGAAGGACTTTAAAGAACTACAGGAGAACATGGCTAAAGAGTTACAAGTCCTTAGAGAAAAACAGGAAAACACAACCAAACTGGTAGAAGTCCTTAAAGAGAAACAGGAAAACACATCCAATCAGATGATGGAAATGAACAAAACCATACTAGACCTAAAAAGGGAAGTAGACACAATAAAGAAAACCCAAAATGAGGCAACACTGGAGATAGAAACCCTAGGAAAGAAATCTGGAACCATAGATGCAAGCATCAGCAACAGAATACAAGAGATGGAAGAGAGAATCTCAGGTGCAGAAGATTCCATAGAGAACATGGGCACAACAATCAAGGAAAATGGAAAATGCAAAAAGATCCTAACTCAAAACATCCAGGAAATACAGGACACAATGAGAAGACCAAACCTACAGATAATAGGAGTGGATGAGATTGAAGATTTTCAACTCAAAGGACCAGCAAACATCTTCAACAAAATTATAGAAGAAAACTTCCCAAATCTAAAGAAAGAGATGCCCATGAACATACAAGAAGCCTACAGAACTCCAAATAGACTGGACCAGAAAAGAAATACCTCCCGACACATAATAATCAGAACAACAAATGCACTAAATAAAGATAGAATACTAAAAGCAGTAAGAGAAAAAGGCCAAGTAACATATAAAGGCAAGCCTATCAGAATTACACCAGATTTTTCACCAGAGACTATGAAAGCTAGAAGATCCTGGACAGATGTTATACAGACACTAAAAGAACACAAAATCCAGCCCAAGCTACTATACCCAGCCAAACTCTCAATTAACATAGATGGAGAAACCAAAGTATTCCACGACAAAGCCAAATTCACACATTATCTCTCCACGAATCCAGCCCTTCAAAGGATAATAACAGAAAAAACCCAATACAAGGACAGGAACCACGCCCTAGAAACAACAAGAAGGTAATCCCTCAACAAACCTAAAATAAGACAGCCACAAGAACAGAATGCCAACTTTAACAACAAAAATAACAGGAAACAACAATTACTTTTCCTTAATATCTCTTAATATCAATGGACTCAACTCCCCGATAAAAAGACATAGACTAACAAACTGGCTACACAAACAAGACCCAACATTTTGCTGCTTACAAGAAACTCATCTCAGAGAAAAAGATAGACACTACCTCAGAATGAAAGGCTGGAAAACAATTTTCCAAGCAAATGGTCTGAAGAAACAAGCTGGAGTAGCCATTCTAATATCAGATAAGATTGACTTCCAACCCAAAGTCATCAAAAAAGACAGGGAGGGGCACTTCATACTCATCAAAGGTAAAATCCTCCAAGAGGAACTATCAATCCTGAATATCTATGCTCCAAATACAAAGGCAGCCACATTCATTAAAGAAACTTTAGTAAATCTCAAAGCACACATTGCACCTCATACAATAATAGTGGGAGACTTCAACACACCACTTTCACCAATGGACAGATCATGGAAACAGAAACTAAACAGGGACACAGTGAAACTAACAGAAGTTATGGATCAAATGGATCTGGCAGATATCTACAGAACATTTTACCCTAAAACAAAAGGATACACCTTCTTCTCAGCACCTCATGGTACCTTCTCCAAAATTGACCACGTAATTGGGCACAAAACAGGACTCAACAGATACAAAAACATTGAAATTGTCCCATGCATCCTATCAGATCACCATGGACTAAGGCTGATCTTCAATAACAAAATAAATAATAGAAAGCCAACCTTCACGTGGAAACTGAACAACACTCTTCTCAATGATACCTTGGTCAAGGAAGGAATAAAGAAAGAAATTAAGGACTTTTTAGAGTTCAATGAAAATGAAGCCACAACATACCCAAACTTATGGGACGCAATGAAAGCATTTCTAAGAGGAAAACTCATAGCTCTGAGTGCCTCCAAAAGGAAACTAGAAAGAGCACACATTAGCAGCTTGACAACACACCTAAAAGCACTAGAACAAAAGGAAGCAAATTCACCCAAGAGGAGTAGACAGCAGGAAATAATCAAACTCAGGGGTGAAATCAACCAAGTGGAAACAAGAAAAACTATTCAAAGAATCAACCAATCAAGGAGCTGGTTCTTTGAGAAAATCAACAAGATAGATAAACCCTTAGCCAGACTCACTAGAGGGCACAGGGAAAGCATCCTAATTAACAAAATCAGAAATGAAAAAGGAGACATAACAACAGATCCTGAAGACATCCAAAACACCATCAGATCCTTCTACCAAAGGCTATACTCAACAAAAATGGAGAACCTGGATGAAATGGAGAAGTTCCTAGACAGATACCAGGTACCAAAGTTGAATCAAGATCAGGTTAATGATCTAAACAGCCCTATATCCCCCAAAGAAATAGAAGCAGTCATTAATAGTCTCCCAACCAAAAAAAGCCCAGGACCAGATGGGTTTAGTGCAGAGTTCTATCAGACCTTCAAAGAAGATCTAATCCCAGTTCTTCACAAAATATTCCACAAAGTAGAAAAGAAGGTACTCTACCCAACTCATTCTATGAAGCCACAATTACTCTGATACCTAAACCACAAAAAGACCCAACAAAGATAGAAAACTTCAGACCAATATCCCTTATGAATATTGATGCAAAAATCCTCAATAAAGTTCTTGCTAACCGAATCCAAGAACACATCAAAACAATCATCCATCCTGACCAAGTAGGTTTCATCCCAGGGATGCAGGGATGGTTCAATATACGGAAATCCATCAACGTAATCCAGTATATAAACAAACTCAAAGACAAAAACCACATGGTCATCTCGTTAGATGCGGAAAAAGCATTTGACAAGATCCAACACCCATTCATGATAAAAGTCTTGGAAAGATCAGGAATTCAAGGCCCATACCTAAACATGATAAAAGCAATCTACAGCAAACCAGTAGCCAACATCAAAGTAAATGGTGAGAAGCTTGAAGCAATCCCTCTAAAATCAGGGACTAGACAAGGCTGTCCACTTTCTCCATACCTATTCAACATTGTACTTGAAGTCCTAGCCAGAGCAATTCGACAACAAAAGGAGATCAAAGGGATACAAATTGGAAAAGATGAAGTCAAAATATCACTTTTTGCAGATGATATGATAGTATATATAAGGGACCCTAAAAATTCCACCAGAGAACTCCTAAGCCTGATAAACAGCTTTGGTGAAGTAGCTGGATATAAAATTAACTCAAACAAATCAATGGCCTTTCTCTACACAAAGAATAAACAGGCTGAGAAAGAAATTAGGGAAACAACACCCTTCTCAATAGTCACAAATAATATAAAATATCTTGGCGTGACTCTAACTAAGGAAGTGAAAGATATGTATAATAAAAACTTCAAGTCTCTGAAGAAAGAAATTATAGAAGATCTCAGAAGATGGAAAGATCTCCCATGCTCATGGATTGGCAGGATCAACATTGTAAAAATGGCTATCTTGCCAAAAGCAATCTACAGATTCAATGCAATCCCCATCAAAATTCCAAATCAATTCTTCAACGAATTAGAAAGTGCAATCTGCAAATTCATCTGGAATAACAAAAAACCTAGGATAGCAAAAACTCTTCTCAAGGATAAAAGAACCTCTGGTGGAATCACCATGCCGGACCTAAAGCTCTACTACAGAGCAATTGTGATAAAAACTGCATGGTACTGGTATAGTGACAGACAAATAGACCAGTGGAATAGAATTGAAGACCCAGAAATGAACCCACACACCTACGGTCACTTGATCTTCGACAAGGGAGCTAAAAACATCCAGTGGAAGAAAGACAGCATTTTCAACAAATGGTGCTGGCACAACTGGTTGTTAACATGTAGAAGAATGCGAATCGATCCATTCCTATCTCCTTGTACTAAGGTCAAGTCTAAGTGGATCAAGGAACTTCACATAAAACCAGAGACACTGAAACTTATAGAGGAGAAAGTGGGGAAAAGACTTGAAGATATGGGCACAGGGGAAAAATTCCTGAATAGAACAGTAATGGCTTGTGCTGTAAGATCGAGAATTGACAAGTGGGACCTCATGAAACTACAAAGCTTCTGCAAGGCTAAAGACACCATCAATAAGACAAAAAAACCACCAACAGATTGGGAAAGGATCTTCACCTATCCTAAATCAGATAAGGGACTAATATCCAACATATATAAAGAACTCAAGAAGGTGGACTCCAGAAAGTCAAATAACCCCATTAAAAAATGGGGCTCAGAACTGAACAAAGAATTCTCACCTGAGGAATACCGAATGGCAGAGAAACACCTGAAAAAATGTTCAACATCCTTAATCATCAGGGAAATGCAAATCAAAACAACCCTGAGATTCCACCTCACACCAGTCAGAATGGCTAAGATCAAAAATTCAGGTGACAGCAGTTGCTGGCGAGGATGTGGAGAAAGAGGAACACTCCTCCATTGTTGGTGGGATTGCAAGCTTGTACAACCACTCTGGAAATCAGTCTGGCGGTTCCTCAGAAAATTGGACATAGTACTATCTGAGGATCCAGCAATACCTCTCCTGGGCATATATCCAGAAGATGTCCCAACCGGTAAAAAGGACACATGTTCCACTATGTTCATAGCAGCCCTATTTATAATAGCCAGAAGCTGGAAAGAACCCAGATGTCCCTCAACAGAGGAATGGATACAGAAATTATGGTACATTTACACAATGGAGTACTACTCAGCTATTAAAAAGAATGAATTTATGAAATTCCTAGCCAAATGGATGGACCTGGAGGGCATCATCTTGAGTGAAGTAACACAATCACAAAAGAACTCACACAATATGTATTCACTGATAAGTGGATATTAGCCCAAAACTTAGGATACCCAAGATTTAAGATACAATTTGCTAAACGCATGAAACTCAAGAAGAATGAAGACCAAAGTGTGGACACTGTGCACCTTCTCAGAATTGGGAACAAAACACCCAGGGAAGGAGTTACAGAGACAAAGTTCGTAGCGGTGATGAAAGGATGGACCATTTAGAGACTGCCGTATCCAGGGATCCATCCCATAATCAACTTCTAAACACTGACACCAT
Source organism: Mus caroli (assembly GCF_978045245.1). Classification (NCBI taxonomy): domain Eukaryota; kingdom Metazoa; phylum Chordata; class Mammalia; order Rodentia; family Muridae; genus Mus; species Mus caroli. The sequence goes on from NW_028227256.1 coordinate 120,619,367, forward strand.
TGCATACACTAGCAAGATTTTGCTGAAAGGACCCAAATATAGCTGTCTCTTGTGAGACGATGCTGGGGCCTAGCAAACACAGGAGTGGATGTTCACAGTCAGCTATTGGATGTATCACAGGGCTCCCAATGGAGAAGCTAGAGTAAGTACCCAAGGAGCTAAAGGGATCTGCAACCCTATTGTTGGAACAACATGATGTACTAACTAGAACCCCGGAGCTATTGTCTCTAGCTGCATATGTATCGAAAGATGGCCTAGTCAGCCATCAATGGAAAGAGAGGCCCATTGGACTTGCAAACTTTATATGCCCCAATATAGGGGAATGCCAGGGCCAAAAGAATGGGAATGGGTGGATAGGGAAGTGGGGGGGGGCGCTATGGGGGACTTTTGGGATAGCATTGGAAATGTAATTGAGGAAAATATGTAATAAAAATATTAAAAAAAAAAAAAAAGAACCAGGGGAATGCCAGGACCAAGAAGTGGGAGTGGGTGGGTAGGGGAGTGGGAGGGGGGTCTGGGGGACTTTGGGGATAGCATTTGAAATGTAAATGAAGAAAATACCTAATTAAAAAAAAATAAATTGGGAAAAAAAAAAGAAAGAAAGAAAAAAATAAAAAAAAAAATAAATAAAAACAAGTCCTGGAAATAACCTATTATGCAGTGAGTTTTAAGTCTCAGAAATAGCCTGACACTATTATTAGATTATTCCTATTAATTGACTACCTTAAAGATATAATCCACCTGTTATCTAACTTTCGTAATGTCCCTAACATATTTCTTAAAGGGAAAATATTAAACAATGTTTTTATACCACCATAAATTTTATAACATGATTAATGCAGTAGTAAGGACTCTATAAAATTTATTTTTCTCAATTGTTGAAGAAACTATCTATAAAATATCCCTTAATATCTTTAATATTCTTTGTATCTTTCATGCAATGGTAAATTATTTCTTTCTGTGAGTGTATGTCTTTAAGACTATTAATGGCATAGCTTATTTAAAACTTGTCCCCAGTCACAGCTCAGATTCAGAGAATGAGAGGCAGCCCAGGCTTACTTGCAGATATCTGTTTCTTGTGCAAATGTTTGAAGGTGTGTTAGGTAATGAGATAAATACCTGCCTTTCTTATCTAACAATTATTAATATCCAAATACAGCAGAAGCTGATATTGACCTTGGTCATTCATTACAGCTGGCTTGACTTCGCCTGTTATAGCTCTCCCATGGGTGACTACTGTGCAGCTGTGATGAATGGACACATTCCTCAAGGGCAACCTCCAAAGAAAGCCTTAGTCTTGTCAGGCTTTTGCTATCATCTCAGAAAACAACAGAATCAGAAGAAATATGACTTCACATGTTGTCTTCTCAATATTTATGCAACTACACTTTCTAGGTTTCTCTTTCTGTGTTTCTCTGTCTCTGTCTCTCTGCATCTCTGTTTCTGTCTGTCTGTCTGTCTGTCTGTCTGTCTGTCTGTCTGTCTCTCTCTCTCTCTCTCTCTCTGTGTGTGTGTGTGTGTGTATAGAAATTCCTCTGGATAATCTACATCATGTAAAATATAACAGTATAATAACAGCCTAAATGTACATAATTCAGTTTATTGACATCGGTTTGATATACCAATTTCAGCAGGTCTATATCTGTTATGAAATGAACCTTTGTTTTGCACTCTTTTTGATAAAGCCACACCATGATTGGAGAAATATCTCAGTAGCAAAAACTGTATACTGTTTTTGCAGAGAGCCCACGTTTGGTTTACAGGACACAAGTTTGGTGGCTCATGACTGTTTGTAACTCCAGTGCTATGGGCACCTGTTATCACACACACACACACACACACACACACACGCACTTACACACATACACATATGTTCATATAATTAAAGAAAGAAATAAAACATGCCACTGAGAATGACTGTTTTCCTGTACCCTAAGTGGGAACAGGAAAAGTTTTAGAAAAATATTCTATAAGCCATGTCCCCATTTTCCTGATTTCCCAAATTATTCCCTGAGAAAGCCTCTGGATGAAAATGTTGGATCCCAAACACTCTGAGATTTGCTGCTTATTTGAGTTTGCAGTGCAACAGTGTAGCATGACTTGAATTGCCTCTACCTCCTTAGTACTTGGGTTAAACATTGGATCTATTCATTGCTGGATATGAAGCCCAAGGTTACATACATGCTAGCTAAACAGTTGATCAATCAATTACAACCCTGTTCCAGAAGCTGAGCACACTTTTTAGTGTTAAAAGATTATCTACTAGTACGTATGCTTTGATGTAGCAGAGATTGCATTTCTCTCTGTCTGTCTCTGTCTGTCTGTCTGTCTGTCTGTCTCTCTATCTATATCTATCTATCTATCTATCTATCTATCTATCTATCTATCTATCTATCTATCTATCTATCTATCTCAAACATACATATATATATACATACACACACATATATATATATGCATATATACATATATATATGTATATATGAATGAGAAAAGAGTCCATTTGATTTTAGCTCTGTGGTATTCATAGAATCTTAAATGCAATAAGAAAGCTTATTTTTCCCAAATGTCAAGAAGAGTTTAACAAAAAATTCCTTTTGTGAAATGGTTTGTAATCGTCATTAATGAACCAATAAAACATTCAAATACTGATATTTTTCTTTCTGGCATATTTTTAAAATAATTTGAAAACTTTCTAGTTCAATTTGTGTTTTGCAAAATAAAATAAATAAATAAAAACTAAGTAAATTATCTATGCCTCTTGGAACCTTTTCCCTCCTTCTGGTTTGCCACACCCATTCTTGATATGAGGGCCTTGCCATATCTGGTCAATACTCCTTGTAGACTTGCTTTCTTCTAAAGGGAAATGGAAATAGATGCTGACTGGATTTGGGTAGAGGGAAGGGATGGGGGAAGGTGAGTATATTTAAAAAATAGAAATGAATATAATCTTTTAAAAGTTAGCTAAGTTTGTATAGGTTTAAAATACTTCACATTTCTTAAGCTATCAACTTTTCTTATGATGATTTGAATTCCAAGCAATGGCCAAGCTGATGTTTATGTTTCTAGTGTGAGGAGGGATATGGGAGATGTGTGTGTGTTTGTGTGTGTGTGTGTGTGTGTGTGTGTGTGTGTGTGTGTGTGTGTGTGTGTGTGTAAAGCTTTAACACTGAAACACCATGTCTTTTTACTACCTACAGATCTCACCAAGTGCTGCAGACAAAGCTTCCCATAGAGGAACCAACCATTGCAGAACATTCTAGATGCAAACTATAGTTCCTTGAGTTTAGCTAAGTTTTGCAGCTAAAGGTCAGACTTATCTGATCTCAGGAAGCTCACCTGGGAAATATAGAAGTTATCCTGGGTCATATACTCTCTACACTCATACATGGTGTTAACAACCACAGCTCTCTTCCCATTATTAGACTAAAAGTAATGATTTGATCATTAATAAAGCTGACTATTCATCTGATCTCTGATTAATAAATCATATTTCATCCTCTTTTACATATATAGCAGTAGCAGAAATACCAATGGGTATAGGAATGTTGGATGTAGTCCCTTAATACAGGTGGTTATTCTCACATTCTAGGTAAGGAAACTGAGAGCAGTGAAGTCCAAGAGTCTGACTGGGGGCATATGACATAAGACCCCACTTAATCCTTACTTGTGTGTCTCAGGTATCCACAGCCCTGATACCTCAGGAGGCTACTTCTCTCATGATCAGTAGGAATACATTGTTCTCAGGCAATGTTCTGAGAGGAAACATGTCAGCTATCCTTGGTATGCCAACAAACAGTTCTGTACAAATGCACAAAGGCTGTCACAAAAGCACCAGTCTTAGAAACCTGTGTGCCTAGCTTTATGTGCATGCTAGGAGTTCAAACTCAGGTCCATGTGTATGTGTTGTAATTCTGGCTGCACTTAGCCACCTCCCTGGTTTTATGACACAGTGCGATGACTGTGTTCTGTCTGTGAGAGAGAACATGAGCCATCAGTTCCTGGGCACCAAATTTTAACACAATGTCAACAAATCCACAATGCCACAAATGAGATCAGCTTTTCATATGTGGATACATTTCCATATATATGCATGCTACATTCTCTTTACCCATCCATTTCTAGATGGGCATCAAGTTTGAATTTGTTCCTTATGTGATTATGAATAAAGCTAAAGGAAATAGGAGCTCATGTGTGCCTCTCTAATATTCTGATTTAATTTCCTTTGAGTCTTATCCAAAAGTGAGAGATCTGAAACTTAAGGCTTCTCTCTTAGGGATAATATTATTATTTATCATCATCATCATGATTACTAATGTGGACATGTATGCTCTACCTGTGCTATGGCATAGATGTGGAGATCAGAAGACAAGGACCTGAAGTCCCTTCTCTTCTTCCACCTTTACCAGTGTTCTAGGGATTGGATTCAGGCTGTCAAGCTTACATGGTCAGGACTTTTACCTGCTTAGGCATCTTCTTGACCCAAGGTCTGTTTTGATAGTAGCTATTCTAACTGGGGTGAAATGATACCTCATTGTGATTTGACCTTTTTTTGTTTTTGTTTGTTTGTTTGTTTGTTTTAATTTAAGGTAGTTAAGAGTTTATTTTTGTTGTTGTTGTGTTTTTTGGTGGTTTGTTTTTTTGTCATCAGAATGTCTTCCTTTGGGAAGTCTCTACTTTACAACCTTACCCATTTATAATAGGATTATTTAGCAGAGTCCTTAATGATATTATTAGGCTCCTATTAACTCATTAATATCCTCTAGCGCAGGTGAGTAGTGTTCAGGTTTTCTTTTTCTACTCTGTGTATTTTTCTTATCACTCTCTCTCTCCCCCCTCGCTGCGCAGAGGCTTCCCAGGTTGACTCATCTGGTTTGCCTATTTTGGTTTGATTTAATGTGCTTAATGAAATACCTTGTTGATTTGCTATCAATAGGAAATTCTTGGCCTCTGTTTCATACCATTAAGACAGTACATATAGTGGGTATGCTTGCGTGCGATAGTACAGCATCTTCAACGCGCATGCTCTTGGGAACTCCATAACCTCAGCCCCACAGTGTGATTCTGTGATACAAGTTGCCCCTGGAGCAGGAGAGATAACAGTGGTGAAGTGCACTGGCTGCTCTAGCGGAGGACTGTTTGGTTCCCATGCTTATGGCAGGACACAATGCCTCTCACTCCACGCCCAGGAATCTGACACAATTATTTAGTGTGCTGGTATTTGTGTTTGTGTGGCTGTGTTTGGGAGAGGAGGTGCTACAGGCCATATGAGTAGGACACAGGAAAACCTGTAGGAGTCAGTTCTTGGCCGGCTTTCTGTAGGTCTTTGATATAAACAGGTTTTAAGGCTTTAGTGAGAAACCCTTGACACTGAACAGTCTTACTGATTCAGAGGAGCATCTATGTAATAAAGGGCTTTTATAGAATAAAATGTGGTGTAGGCTTTGACTACTATGTGTTATGTATGAACTATATAGATTCAAATAATTATCTTGTTTCAATGATAAGGAATAGCTAATAGTGTCATCGCTGATATTCATTTGGTTATTAGAATAAAAGCATTTGACAATAGATTCTTCAGAATTGTCCACAGCACGCTTCATCCTGACTAAAGACATAAATTAAGCTTAGAGAATTCCTTCCAGTGAGAAATGAAAGCTCGCTTTCGAGCAGAGTCCAGAAACGAGGCATCATCTGGGGAGAAGCTGGAAATGTGGACTACTTGTCTTCCACTCCAACGTTTCTAGCTTACAGTTCGCTTTGTGGTAACATTTCCAAGTTACCAGCATGCTCATAGCATGCTAAATAATTGTTTAACTTTGCCTCCATAATACAGTAACCCCTACCTGTGTGCAGCAATTCTAAGTTATAATTAATTAAAATTATGAGTTCTAGTTTCATTTCTTTTGCTGTGATTAAAATACCATGACCAAAAAAAAAAAAAAAACTTGGGGTAGAAACAGTTGATTTTAGTTCACAAGTTAAGGTTGATAAGTTCAGAATAGGAGGTCAAGACAGTGTGGATGTCATCTTTACAGTTAAGAGCAGAGGGAAATGAAGGCATATATATGCTCCTACTTAACTCCTGTTCTCCAGTCTTGCACATTCAGAATCCAAGTCCAAGGAACACTATTGCCCATAATGGACTGGATCTTCCCTCTCCTTTAGATATGCACACATGCCAACAGGATCCAAATAACATATTAAGACTGTCTCATAGTCTTACAGCTAAATTCTATATTATGTCAAATTGACAATTTAAACTAGCCATCATGCTAAAAGAGAAAACTCAAGTTCTCAGGGATCAGGAGGTTGTTGCATGTTTGATTTCAAGCACCAAGATGTTAGCTCACAACCTTCTGTAACTTCAATCCTAGTGGATCTAATAATATAATAACTTCCAAGCATCCAGACACACATGGTACATAGATACATATGCAGAATAAACATTAATATATTTAAAATGAAACAACTTTTTCAAGATTAATAAAAAGACTCACTTCTGAGAAGCCTAAACTCTAAGCAGTATGTTCAGTACCACATACAAATGGTGGTGACAAGAATAGAAAGTACAGACAGAGAATACCCTTAATTTTCTAGAATAGGCCTTTGGACAGTGTCAATATACAACAATATTTCACTGGAATCTACTAAGATGGGTTTCTCAGAGAAATTGAAAGCCATAACAGGAAGATGAGTTTTGATAATTTCTTAAGTTTTCCTAAGCAGCAAGTTATTCACTGAACTTCTTTGTGTAGAGTAGGCAAATAATCATGAAAATGTATTTATGAAACACACACAGATGGCTAGGCAGATAGTTAGCAAAGTGATTGGTGTACAGGCATGTGGACTCAAGTTTATATTCCACAGCACCCTTGCAGAGGCTGGGTATGGTTAGATATGCCTGTAACTCCAATTTAGGGAGATGGGCAGAGAGGTAGATTCTGGAGGCTCACTGGCCAACAATTTTAACTGAAGGAGTAAGCTCCTGTTTCATTGAGAGACAGTGAATCAACAAGATGGAGAAGTGATTGAGGAGATGTCCAAGGTCAACCTCTCACCTTCACACACCATGTGGATATAAACATACATATGCATGACATCATTTTATCTTGTGGAGATTAATAATTACAAGTTGGATGTAAAATGTTAAGACCCTCTGCTTATTACATTAAAGGAACAAAGGAAAGCAAAGTGGAATTTCAGATCTAGAGATGGTTGAGAAGAACAAGCAGGGTACTGGCTGCCAGGGAAGTTTTTCATGAAGGAAGGAAGTCTTATGTGTCTTAATTCAGACCACATGGGTGTGTTCTCACCCTCTTTTTCATGGCAGCTGTGATCACAGCCCTCTCCAGGGACAATGGCCCCATGCAATTGGATCTGAATCTCAGTTCGGAGAATGGCTGTTCTCTCTGTTGTGTGCAATTATCCAATCTCATCTTCTGCAGAGAAGCTATTCGAGATTAGCAAACTGTTCTTCTCTGTCCTTCAAAGACACCTGGTCCAATTTGTTGGGAGGCAGCGACCAGCCTTATTGGCTGACTGGCTGAGTTCCAGGACATCGCGGCTTGTGAATCGACTCTGACACTTGAAGCTCCATAGGCCCTGTAGAGAGCTTTGATAAAACTGCTGAAGAAGCTAGCTGTGACACCAGATGTAGGCTCACACTGCATCGTCCCCTATTCTAAAGTTAGTAATGTAAAAAAAAAAAAATCAAACAAACAGACTAATGTAAGAACTGCAAATAAAGCTTGAACAGGTCCTTCTCTTAAAAACAAGCCTGGAGGACTGCACAGTCAGCGCATATGAGGCTGTGCTAGGTGAAGAAGCAGGTGGGTTCTGGAGGCGTGCTAACATATTAAAGCAGAACTTTGATGTACTCACTATTTATTATTTAACACAGACTCAGAGTTTGTAAATTTAGATGTTAATTGCAGAAGACAGATGAGTTGGAGGCTGGGGAGATGTTTTCATCAGTGAAATACTTGTCTTGCAAGCATGAGGAACTGAATTTGATTTCCAGGATCCACATGAAACGCAGGGCATTGTGGAATGCAGTTGTAATCACATCATTAGGGAAGTAAAACCTTGAAGATCTCTGGGGTTCACTGGTCAAGGCTGGTGGAAAAATAATGCAGAAAAAGCTACCGAGATTAGATTCTGACCTTCACACATGTATTTGCACACTGGTGTATACAGACCCACCAACATATACATATGTACATATTCTTGCAGAAGGCAATAATAATAATAATAATAATAATGTTTCAACAACAGCATCAGCAATAATTTCATCAGACCTGAAAAGCAGGCACTAACTTTTGGTTTCTTTTTAATTTAATTTTTAATTGTTTATTAGATATTTTCTTTATTTACATTTCAAATGTTATCCCCTTTCCTGGTTTCCCCTCCAAAACCTTCCTATCTCCTATGCTCTGATTTGTATGAACTCCTTTAGAACCAGTACTCTGAACTGTGTAATCTAGTCTGCCCCTGTCTCTTCTCCTCAAGTGGTTTGAATTGAATTAGCCATCTTGAGGTTTCTTGTATTAATGAGTCAAATTCTTATTACATGTTTACTATCTCCTTATGTGAGAGGCATTTGAGGTAGTTGTTGTTTGTTTTTGTTTCCTTTTTATAACAAATTTTGTGTGGATGTATGTATGTGTTTATGATGCATATACATATATATATATATGTATATATACATACATACATATATATATATGTATATATATATATATATATATATATATATATATATATATATATATATATAAAAGGTTGGAGGTCTCATGTCAACTGTGACTGTCATCCCTCAGGTGGTGTCAACCTCAATTTTTGGAGACATGGTATCTCAGTGGCCTGGAACATTCCAAGTAGGCTAGGTGCATCAGCCTGAGGGCCATGGGGATTCACTTGTCCTTCTCTCCCTGATGTTGGGATTAAAAGTGAATGTTACTTTTTCTAATATATGGGTTGTATTAGAAATTGTGAGGCAAACATTTTACCAACTAAACCATCCCCTGACATGGGTAAATAGCTTCTTTCTTCACATCCAAACTCAAGCTGGGTTTTCCTTATTTCTGCTACTTGACAAACAAGATGGTCCATCACCCCAAGCTTCCACCAATCACTACAAAGCTGATATTGTCCCTTCCGAGTAGAATCCATACATAAAATTTAATCATATAATATCCAATATCCTGAAAATAAATACTATTAATACAAACATTGTAACTCTGCAGGAACCCACCCACTTTAGCTCTCACTGACATTTTTCTTTTTTTTTTTTTTTTTTTGGTTTTTCGAGACAGGACATTTTTCTTTATTGAAATCATCACAAACAGAAACAACTTCTATAAGTCTGATAATAGGAGGTTACTCTTCTACCAGATTCTCTCCTAGGAAAGACTGATTCTGGTTTTCAACACATCAGATCCATCAGTGCTGTGATTAGGTAGGTTTTAATGTCTGTGTTTCATCACAATTGTCAACTGGGTGACAATTGCATGATTAGTTTCATGAGGCTTTTAAAGATAATACAGTGAGTTTCCAGCACCCTTATAACCACGTGTAAACTAACTAAAAGGGATCTGATACACTCATTTGGCCCCATTGAGCACTTGCACCCACAAGTATGTATGCAAACACAGACAAATGCATATACAAATGAGTAAAAAATATTTTTAAAAAGGTATATATTATGTGAAAGGGGAAATTACACAAATCACATTTCCTTCTTCAAAATCTTGGAGACAGAAATAGGAACTCATAATTTCAATTAATAGTAATGAGTATCTGTAGATTTCATATTGGCCCTTTGTTTCCTCCAAGGTCCAGGTCATTTAGTATTCCCCGCCTTAAACACACCCACACGAATGGCTATTTCTCTTTAAAAATTGGCTTCAGGAAAGTCAGCAGATGGCAGTGCACTGTTATGGTTTCTATTTAATTTTGTATCTCTTGTATAACCTCTCTGGGTGTTTTGACCTCTCTAAAATACCTGTTCCTGCTTTCAGAGTGGCTCATTTTGAAGTTTATATAACAATTATGGGCTTGTTAGTTTTACAACTCCAAATCAGCAATTTTCTATCATGATGCATTTACCCTGGTTTTCTTTAACTAAAGACTGGCCTATGTGACCCATAAGCAACTCGAAAGTGACATTTCCAAGCCCAGGCAGCTAATCCTAGATTGTATTTACCTATTTCCAAATATTTGCACCATCTGTGATTCCATATTGGTTTTTTTGGCTTCACTGTTACAGCTCAAGGATTGCAGCCTGGGAAAGGAATGAAGCACCATCTCGAATACAGAATGTATTATAAGCACGAGATGGAATTTATCCCTGAGATGAGGAAAGGAAATAACAAACTCAGGAGGCCTGATGCATATGCAGTTTGCCACCTTCAACGCCCAAACTCCCTTGACTTCTTGGCACTGATATGGAATATATAAACAAATGCTATGTATTTCCTTAACCAATTCCCAAAGCATGTTTGCTCTGGAGCACAGCTGACTCCACATAATCTTCATATCAACAAAATAGGAGCTCAGTATTAAAGGTGACCTTCAGTTTCTGATTTAGTCAAAGCAATGGGGAAAGGCTCTTTAAAGACCCGCCCCCATGTTTGGTACCCTTGCATTCAGCATAATTTGATTTTCCATAACACTACAGAGATTCAGTCAAGCAAAAGTACACATTAAGAATCAAATGATAAATGTTGCATCTGTCAGTCTGTCATAGGTGAAAAGCCCCTCCCTATGTCCAGCCTCCCAACTACAGTAAGAGAAAAATACCCTTTGACTTCCAGGTGCAATATTAAATTCAGGAAGAAACTGCGTAAATGAGCTCAGTCTAGACCGTCAAGGTTCTGGGGTTCAATATGAACTTAAATGAATAGCGATCCCTAGTTCTTTCCAGCAACAGGAATTCTGCATGACTCAAGAGTTCTTTATATAGATTGTTTTATTCAGCACATAAACATTTCTCATCCCTGGTATTGGAACTTGGTTCCCTGACAACTCTGTTTAGAAATAAAATAATCATACTTCTTGCAATAAAATTATACCTACTGAGAAATCCATCTACTCAGAGTTTTGTCTATACATCAATGCAAGTCTATTTCTATGCATGTTTGCACATGTGTGTTTCTGTATGTGTATGCTTGGTGTGTGTGTGTGTGTGTGTGTGTGTGTATGTGTGTGTGAACATCTGTCCATGTTTATGTCACACAAAATGCTTATAAAAATTCTAAAAACATACTGGTATTCCGTTTTTCCAAGAGTTGCAATTTTAAAGCCAAGTGTTTAATAGCTTCATAGGTAATGTGTTTGCCATGCAAGCTTAAGCCTCTGAGTTCAGACCATGTTCAAACCATGTTAAAACACCAGATGTGGTAGTACAATTATAATCCCTCTGCTCCTAAGTGAGATGAAAGACAGAGATGGAAGCCTAAAAACAGTGTGCCAGCTAGCCTGCTGTATGCAGTATGAAAAATATGCTTATGTCCCAAACATAATAGGAGGCATAAACCAACATTTAGAAAACTCCTATAAGTTCCTCATCCACACTAGGGACTATGTGTATCTTCACACACACACACACACACACACACACACACACACACACGTACATACACTACACAGAAAAATATTTTATAAAGAGGCTGAGTGTGAAGATCAGTGAATTCTGACACAAGACAGGAGGCCTAAGAAAGATCATGTCTGTGTGCATAAATGGACACTATTTCTTGGAATGGTAGGTGTCATAAGTGAGAATTGTAGAAATAGATGCTAAGTGAGCTTTGTCTATGGACTCAATTTTTTAGAAGATATACACTAACTCTTTAAAAGGTCATAATAAGTTTTATTATGACGTTTCATAAATGTATTACCTTTTTAGCACACTAACCTCCTATAATTTCTCTAGCAACCTGCCTCTTCTTAATCTCATTTCTCTTTTAACAGATTCTGTCATGTCCTGTGGTTTTTGCTTCTTGTGTATATTTTGTATATGATTAATTTAGGCTAATAAAAATAAAAACACATCATCTTGTTATTATTAAAATTTGCTTTCATTGTTAGGAAATAATATAGGGAAACTATATAGATACAATGTCAAATGATGGAGTGTAAGAGATATCTCATCAGCTAAGAGCACTTGCTCTTGCAGATGACTAGAATTTGGTTCCCAGAACCAGAAGAGGAAACTCATACCAGCCTATAATTCCAGGATGATGATACTTTCTTCTGGCCTCCACAATGATGTACTCACATACACATAGCCACAAACATAGACACTAATGTGCATAATTGGAAATAAAACTATAAAGTAAATCTTAACAATACATTTCTCTATAAATTGTTATATGAAAAGGTCACACTTTGTTAAGAGCTAAGGAAGTTAAAAGTAGTGCTCTGACACCATCCATGTAAAGAGCCAACTCTCACCTAGGGAGGCATCCAACACCCAGAACAGCTTCTTACTCTAAACAAGTACATGACTGAGACAGTCTGCTCACTTCTGGGTCATGGTTCTTTTTGATAAGCAAGTTATTTGACTGAGGATTCTTAGACCATGCACATCTTTGCTCATGTTTGAGCTATTGCCAGAAGGGGTTTGAGAAGGCAAGGTGTCAGTATTCATTCTTCATGCCAGGGGATAAAGTTTTGCCGAAAAAAAAATGATTTCAGAAATTTAAGAAAATAGAATAAACTTTACAGGAGTTTGGACATGGCATGTGTAAAATGGGAGACAGAAGGCTCAGAAAGACATGGATCGGAGAGTTGTAGAGATAGCTCAGCAGGTAAGCACTTGCTGCAGGAACACGAGGACCTGAGTTTGAATCCTAAGCATCCATTAGAAACAAAAACCTAGGCTTATTTGCACATGCGTCTGTTATCCCAGTATTGTAGGAGGGAGACATGTTTTACTGCATTCCTCCGGGTTCAGTGAGCGCTGCCTAAATAAACTAGGTAGATTGATACACAAACATCACAAATGTGAAAATATCCCCTCTGGCTTCTTCACATTAGAACATGCCCTCCACACGCATGCATGCCTACAAGTACTCACATGCACACACATGCCAAAAATAAATCTTATATAAAAGAAATAAAGTCTCTGACATTCTGACTCTAAAGGAGTCAAAAGAAATCTTTACTACACCACAAAGGGCACTAAGTTGGGCCTCTGAATTTTAGAGCAATCATCAAGTCAATAAACAGATCTCTCAAAATATTTTAATACAAGATATATACATAGTGTAATTCAAATAAACCAAGAGTTTATAATCTCAACACCTTGCTTTCACCTCTGGTAGCTTGGGAGTTAGGACTTTCTAGCCATTGTTAACATGTGTTTTGAAATTTATATTCTTCATGTTTTGTCAACTCACCTTTGACATTTTTTACTATTGTTGACATTATTCTTTAATTTCTCTCAATTATATTTATAGACATCTGTTCCTCTATGTATATTATTTTGTTCTATTTAATTTCTTGTTTAATTTAATGTCTGATGAATTAATTTGCAGATTTTTATGACAATTTTATTATTCTGAGGGTAAAGCTTAATATCTTCACAAAATGCAGACAAATAATAAGATACATTTAAACATCTAACAACAAAAACAAGAAAAAATAAGTTGTGAATGGTCAATTCCTTGGATCATAAAAAAGAAAGAAACTTATTGCAAATAGATGCTGGATAGAAGTTAGTGTTATGGCTCAATGGGTGATGGTGCTTGCCACCTAGTTTGTTTGATGACTTGAATTTCATCTCTGGAACCCATGTGCTGGAAGAAAGAACAGATTGTTGTAAGTTGTCACTGACATCCATGAATATGTCATGGTGTGTGTGCGTGTGTGTGTGTGTGTGTGTGTGTGTGTGTGTGTGTGTGTGTGTACATGGAGAGAAGAGATGCTCACTAGGTACCATTCAGAGCTGGAATGTAATTAATGGCTGCTACAGAAGATAGAGTTTTCATTAAGGATATATGTTCTCTGTAGGTTAACTAGCACACAACATATGCTTCCACTGAGTATGTGAACAGCATAAACAACAAAACAAGAAATATATGAAGTCAGAAAGTCATTTGGAGTAGGGTGGATCTCTAAGGAATTGTGGGTAGAATAGGGCTGAATATGATCAAAATTCATAGTATAAATGAATGAAATCTCAAAGAATATAAATATTGTATATATTTTTTAATTAGGTATTTTCCTCAATTACATTTCCAATGCTATCCCAAAAGTCCCCCATACCCTCCCCCCTCACTCCCCTACCTACCCACTCCCACTTTTTGGCCCTGGCGTTCCCCTGTACTGGGGCATATAAAGTTTGCATGTCCAATGAGCCTCTCTTTCCAGTGATGGGCGATTAGGTCATCTTTTGATACGTATGTAGCTAGAGTCAAGAGCTCTGGGGTACTGGTTAGTTCATAATGTTGTTGCACCCATAGGGTTGCAGATCTCTTTAGCTCCTTGGGTACTTTCTCTAGCTCCTCCATTGGGGGCCCTGTGATCCATCCAATAGCTGACTGTGAGCATCCACTTCTATGTTTGCTAGGCCCTGGCATAGTCTCACAAGAGACAGCTATATCAGGGTCCTTTCAGCAAACTCTTGCTAGTGAATGCAATGGTGTCATCATTTGGAGGCTGATTATGGGACGTATATTTTATAAGATATTGAATGCTTCAAAATATGCTCAACTAAAATGTTGAACACCTGTGCCTTCTTAATAGCATTAAAAGGAAAAAAATAACATTTAAAGTGCCTTCCAATCAAGTCTCCAATGATAATGCACTTGATAGGACCATTTTTTTTTCATAAAAAACCAGATCCCAGGAAGTTTAAATTATGGAATAATTCAGCCAACCAAATGATCTATTTCTAAGTTGCAGAAATTCTTTGGAATTCAGACGTTTTCCTTGTTTAAGAAGCCATACTTTGTGTTGAGGATATAACCTAGTTAGTAGAGTGCTTGCTGGACAAACATGAACCCTTGAGTTTTGTCCCTTGCACCTGTAATCCCAGTACTTCTGGGACAAACAAGAGATCAGAGAATCTAGGCTGTCCTCAGTGACTGAGAAAACTGGAGAACAACCTGAGCTACATAAGAACCTGCCTCAAGGCAAAAGTTAAAAAGATTATTATATTAAGTATAGTTTGAATGTGGTCTTTCTTATAGATTTTCATCTATTTAATGAGAAAAGCAATTTGGCAAGTTTCTGAATTTTTTTAGTTAAAAGCTGTGTTTAGGAAATGCACAAGTTCTCTCTCTCTCTCTCTCTCTCTCTCTCTCTCTCTCTCTCACACACACACACACACACACACACACACACATACACACACACACACACACACACACACATACACACACACACACACACACACACATACACACACACACACACACACACACACATGCACACACATGCACACACAGAGATAGCTCTATGATTAAGTGCCTGAGTTCAGTTCCTAGTAGCCATTTCTATAAACTCACAACCACCTGTGATTCCAGCGCCAGGGGATCTGGCGCCCTCTTCTGCCCTCTGCATGCACTGCACTTACAAGCATATACCGACAACCAGACACACACATATCATATTTAAAAAATAAATAAAGAAAAGAATCATTATCCTCTCATTTATAAATGCAAAATGTCCATGCCGTGAATATTATATCTTATTCCTGTATTTGGAGCATGGTTAGCACATGTATGGGCCTGAGAGTGTATATTTACTTAGTTCCTCTTGCTGAACATAACCTCTTGTTCCACCAAAAGGGAGACCTACATCCCCATGAGGGCATCATCTATGCAACTTTCAGTACTTTCCCCAGTTCTCTGTTTTTAAATAAATCACTGGCTAGCCTGCCATTCACATTCTCAATTATAATCCAGCCCTGTTGCCCTGCTCTTCTAAGGCAGACACCCACTGAACGAAATAAAAATCGAATGTTCATTTAGCTCTCTAAAAGGAGATGGGTATGAAGCTAATAAAAATAACTGTTTCCCTCGCTTGTCTTCATTTTCTTTCTTGTAACCTCATGCATAGCTATTTGTTCTAACCTAAGAAATCAATAGGTATGAGAAATTACAATGATATTAAAGTCAGATAGTATAGACTTTGTTGAGAGAGCATTTCCCAGTGTAGACTGTTTTTATTATGAACTCAACTCACTTACCTTTTATGATTTTTTTTTTTTAATTTTAGGTGTGTATACAGGGTTCCCTGGGCATTGAGAGCCCTAGAGTTATGATTATTTGTTAGCTGTCTGATCCTGATTCTGGGATTGGCAACTCTGGTCTGCTGATAGAACAATCGGGATTCTTATTGTTGAACTATTTCTCCAGTCTATTGCCTATCTTTAAAACTTCCACATGAGATGTCACAAGTTCTCATCTGAAATGAAGTTATAAGGCTTTCATATCTGTGAGCTTCTGTATTTCTGGAAACAGAATGGTCAACCAAAAGTACTTCAAAAGAGTGTAGTGGGGGCTGGTGAGATGGCTCAGTGGGTAAGAGCACCCGACTGCTCTTCTGAAGGTCCAGAGTTCAGGTCCCAGCAACCACATGGTGGCTCACAACCATCCGTAGCAAGATCTGGCGCCCTCTTCTGGAGTGTCTGAAGACAGCTACAGTGTACTTACATATAATAAAGAAATGAATCTTAAAAAAAAAAAAAAAAGAAAAGAAAAAGAGTGTAGTGTGTGTTCACATACCAAGTGCCAACATTAGAATCCAAGGGAGGCAATATGTGTCTATAATTTCAGCTATGACAGTAGTACAGGTATTAGTGAATCCTTAGACTCTCTGGCCTGACAGCTTAGCTGAGACAGCAAACTTTGAGTTCAGTGAGGAACTCTGTCTCAAAACACAAGATGAAGAATGATAGAGGAAGGTGCCCAAAATGGAGAACTCCAGCATCCACAACATATGTACTCACACCACATACACACACACACACAGAGAGAGAGAGAGAGAGAGAGAGAGAGAGAGAGAGAGACAGAGAGACAGAGAGACAGAGAGACAGAGAGACAGAGAGACAGAGAGACAGAGAGACAGAGACAGAGAGACAGAGACAGAGACAGTGAGAGAGACAGAGAGAGGGACAGAGAGAGAGAGAGAGAGAGAGACATAGAGAGAGACTAGAGAATAGAGAAATAAGCATCTCAGGAGATCTAAAGGTCTAGAAGCCTGGAAATACAAAGGCAACTATATTCATTTTTCTTCCTTGGTTTTTCACAAGCCATGTGAGTGATCTTTTCAGCTTTCTCCACACCCTCTTCCTGTTGTGTGCCTGTAATTTTTGACGAACTGTGGGTGCCACCATAAGTAGTAGGCAGCTTGAACCTGAATTCTGTTTAACTCTGCCCTTAACATTCACCT
Source organism: Mus caroli (assembly GCF_978045245.1). Lineage (NCBI taxonomy): Eukaryota > Metazoa > Chordata > Mammalia > Rodentia > Muridae > Mus > Mus caroli. The sequence continues at coordinate 120,636,770 of NW_028227256.1, forward strand.
TGCATTTTCATCGCCCTGCCTCCAAATAACCAAATCTGCAAAATCCTTTAGTGTTTTCCTCTTCTGTTTGCACAAACATGTTCTGTTCTTATCAGTGAAGTATGCATATTATCTGAACACTAGTTCAAAATTATTAACATTTTTACCATTTTAGATAAACAATGTCATGGTAAACAGAGGCTCACTTTATCATGTAGAAGACATAACAATGAATATGTTGAATAATAATTTCTGAGCAGTATAACTCAAGATAAAAACCTTTTATCAGTCTTACATAAATGTAAAATGATTGGAGTGGCAGTGGATGTTTGATTTCATATTCCTTGTGGAAACATAAACGTTTCTGAGGATCTAGGACAGCTCATCCAGAGATATGAATAAGACAAATCTCCATCTTAACTACCTTATCATTTCCACAAATGCTATTACTTATCTCTGTCTGTACCTAGCAATGATAATCACCATGTAGGTGAATGTAGTTCATGAGAAGATACCTGCCATGGAGAGAGAAGGAGGATTCTAATGCTTTAGAGATTTTTGATATTTTTGCATGGAAAAATAAGTGCATTTGGGTCTGAGTCAATGGCCCAAGGGGTAAAGTGCTTGCATGCAAGCAAGAGGACCCAAGTTCAGATTAGTACCCCCCTTGTGATAAGCTGACTTTGTCGCAATACACCTTTGATCACAGCTCTGGGGAAGCATAGACAGTACATACGACTTCTTTGAGGGGCCCAAGAGACCCCAAAGAAGATGGGAAATATATTGAAGAAGATATTTAATGTTAAATCCTATCTTCCACATACATTTACTCAGGTAATTTCACTCTCACAGTGATGTGTGTGTGTGTGTGTGTGTGTGTGTGTGTGTGTATACAGACAGATACATTAATTATTGTCAAAAACTATGGAAATCAGGCCAATGAAAACTTGAAAGCAGGGCCTGGAAAGATTTCTCCTCAGATGTTAAGAACACTTGCAAGGTGTCAGGAAATTGAACAGAGGTGTGTAGCAGTGGAGGATAGGGAACTGGGGGTAGCCATTAGAAAGTCTCAGATCCCAGGAACCATTGGGGATGACATTACCTGAAATACTCAATAAGGGGGAAGAGAACCTGTAGAGACCATATCCAGAGGTTAGGCATGGTCTCTGGTTAAGGGATGGGGTCACCTACCCATATCAAAAAATTTAACCCAGAATTACTCCTGTATAAATGAAATACAGAGACAATGAGTAGAGCAGAAACTGAAGAAAAGATCATCCAGAGACTGCCCTACCTGGGGATCCATTGCATATACATCCACTAAAATTCAGACACTATTGCTAATGCCAAGAAGTGTTTGATAACCAGACCCGCTCTGCCAGAGCTTTCCAAATGTAGATGCGGATGCTTGCAGCCAACCATCGGACTGAATATGGGGAGTCCAATAGAGGAGTTAGGACAAGGACTGGAAGAGCAGATGGGGTTTGTAACCCCACAGGAAGGAAAACAATATCAACCAATCAGATCCCCTCAGAGCTTCAAAGGACTAAACCACCAACCAAAGAGTATACAAAGAGTATCCACAGCTCCAGCTGCATATGTAGCAGAAGATTGCCTTATCTGGCATTAGTGGGAGGGGAGGCACTTGATCCTGTGAAGGCTCAATGCCCCAGCATAGGGAAATACTAGGGTAGTGAGAGACTAGGAGTGGGTGGGTGGAGGATCACCCTCATCAAATCAGGGGAAGGGTAAATGGGATAGGGGGGTTGAAAATGGAAAACCGGACTGTGAGCATCCACTTATGTGTTTGCTAGGCCCCGGCCTAGTCTCACAAGAGACAGCTATATCAGGGGCCTTTCAACAAACACTTGCTAGTGTATGCAATGGATTCATCGTTTGGAGGCTAATTATGGGATGGATCCCTGGATATGGCAGTCTCTAGATGGTCCATCCTTTTGTCTCAGCTCCAAACTTTGTCTCTGTAACTCCTTCCATGGGTGATTATTTTCAATTCTAAGAAGGGGCAAAGTGTCCACACTTTGGTCTTCGTTCTTCTTCAGTTTCATGTGTTTTGCAAATTGTATCTTATATCTCAGGTATACTAAGTTTCTGCAAACACGTAAGTGGATGCTCACAGTCAGCTATTGGATGGATCACAGGGCCCCCAATGGAGGAGCTAGAGAAAGTATCCAAGGAGCTAAAGGGATCTGCAACCCTGTAGGTGCAACAATATTATGAACTAACCAGTACCCAGGAGCTCTTGACTCTAGCTGCATATGTATCAAAAGATGGCCTAGTCAGCCATCACTGGAAAGAGAGGCCCATTGGACATGCAAACTTTATATGCCCCAGTACAGGGGAACGCCAGGGCTAAAAAATGGGAATGGGTGGGTAGGGAAGTGGGGGGGAGGGTATGGGTGACTTTTGGGATAGCATTGGAAGTGTAATTGAGGAAAATACATAATAAAAAAAAAGAAAGAAAGAAAATGGAAAACCGGGAAAAGCGATAACATTTGAAATGGGGAGAGAGAGAGAGAGAGAGAGAGAGAGAGAGAGAGAGAGAGAGAGAGAGAGAGAGAGAGGAAGGAAGGAAGGAAGGAAGGAAGGAAGGAAGGAAGGAAGACGGAAGGGAAAAAGAGAAAAAAAAGAAGAAAAAAACACTTGCTGCTTCTGCACAGGGCCTGAGTTTAGTTCCAAGAATTCACGCAGGGCTCCTAATAGTCACCTGTAATTCCCACTTCAGAGCATTTGATACCTTCTTTTGATCTCTGAAGATACTGGATTCACATGTACATTCACACACACACACACACACACACACAGAGAGAGAGAGAGAGAGAGAGAGAGAGAGAGAGAATTTAATATAATAAAATGAATCTTTAAAGTAATTTAAAAGCACTACTCTACTGGGAATAATAATGTGATACATGAACTTGGTTAGTATATTCAAAAAGTCATTCATCAAGCAAGCCAAAATATGGGACTAATTTCCAAGTTAGAATATCAATATATAATATTTGGTGTATACATGTTGCATTGGAACAACTATGGATAATTATATGTGGGAAATAATGTCTTTTGACTATGCTTGTTCTAACCCTCCTAACACCAATGCTGCCAGAGACATCCACCCTGGACTGACTGCTGAAGACTGACTTACTATCATCTCTGATGGTATTCATTGAACTTTCATAATATACTTCTTCTAAAACATTTTATTACACATTTTCCCCTTTTGTGAATATTTTTTGCTTTTTGACAATTCTATGGATGTGTTGAAGATGTCTTGATGATGTCACCAAACCCTGTCTTTCCTCCAACAAGTACCCATCCTGCTTTCATGCCCTTCTCATTAATGACCGTCTGTCTTACTAAGGGTCTTGGACATGTGCATGAGTGTGAGTCTATATATTGGATCATGGGCAGCTGACCAGTGGCTATACTACTGAAGAAAAATGTCTCTGATACCTGATGGCTCTACAGGACAGAGAGTCACTTGCTTTTAGAAGTGCACATCTGGTAGACCCTTGATGCTACCCTGGATGACCCAAAGCCCACATGGAAAGGTGAATTAAGAAAATAAATTATTTCTAAAAATTACAAAGGAAGGACATGAAGTGGAGAGGGTGATAATGGGGGTTTTTGAGAGTAGCTGAAAGAAGGAAAGAGAAGGTAGATATCAAATACATGGTGTAGGTGCATGGAAATTTCAAAGAATAAATAAAAAGAAAAAAGAAAAAATGGACTCCTTCTTAGCATTTATTAACTGCCAGTAGTTCCTCAATGAGGGATGGGTAGGGCTTTGAGTCCCACCCCTATCCAGTGCAATACTGATGTGGCTTAGTCCTGAGCATGTCCTGTGAAGACATGAGTTTCATGGCTATGTCTCTAGAACATAGCTCTGTAAATAACATCATTTTTTTCAAACACTCTCCTCATACTAATTATCTGACTAAGTGAATTGCATTGGAAACTATATGCAATGCATTTGATACCTAATTAAAATGTTAGAAAACTAACCTATATTTATTTTTAGCCTGGTCCATTAGAAAATGGGATGATCGAACAGTTTTGAAGGATTACATTCTGAGATGCAAGAAAATGCTTTAAAACCTGAATGTCTTGAAGTGCAAAGATTGTCACATGATACTTACATTCAGACAAACCATGAAATCCTGCAAATTTGCAGAGTCTATAAACTTTAAAGAATCTGTTAGAGGTAGCATATGATCTTTTTATTATTTAAATTTTGGTTAGGCTCAAATTCCCAGACCTCACATGTAATCAAAGGTCTGAGTGTGAGACAGGTATTTCTCAAAAGGCATTCTTCTTTCTCATATTATCTCATTTAATCCTTATAAAAACATGTAAAGTTCTTACAGTCTCCATCACTCACAGAAACAATGAAGATATAATCATCCTGTCTGCCAGAGATTCATTTGTGCCACTATAATAAAATACACCAGAGAAAAGCAAGTAAGCAAGAGGGGTTTATTTTGCCTTATAATTATAGGTTACAATCCATAACTGTGGGAAATACAAGGTGACAGGAATTTGAAATAGCTATTGAAGTCACATTCACAGGTAAGAACAGAGAAGTGAATTAATACATACCACCTACTCATTGGGCTTTGTTTGATACATATCAGAGTTTAAGATCAAAGGCTGGTGCTGCCCACTTCTAGGCAATGTCAGTGAGGGCAATCAAGACAATCCCAGTAGATACACCTTCAGGCCAACCCTCACTGAGACTATTTTCCAGGTGATTCCACCTCTTGTCAAATTGAAAATTAAAACTAGGTCGTTAGGACTTCTAGCAAATACCCATAATCAAATGTTAGTAAATATTTATTACTGGTGTGGCTTGTACGAACGCTCCCAATCATATTCATGAAAGTTGTCTATGTGTAGCAGGATACATGCTAAATAAAAGAAATATGGCTTTGCATACTAAGGATTATAACATTTTACAGTCATAATAATTCAAGATACTGAAACTTAGAAATGGCTTTTTTCTTTCATCAGTTTGGGAGATAATTAGCTTAAACATTTTATTTTTGGTGTAATATGCATAAGATAATGTAGCATTAATATTTCATAACACAATTTCCTTTAATGTGTTTTTATATAATTTTTAAATGTGTCATTTGTTCATTCCTTGAAATACATAGATAGATATAAAAGCCAATAATTCTCAGCAAGGGATTTCTGTGGTCTGTTCTTAATTCAGTAGATAAAATGACTTACATATAAAATATTTATATTGTATATTTATTAGTTTAGTGTTTTATGTTTAAGTGAGTAAAGTAAGAAATTAAGAGATGAGTTGGTCAGTGGTGGCACACACCTTTAATCCCAGCACTTAGGAGTCAGAGGCAGGAAACTGCTTGATTTCCAACTGGGAGAACCCAAGTTGAAATGCTCAGCCCAGTTAGGAGATCCAAAAGCAGAAACTCTCAGGAAAAGCCTTGGGCTTGGGGGCATCTAATTTAGCTAGTGAATTACACTGTCAGATTCAGTGAGAACTCCTGCCTTTAAAACACAAGGTGGAGAGCAATAGAGGAAAATGCGGGACATGGCTATTGGACATACAGACACACAGATACCCAGACACAGATGCACACACACATCAAGAAAAACAAAGAACAGAAAACTTACATTCTGTCTCAAATCGTAGCATAATCTTTATTCATCCAAAATTATAATTTCTGACCAAATCATATATAACTCTCACTGTAAATTACATGATATATTTTAAACATTGGTTAGAAGAAAATAATATGCCCCCCCTTATAGTTTGGTATGGGGCTGACTGTTGTATTGTGTTTGCTTTGCACACTCATGCTCTGAACCCCAGGCTTGCCTAGACTCTTAGTCACCGAGCTCCTGTGGTTACAGACCTGGTTCAAACAAGCTTTTCAGAATCCCTTCCAATGTGTTTTCAAGACTCTATGTGAAAAAGAATAATTTTTTACAACATTCTGACATGCCTTCATATGAGAAGAAACATGGATGTTTTTACAACTCAGTCTTTAGTGTACATTTCAAAATTTTAATCAAGCATGTTAGAGAAGGCTGCAATAAAAACATTGAAAGGCAGCTCCCCTATCAAAATGCTTTCCCCTCAGTGTTACCTAATGGTCAAAAGCAGAATAGCTATCTTGACTTAGTCCTTTAAAACCTGCTCTACATCATCATAAGCTGACCATAAGTTAGTTATTAGGAGACCTGCATGTGCATTGTGAAGATTTACTCTGCTACTAAAAATGAATGCTTAAAGGAAAAATGCATGACAATTTTTATCATTGCTGTAAAACAGTTGTTTTAAAAAGTACCCTGAAGTTCTATTTCAGAACTGCAGTTTGTTCTTTTACTTTATTTGAGCTTTGTGTGTGACCACAGTTGTTTGTTTTGTTTTGTTTTGTTTTGTTTTGTTTTGTTTTGTTTTGTTTTGTTTTGTTTTGTTTTGTTTTGTTTTGTTTTGTTTTGTTTTGTTTTGTTTTGTTTTGTTTTTGGCTTTAAGAATTCAGCCAAGCACTCAAGAGGTAACTGTCCGGGTTGGCGTCAGCAGAAGTGCGCCACCTGGTGGAATGAGAACAATTTCAAACCCCTGTCTTGCTAAACTCACAAACCTTGGGAATCACCTCACTACCACAGAAGTGAGATAGAAACGTTTTCTAAACTTCCTAATGTATTTATGATGATCTACCTGATTTGTTTCATTGTTTCTAGATTATTTAGAGATATTCCTAGTTCATTTTTAACGTTCAAAGAGGCAGCATCTACACAGTGCCGGTTGATTTAAAGAGACATATCTCTATTTACCTTTCAAGGTAATGTACACACATGCACAAAGCAAAGTTTGTAATCGTTCTGACTACTTCTCATGAGAATATCTTGTTGTGCTTGTGTATAAGTTGGGAGGTGGGACTTCTGATTTAAATGACCCAAGTTCAGTCACATCAACAATTCTGAAGACAAATTTGATTATGAGGCTTAACTTTTTAAAAAGAGCATTCATACCATCATCACTTAAGTGGGAAATGGAGGCAACAAAAGTGACTTCAAAATGCTGCTTTGAGAGTCTAATATAAAACTGCATTTGATACATGTTTCCTGCTCAACTCAAGAACATCAGAGTACACAGAACAACTGTTTCAGAGGTGGTTGTTCTCCGGTAACAATGAGCTATAATTGGCCACTCAAGATCTTTAGATCCGTCAATAAAAAGTGAGGAATTGATCATGGTAAGTTGGTGTGATTATATCTGCCCCTGTCAGATTATTTATTTTTTAGCCTTTTATAAATGTAGAGTATTATTAAAACAAAAGCAGCTATTGTAAATGCAATCGGTCTTTTAAAAAACTGAATCAATTGGTATTTTAAAAGGGTGATGACTAAAGAGATATATTGGCAATGACTCAAAATATTTTTTTAAAATGTGCACAGCCCCTGCTGCTTTCTTAGGAGGCCTTGGCTCTAGTCAGGGTGAATGTGACAGAGGACAGCAAATGACAAGAGGAAGCAGAGAAAAGGAGCCGTTTATAGGCTACGATAGTTACTAGATTCTAAGACCCCCTAGCCACCGCCATTCCCAAGAATGACTTTTCTTGCCCCGTGCTAAATGCATGTATGTCAGATGCCACAGGGTAAGGCATCTATGAGGCTCATGAAAATCACTATCACAGAAAGTAAAAGACCTTCTGGACAACATTCAAAAGTCTAAATCATTCAGAATCAATACACACTAAGTGAGAGGCTGGGAAACGCCTCCTGTTTAATCACTGAAAAGAATTGCATGAAAGTAAAAGTTAAGTTAAATTTATGAATTTTTATTTTGAAGTATTTTGGCAGCCAGTACAATTATTCTAACATATCTAGTATGACAAGAACATTGTCTGGTTATTTGAAAATTTTCAAGGCATAGTGACTGAATCTGTTCAATTCTTTGTTTCAGACCATAAATTAAGTATTCACAATGACCATCGTTTTATATATTAATTAGTCTTTGGACAAGGAGAGTCCTAGCTACAGGGATTCCCCAGGAATTTCTCAAAGTATCCTCTGAGGCTAATGCAAATAGTTATATCAGCCTAACTTTGCATTTAAAAATCACCCTCTTCCAATACATGGACTGGATGCATATTACTCACACTTTGCAATCATGTACAAGCCCAGAATCTCTTTAAAATACCCAATTAGAATCAGAGTTCTGCAGATGACCACTCTCTGAATATCTGACATAGCCATTACCAATTTTCATGCTAGGGAAATAAATGAATCCAAGCTCGAACCTCTCTTACCATGTGAATTTTAAGTGTCAGGTTAATCCTGACAAAGGGATTTGCCACGCATACATATAGTGTGTCTCTGTATATCTGCCTTGCCTCTTGCAAACCTCTCTCACCCTTCCAGAAGCTGTCTGCAGCACCTCAAGTTACCAGCTGGTGTCACAGGTTAGTGAGCAAAAATTTCATGTGGAGACTCTCTCCTGGCTAATCATTCTTATCGGTTACATCCCTCCTGGAGCAGTGGAGAGTCCAAGCCTTGTAGATAAAATTTAAGGACTTCAGCCTAAAAAGGGAAGATTACATCGTGTTCCTCTCCTGAAATATTTTTCAATAAGTCTGCTAACCAGTCTCTACATGGTGATGTGTGCTGATGGGGGAGGGGGACAGAGAAGAGGTATAAGAAGAGGGGACATTGTGGAATAATATTTTAATCTTTGCCTTCTTATCTAAGGGCGAAGAACGGGTGGTTTAAGGCAGCAGACGCTTCATAAACTGCAATTTTTACCTCACTAAACAGAGAAAGCAAGAGAGAGCTGTAAAACACTGAAATTTTCCACCTGTGTGAAACACATGTGCAGAGAGATGGGATGGGATAGGATAGGAGAGGGAGGAAAGAGACCACAAGCCAGGAGAGATGACCAAGACTGGAATATTAATAACAACATTCCTGGCATCCCTTCCTCTGCTTCAGCATCGCTCTGGGCAATTTGGACAGCTCCTCCAAGGCTCCAGTGTTTAGAATACCAAGAGCTGAAGAGCTTGGGGTCTACTTGCCTTGTATGGTCCCCCAGCCCAGTCACCGCACTTCAAACCATGAGCTGAGTGTCTATGTTGAAATGCCTCTAGCAGCCTTCCACCGACAGTGCGCTCCTTGGGCAAAGAGCTTGGCGCTCCACCTCCTGCATCTCGCTGCGGGATCATCTAGCTCCATAGCATTGCGCTGACCAAGAATGGCTCTCTTAGTCCAGTTGTAATTGATGTAAATATGATCGCATCTCAGGCATACTCTACAGCCTCCATCCTCCTTGAGAGAGCATCGCCTCGCTCCTGATCCCTCCAACTTTAGAAAAAGCGTGACTCAACTCTCAAATCTCCCCCAAACCAGACCCAGGAAACAGACATTTCTCCATAACATTAGGCTACAGATTGTCTAAAGACCCAAACAACACCAACCCAAAAAGGGTGGCAGGTATCAAAGGACGCAAAGGGGACAGTAATAACCAATCAGCCAATACTGGGCACCTTAGTTCTGCAGACGCGACACATCTAGACCCAACAAACCACCAAAGCCAGACCTTCCTTGCCACTCTGAATGATAAACGCCTTTTATTCCCTCATGCTCAGTTCCACCGGCAGACTAGAGAAGCCAATCCTCTTTTCCCACCCTGTTTTTCCATCATAGTCCTCTCAAAAGAAAGCAGAAGGGAAACTCTAATAGCTTAAAGGTCGTTTGCCTACTTCAGTATCTCCAGCCAGCGCGCGTCCGAGCCAGTGAGACAAGGCTGGACCTGTGCAAGAGCCAGTCTCCAGGACAGCGCTAGATCCATTCCAAATGCGTTCAGCAGAAGTCAAGACTCCCCACGGTAGAACAGATCACCCCTCCATCCCACAGCAGCCTCTCCGCCGTGGCACATCTCCAGCCTTTACCTCTCTGCCCGCTTCCCCGCGGCTCTCCACCTTGAGCATTCTGACGCCCGGCCCCAAAGCGCACTAGGCTGCTCTAAGTTCCTGCTGGGTCCATGGATGAGACAAGAGAGCCTGGGAGTGGGGCGGAGGGAAGATGAAGAGAGGCAAACGTGGGAGCGGATCCTGAGGGACTAGTGTGTGTGTGGGGGGGGGGGACTGATTGGAGCCACCCCTCCCTGGAGGGATAGTCCCTAGAGGCCAACTCTCACCTGGTCGGCTGGCTGCGACTGGGTTGCCCTGGCCCCGGGGGTGGGTTGCTGCTCCTGCTTCATGGCTGTCATCCCCTTGCCGCCCGCGTCGGAGCTCACACTTCCTCGCGGGCACTTCACACTCGGGGACCGTCACTTGGCAAGCGATCGCATGTCACAGACGCCCCGTCGCTCTCGGAATTGGCGGAAGAGAGAAGCAGCGGCGGCAGCGGTGGGGTTGGGGAGGGGGGGTGGAGGGCAGCGCCAGGGAGGGGACGGAGAGCGGCAGCAGAGGCAAGTAGTCTCCCTCTTTTGCAGGATCCCTCTTTTCCACTACCGCAGATCCTCGGACTCCCCACTGTCCCCGCCCCCCCACCACCACCCGAAAATGCAGACACCAGATGCGACCAAGTGGCAAGTTAGTGGAGCGGCGGGCGGCTGGCTGCCAGCACCTGATCGCGCCGGAGCGGTGGCTTGCAACGCCGGAGGAGCCAGGCTTTCATTCTACCGCAGTCTGCCACCCGCGCACCCGCACCGCCGCTGGCCCTCGGGGCTACCCGCACGGTGCTCAGCGCGCCAGGTGCAGCAGCAGCAGTAGCAGTAGTAGCAGCAGCAGCAGCAGCAGCCAGGCTTTGCGCTCCAGCATCTCCCGAGCAACCTTAAAGCGCGCGGGAGACAGCCCCGTACGCGCTCCCCACTGGTGTAGCCCAGGCCGCCAGGCTCTACGGGCTCCCCCCAGCCCCCCCGCCCACCCCCCGCGGGCTCTAGATAAAACCCGGAGAAGCGGAGTGTGAGCCAGTGCAAAAACCCTTGGTGGCTCCAGAGCGGCCACTAGGCATGCTCCAGCACTTCGAGAAAGCAGGGGTAGCAGGGGAGGTCCCCACTGGGCGTGTGCGACACCTGTCTGCACCGGAGACATTTGTCCCATACAGTGACCCAAGGGTGTGCATCTACTGACTTAAGGCAATAAAAAGGCTTTAACCTCCACTTTGGATTCCGGAGATGGCTGAACGCACTGGAATCCCTAAAGGTTTGTTAAAAAAAAAAAAAAAAAAAAAAAAAAAAAGACATTAACCACACATGATTCTCTTTCCACATCCTTTTTACTGCATACATTAAAAAAAAAAAATTCTTAAGTTCTTCCTTTCCATTCAAGCCATTCCCATCCCAAGAATGTTTCCCAGAGCATTTGTCCAAACAGGAGATAAGGGGAGGGGGAAGGAACAAGGGCTAGATTAAGGCTTTGGTCCTCTCCATTCTCCTTACACCTTTCCACCTGTATGCAAGAGCTTTAACCTACAGCTAGGAGCCTGGGACCTGGAGCCCTGGTACAAATCAGAAACCCAGCCTAGTTTAGAAGTGGAGCACTGTGGGCTATAATTATCAAAGGTCACTAATTTCACCAGCAAGTACCTGCAGGTGGCTCTGTCCATGATGCGCAGAGGAATATATTTTGGTAAATGGAACACAAGCAATGTCCTAGTCTCTGATTTCTGGGTCCACAGAGGATTGCTGATTGCTCATCGGTGAAAGGCAAGAGGGAGACAGCATCGGTTTTCTCCCCCAACCGAGTTGGTCCTGGGGCTTGAACTCTGGGTGCTCATGATCCATACCTAGGGAGCATCTTTACCTACAGAGCCAGCTGGTGCTTTGATAAATTCAGTAGTTGGGTAGAAGGAACAGAGACCTTGGTGTTGGGTAGCTGTGTGGGGGGTGTGGTTAGCTAAGTGCTGTCTCCTTTCCTGTCCCAGTTACTCTGTCTATGAAGGTGCCCCTTGTCAACTGTCTACCTTTGCTAATTGCGTTACTAGAAAAATTATGTTTACCCCCAACAGTCATAAAAACAAATCTGGGTGAAGGCAAACCTTTACTTTTCAAACATCTGTGATCCCTGGCTTCTTGTGAATGTTCTATTTGTTCTGTTTGAGTAGAAATAACGTTTTGATGGGAATAATTTTACTTGTTGTAAAAGTATAAAGCACGTATAAAAATGAAATACAAGTAAAATAGCTAGCCTATAAATCTAGCAACCCAGATTTTTCCCTTCTATGTCATTTGAGTGGCTGGGGAGACAGCATGCATTATTCAGAAAATGCGTCCATCTTTACATTTTGCTCATCTCTTCCTTATTGGAGTGTATGAGTCCTCTCAAGCGATTCCATTTTGGACAATTTGCTCAACGTGAGGGAACTTACTTGATGACAGATTTCTTTCACATGGAGAAAGTATGAGGCAGGAATAGTGGCTTCCATTTGGGATAACTTATTGGATTGAATTCAGTGGCTGAACTTGCATTCACTTTTAGTATTCAGTATAAAATTTACTTTACTTACAAATCAAGACATAAATTGTTACGTGCTTCACTAACTCTGGTGCCTGGGAGAGAATCTTACTTTCAAGAATAGGTTATTTGAGTCTTTGCCTTTTGTCATGGATACCTATAGTTTAAACTTCAGAAACTTAATAACATGTAAATTGATTTCCCCAAATAAAATACTCTCTCTATATATAAAATACTCTCTCTCTCTCTCTGTCTCTTTGTCTCTCTCTCTGTCTCTCTCTCTCTCTTCAGAAATGTGAGTGAATGAGACATTGGAACTACAATCTTAGCTTTTCTAGTTCTAACTTGATTTCTTACTGAAAGGAAACATTTCTTTCTAAGAAATGTTGGCAGTTCTGTTTAGTATGGTCTCTGATTACAGCATCATTAAAGACAAAGGTAGAAATACTAATTCATAATCTAATATTCATATAACAATCACTGCACTGCTTGTGTGTGTAGTCCCCACCCAGACTTAGGCAGGCTGGCAGTTGCTCCTGCTGTATCATTGTGGAGCTAAGAGCCAAGGGAAGCAATTGGTAACTCACCTCTGCATCCATATCTGGTAAAATTAAAATTTCCACACTGGATCACTACTAAGATCCCTGCTAGCTCTAAATCTGAATAATTTTACATGTTTAGTTTTGTAAGTCAGAAAAGTATCTTCTGAGTGATAAGTCATTTACTTATGTTTACAATGTAGTGGGGGAAATTAGATTATGAATATATACAGATTATATACATATTAATTAAATAGTAACAAAGAGAGGCCATGAACTTTGTAATGAAGTGGGCACAAGAGGAACTGGGAGGAGAAAGGAGGGGTGGCAGTGCACGACTCATGTATGACGTTAGTGAAATAATAAAAATTAAATTTAAAAAAAAGATGAGGTAGCTCACAAAAGAGACTTACCTATACATTTTCCAGTAGTTTCTTATTATACTCACTTGCGTAGTAATTATATTGCTTTATTAGTATCTTTAGGATTCATAAATGTAAAATTAACATTTAATTGTCATAGTTGTGCTGAAAATAAAAAGCTTCATAATGAGGTTAGGGAAATGACTCCTTAACTAGCGTTTCCTACACAAACTCGGGACCTGAGATCAGATCCGAAGCCCTCACACTGAAAATCCCTGGTGGGATTCCATGCCTGTAATCCCAGAACTGGGGAAATAGAAGGAGGAGGATCCCTGAGGTTTGCTCACAAGCTAGTCCTGCTGAATCAGCAAGTTGCAAGTTCAGAGAAAAATCATGTGTTAAACAGTAAGATAGAGAGCATCAGAAGAAGACACCAGATATGGAGCTCTGGGCTCCTCACATATGTGCATGGATGTTCCTAGGCACACATACATGTACACACACACACACACACACACACACACACACACACACACACACACAGAGGAAGCCATGGGTACTTACAACATAACTTGAATAAGGTAAAGTATAATGAGTTTTGTGAATGCCTCTGAGAAAATTTTCTAACTTTGTTTCTTGGAGGAACTAAAGCACGGGCATTGTAACACTTGTGAGTAGGTAATGAAGATTGTTTCCTGTTTCAGTGATGGGAAATCATGCTCTTACAACTTAGAGACACCTGGTAAGGCCACCTGTAAAATACTCCTCTTAAAGATTATACATGTGTTCTGATAGATAGCTGACCACTTCATTCAGAATAATTTACTAAATTTAAGTCCACGGTTGTACTGTGAAAATGGAATGGCTTCAGGTTCCCATGAAGACACAGTTTACACAGCTGCCTTCTCCATGGACTCACTGGGGTTTCTAGAGACACCCCCCACAACCATTGTACATACAGAAATGCAGACATCTCCCGTGGGCATCTCTAGCTGGCTGCCAGTGTCTCAGAAGTGAGATACTACACTGTATCTCCTTTCCCCTTAGAATATGAAGTTGAGACATTGAGGACAGGTTACGAAAGTAGATAATGAGGGAATTGGCTCAAGATATTATTAAAATAATTCAGCATCCGTGGCAAAGATAGATTGTTCCAGAAATAGGCATGTCCTATCTGTTCTAATCTTCCATTTCAAAACATAGGCACAGGTACAAAGAAGCAAAATTTACCCTCTCCCAGCAAGCAAGGAATAAATAAGACCCAGTTAAACTCTAATATGTCAGAAGACAGAAACGCCCTGAGATTTTACAGAGCAGAGTACAGACAAACTCTTCAAATTCAGATAAACTAGATAAAACTAATGTGACCCTGAAAACAGCTACTTGCATAGCTACCCCCTCACTCTTCTCTCTTTTTCTATAAGTACATCTTTGTCACAAACAACCTGCCTTCAGAGGGCTTTTCCCAGCAGGTGCTGGTCCCCCATTGAGTGTCTGTAATGAGCAGAGTACCAGAGAGACAGAGTTTATAAGGCAGGCTTCAGAGACCTGGCAGGAAATGGGTCCAATTAGCTCTTTGCACATGAAGATGCAACTTTAGTTCATACCATTTGCTATCATTTGGTTTCGATTTATAAATTACTTTTCCTCACCTCTATAGGCTTCTCAAATTCCCCCACAGTGCTAAAGAGTCTCTCATGTCCTTGGGCAGAAAACCAGTACAGTGAGCATCATTCAGAAATAAGCTGTATATTTCTGAAGGTCTTAGCTGGTAAACTATAACAGATGCTTTGTTTTAAAGAAAAAAGAAAAAGAAAGAAAAGAAAAAATGGACAGGAAGAAAGAGGCATTGCCTATTCAAGTGCTATCCATGCAGGCAGGCAACTCTGCCTGTTCTGAGTTTGTTTGTTTTTTTTTGTTTTTTGGGTTTTTTTTTTTCTGTTAACTAAACTTTCTGTCACTCTCTGTCTGCGACAGGAAGACTCTCCTGTTATAAAAATTCATAGCCCAATTATGATCTCTGGTGGAAGGAGACAGAGTTGCAGTATCCTCAGAGTCATTCCTGTTGCTCACCAGAGACCTGGGGATATTGACAAACAGCTCATTCATACTGAGTTGCAGTCTGAAAGAGTCTCTCTGCTTGTTATATTTACACACCTCACGTCTTCCTTTCACCTCTCAGCCTTCAGTGACATATATAAGACCATCAAGGCAATAAAACAATGTGGGTGATTTTTCCTGGGGATGTTTTTTCTATGTGGAGCTGAGCTGTGGCTATGAAATGACTTGCTAATGTAAGATATCTTTTCACCCATATTGTTTTACCCACTACAAGCTCAGCTCAGAGTGTGTGTGTGTGTATCTGTGTTTGTGTGTGCATGCACATGTGCACAAGCACTTGTGTGCCCACAAACGCATGCGTGCATGACTTATATGGACATATGCATAAGCATATTCATAAATATGTGGGTGGGCATGTTGGTGCAATCACAGTTGTGTGTGCATGTTATGTGGAAGCCAGAATTGATGTTAGGAGATTGGACTAGAATCAAACTCAGGTTATTAGGCTTAGCAGCAAGTGCTTTTATCCACTGAGCCACCTTACTAACTGGCACCAATAAAAGAATATCGTTCAATCAATTGGTTATTGACACAGGAACAAAAGATCTTTTCATTCCTTTCTGCAGATATTAGTGGTCATTTTTACTTCTCATTTTTGTGTTTGTTTGAAGACAAATAAGTTTTCTGTGTACGCATGGTAGAAAGGCTGTTAAACATGGTAGACTGATAAGTACCACTAAGGAAACATCTTCAGATAACATGTCTTCCTTTGATGGATTCATTTATTATTATTATTATTTTTATTTTGGAACCTGGTATTTCTCATTTCCCTAAACTAGACCAGATTTTCTAGTGATTCTAATTTATCTCCTGTTTGTCCTTGATGACTACATACATGCTGTTTCTTACGGTCAGACATTGTGACCTGTTACTTCCCTTATGATTTTATATAATTCACAAGACACAGTGGAACACATTCCCTACGCATGAAGGTTTGTGTTTATTGTTAAGTGGACAGAATCTAAAATGTCCTTAGAGGTGGCTCTCTACGTATACCTGTATGGGATTGTTTTCATTATGTTAATCAAAGTGGGGAGACCCATTTTAAATGTGAGTGCCACCAATCACTGAGTTGGGATCCTGGACTGAATAGAAAAGGAGAAAGTAAGTCCAGGAGCTGAGTTTATCTTTCTGTTTCCTTACTATTAACAGTTGCTTCAAGTCTCTTCCAACACAGACCTCCCCACTCTGGTGGACTGCACCTGGAGCCTTATGCTAACACAGACCCTTTCTCCCCTGTGTTGCTTTGCCAGAGCATTTTATCACAGCAACAGGAACAGAAACTCAGAAATCACTGAGGGGAATCTACCAGTTGAGAGAACTCTATATGTGATCTTGATTATATATTTGTCAGTAAGAGGATTTCTATTTTCTGGTACACTTAACATGCTCAGTTCATTACTAAAGATTTTTGACTTGATTCAAACAACAAGATGAATCCAGAAATCAAGAGAAAGACTACAAAGGAAATTTGTGGCCAAGCCCATAGGATTTTGTGAAAGTATTTCACCAGACAAAGTTATTTGTTTAGACTGAGCAAATTGTAACATGAGGACATCCTCACGTATTATAATCAAGCTCATTAAAATTCATGTCTCATTTCTGTCATGTTTAATTTTACTCAATCTATGAATCTCGCTTAGTGGCTTGCTGTTGATATGGATCTCTCCTTACATTTATCTCCATCTTTCTGTGTATTTATTATCTATCTATCTATCTATCTATCTATCTATCTATCTATCTATCTAATCTATCTAACTATTTATCTGTCTGTCTATCTATCTGTCATATATCTATCTACCACCTATCTATCACATTTGGTTCTCTCTATATCATCTATGTATCATTCATCTGTCTACCCACATGTCTGTATATCTATCTGCTTATCATCTATTTTTTATTACTTATCTATGTATCTCTAACATGTATTCATCTATTTCTCTTTCTACACTGGTCTGCCATCTATTCCTGTATATCTATCTATCTATCTATCTATCTATCTATCTATCTATCTATCCATCTATAATTTACCTATTCATCTGCTCACATCTATGTATCATCTATTTGCCTATTATCAACCATTTATCTATCTATCTGTGTTCACACTTAACTATTACCCACCTGTCTGTATCAATTTCTTATAATAAGGAAAGTTTTTACATTACTAATTTCCTAGCTAAATTTGTACATCTAAATATCTACTAATGTCATATTCCCTTATTCCAGTCAAGGAAAAAAGAAAGAATGGAGAAGAAAAAAACAAGTTAGAATGGAAGGGTTAAAGGTAAAAGGGGAGCTCAAGTATATATATTCTGAAATTGGTAGGATGTTTTAATTATCACATTTTTATTAATGACATTATAAAGATCTCAAAAACATAATGACTCTATTGGTCAGTTGCAAAACATTGTTTCTGACATTAACTATATGAGATAGATCCTCATAAGTTTACGTTTCAGTTGTCAGTCCTGCTTCTAACCTTCTCATTCCCCTGCAGGCGATTTGTAGGTGACAGTCCCAATTAATTTCAAAGCTTAGCATTTCTTGTAATATTTTATCATATGTTATATATAACAACTTGACAATAAGAGGAGGAGGTGGAGAGGATCTGTAACAAATAATACAATTCATGAAAATCAACCACTAGAGAAAGGCTCTTCAATTGTCTCTTCAGTGTCTTATAGGATTAGGGTGTTTCATCTTCATTGATAGGGCATGGAGAGCTTCCTAAGGTAGATGAACCGTTCTCTTTGGTAGTCTTCTTGCTTAAGCTTGGAGAAGGAGACTAAGCAGTTTTCCATCTTCCCAAATCATGATGAACACTCACCCATTCAAGTTCACTAGAACTTTCTTTACTAACTATTCCTATAGTACATAGTTTAGTGTGCACCTCATTCCTTTATTCTTGACAAACTTATTCAACCCCATAATTATGATAAATAGAATCTCATCATATGTAGTAAATTATAGTTATTAGAGAAAAGCAGATTTCTCATGGGTACTGGGTTAAAGTTTTGTGGTTGGTATTTTGATTCCTGTTTGATTTTAGAATGCAGTACTGGGGAGGAGCCTAATTATTTTGCCTGATAAATAGAGGGAGATGTTCTTGAGAGAAAGTCTTTTACCCACCATCTCAATATTAAACCCTGTCTGGTCCTCTGAAATTTTATGTTTTAGTTTTGTATGCTATTGAAAAATCACTGTGAGAGTATGGGATAGTAACTTTATTTTTCAACTTGATACAGTGTAGACTCACATTGGAAGGTCTTCTCAAGTAGGGGTTGTTTATATTAGGTCGGCCTCTGAAGAAGGAACTTTTCTTCACTGGGGAAAGACACATCCTACTGTGGGCTAGACTGCATTTGATCATAAAAAAGGAGCTGTCACTTGACCTGACAGTTTTAAAACATTCAGAGAGAAACCCAAATACTCAACACTAAATATCCAATAAAACAAAGTGTCTTTTCATGCATAACAATATTAAGACAGAACGTACTATGGAAGTCCATTTTCTGTTTATCTTTGGCATTCCAGTATTCCATGTTCATCAGAATATTGTCCTCCCCAAAGATTTTAATGAATAGCTGTCCAGAGTCTCACTATCTTTGGAAGAAAAGACTGGGTAATTGTGGTGAAAATCTTTCTCTGTACATGACTCATTCTGTGAGCAGTTATCCACCTGGGCAGAGCTTTGCTTCCATGGAACTTGACAATAAGGAAAGCCAATACAAACACGATGGTGCCTTTCCTATTTGAGCTACCATGAATAACAGTGGTCTTTGTTTCAGACTCAAAAATCTCACGTTTGTTTAATGTCAGAGTCCACAAAATGGGCAAGGTTGCAAGCAATATGGATCTGCCCATCAAGGTTAGTGTACTACAATATTCAGTTTACTGTATTTTAAGGACTGCCAAAGGATCCATACAAGTATACTGACTTGTCTAGTCCTCTTCTTACACTAAATGGCACTTGATTGTATAGGTACATGTATGTGTGTACATGTGCTTGTGTGTGTATGAAAGAGGGAGAGAGATAGAGAGAGAGAGAGAGAGAGAGAGAGAGAGAGAGAAGGGAGGGAGAGGGAGAGGGGGAGGGGAAGGGAGAGGGGGAGGGAGAGGGAGCGATTTGGAGGTCAGAAGAAAACTTGAGTATCATTCCTTACAATCCACTTTATGGGGCTACAGCATTTTCCTGTGTATGCCTTAGCAACTCTGGAACTTAACATATGCACAAACAGGTTTACATTTGTTATATCATCCTGGAACTCTGACACAGGCCTTCATGCTTACAACCGTACTGGCTGAGCCTTCTCCCCAAACCAGTCACAACAAAAGTTTTAACATTGAACTTCTAGGGCTTTTTTCAAATCTCAACTCCATCGATACTAAGGAAATTAGTATGAGTGGAATCAGAATTGAACAGAAAATAACAGAGAATAGAAACAGGACACAGGAGAACCCTGATTGGCAGCTTCTGCCAATGACGATATTTGAACAATAGAATTTTCATGTAGCTTCTAGGCATGGTGTCTTCTTCATAGCCTAGTTCCAAGTGCATTTTAAACTACAGGGAAAAAAATGGATGAAAATGTAACACTTCCTCAAGTGCAAACCTTGATTTGGTAATGTAGCAGAGAATCCTAATGGCTGTGGATTATGCAGGGTAGTTTGCTTTTCTTTCAACATTGAACAAAGTGAAAGTGTGTGTGTGTGTGTGTGTGTGTGTGTGTGTGTGTCTGCGTGTCTGTCTGTCTGTGTGTGTGTGTGTCTGTATGTTTTGCATATGTGCATGTGGGTGTCAGTATAACTGTGTATGAAGACAAGAAGTGGACACCAGGTAGGTGTCTTCCTCAACCATTTTCCTTCCCACTTTTGTGACACTGAGACCTGCAGTGCCCCTATGCTGCTAAATTTTGACCAGAGAGCTTCAGGGGTCTTCCTGTCTTTACTTCCCCATTGCTGGGTTTACAAACTCTGTGCTTGAGTTTTATGTGGGTGCTGAGTAGGTATCAAACCCATGTCCACTTTTGTTTGGCAAATAAAGCAAAAAGTGATCTGGAAAGTGAAAAGGTAAGCCATTGTAGATATACTATTTTTGTATATAAAACGGGCTCTATTTGCATTTGGGAAGTGCTTTTATTTACATAGAAATTCAAGGAAACATAACATCATCAAGGTTAAATGCCATGTAAACATGGCCTTAAAAACAAAATAAGAGGAAGACTGGTGAGAAAGGTGAGTAGATAAAGGAATTTGACCTGGGTTCAATTCCCAGGTTCCATAAGATGGAAGCAGATAGCTGACTTTTCCAAGAGCTCCTCTAGCCTTCACACTCATTGTGGCAAGCAAACATGCATACACACACTTTCTCTCTATGTCTATGTCTATGTCTATGTCTATGTCTATGTCTATGTCTATGTCTATGTCTATGTCTATGTCTATGTCTATGTCTATATTATATTATATTATATTATATATTATTAGTATATACTCTATATATACATACATATATAAATATATGTATGTATATATATAATTTAAAAGTTAAAATCCCTTAAAATTCAGAAAATAAAATATAAAGCAGAAGGGGACTATTCCTCTAAACCAGGGTTTGAGGAATTCTAATCACAAGTCAAATACAGCCCCTTTTTCCAGTTTTGTAAATAAACATTTTTTTGGAAAACAGCCAAGTGTATTTACCTAGCTATTGTCTGCCTTCATTTTCATATTTTGATGTTACTCTTAAATACTTCTGACATAACTAATATGATCTACATGGATGAGAGAAGAAAGAAAGAAAAAGAAAGAAAGAAAGAAAGAAAGAAAGAAAGAAAGAAAGAAAGAAAGAAAGAAAGAAAGAAAGAAAGAGGAGGAAGGGAAGGAGGGAGGGAGGGAGGGAGGGAGGGAGGGAGGGAGGGAGGGAGGGAGGGAGGGAGGGAGGGAGGGAGGGAAGCACACAAATGAGCAAAGTTCCTTAGTAGATGAATGACTTCCTCAGTAGGAAAATATATACAGCTGAGAAAGAAACCCTGTCAATTAAGATATCAATCCTAAAATTTAAACTATAATCTTTTTGAAAATTTGTCTTGCATTCCTGAAAATGTTAGCATGGAATAGGAAAAAGTTAATACTTTAAAGGCAAAAAATGAATTCTTTGGTGTGTTGATTATAAAATAATTCATACTAGTTTTTCCTTTGGTGCACTTTGTTCTGGAGAGAAGAAATTAGCTAGTATATTCAAGAAGTTCAAGAAGAGTTATGGCGGTCTAAAGGTTCTATACAATAATTCTGAATGCCAAATAATCGGTTTATAGAGATCCTCACCACTCAGGAAATACTGCCCTAATGAGAGTCCTTTAAGGAACCTAAGAATAAAACTTAAAACTCTTACAATGATGAAATCACCCCAAGTAAGAACACCAAACAAGAGTGATATGTAATCTTAGTTTATAACTATTTATGTAATAGTCTCATTCACCAATGTCCAAAAGTCTTAAAAATCAAGTTCTTCACTGAATCTGGAAAATGGTTCTGTGGTTTGGAGCACTTGTTGTTGTTGCAGAAAACCAGAGTTTCATTTACAACCTCCATATTGGGCTGCACATAACCATCTGTAATTCTTCTTCCAGGGATCTGCTAGCCTCTTCTTGCTTTGGTGAGCATCAGCACTTCTTATACATATACCCACATATGAATGCACACATAGACAAATTAAAAGAATAAAACAAAACAATTCAAAATTCTCAATCTACCAAAAAAGTAAACTCAAGTCAAAATGTTTCAGTTAAAAAGCATATTTTTAAAAAAAGAAAAAAAAAACCTTCCACTTTTTCTTTAAGGCATAATATTAGCAACTTTGAGGAGACAAGTGCTTGTTTTGGTTTATAGTTCAAGAAGGATTGAATCTATCATGAAAGGGAAGGTATTGAAATTGTAGCTGGAGGCCAGGCTGGAAACCAGGAAGAGAGCTGTCTATAAGCTGCAGAAGCCCATCCCCAGTAACAGACTTCCTTCAGCTCAGATCTATCCCCCAGTAGTTTCATAACCTCTCAAACAGTACCAACAAGTCTTCAAATACATGATCCGGTGTGGAACATTTCCCACTAAGGAGTTAGTTTTCACTATCTCTCCTGTATATCTCCTTAAACCTATTTCTCAGAGGAAGGACTTGGACCTACATAGTGATAGTGACTCAACAGCAGTAATCAGCTTTCAAAGAGAACCTATGCTTTTTAACTAAATTTGACTTACAAATAATCAGTCTATGTGCATTTTTACTACAGGAACATTTCAGGTTTGGAATCTACAGTTTCAACTGAACTTGCAGTTTTAATAAGTACACCTGGCAAACTTAGGAGAAATGATCAGATCTTGTACAACGATTGAGGTGATAAAAGGCACCCAGGCCTCGGAGAAAAGGGTGGAATTCACACTGAGGATATGAAATATTTCTGCCCTTGAGCATCTTAATGTGAGCTAGTACAAAAACCATCAAAGCTTATCAGCTAGAGAAGAAACAAAACTGACCTTGACAAGGTTCTGTCTAGGCAAAAATGGAGAGATATAGTTTTCAATGAGCGTGCTAGGTGATGTTGTTCATCAGACATGATATAATGTTAACTGATTCTCTTCTGAAATGTAGAATCAGTTTATTACCAGCATAAGTATCAGGTGAAAGGACAGTATAAAGCATTGATTCTGATGGGGTATTTTTTCGAATTAAGCCACTGGGTAACCACATCATAGATGACAGGAAGTTCTCCAAGATGCAAAATTATTCAATACAATATATGAAAACAATGAATTTGAAAATAAGGTATTATCACTTTGGAATCTCTGATAAAATATTTAATCCATATACTAAATGTGAATATGGTTCTGAGTAAAGGAAGTAGAGATGCTTATGGTGCTGTCAAGTGACACAAGATGGGTCTAATGGAGAGTTTTTCTGGCCATCTGCAGGAACTGCAGAATATATAGATTGGCACCAGGAGTCTACAAACAATAGAGCCACTCTAGGGCAGACTCCCAAAGACAACAAAACCAAGATTACAATAGATTGTTGTCAAGCAAAGGAAGAGAAGTTTAGTTTGAGGGGAGAGATGACTGGTTGTTCAGATTATAGCTAAAAGACATTTTGATTTGAAAAGTGATGACAAAGTTATGTTTCTCCACTTTCTACACTTAAATATAAGCCATAAAATGGAACTCAAGTAAAATGACCATTAGTGAGCTCAGGGCAGTAACTAGTTTGGAAGCATGGTCAGAGCATATTTATAGGTCTCTAGGAACCCAGATGTGTCTTATAATTTGACGTGTGTGTGTGTGTGTGTGTGTGTGTGTTTGTGTGCTTGTATATACATGCACTTGTGTTGAGACACAGGGATAAAAACAGCATTTTCCATATACTGTAGGTGTGTGTGTTGAACCTGAGTGTGTGTGTGTTTCCACATGCGCACATGAGCACACTTGAGTGCCTATACTTGTATTTTGTTTTAAAATAAAAGTTTTAAAAGTGCTTAATCGCGTTCCTGGCTCTTACTAAGCACTCAATAAAAGGCAGCTATTAAAGAATATAAAGTAAAAGACAGTGATTACGGTGAGAACAGGCTTTCTGTGCTGTTTTAAAGTGAGGCGCTTCAGGGTCATGCTCTCTCTCTGCAGGGAATGTACAGCTGTAAAACTGCTCCTGCCTTTTCAAGATGTGTTTATGGCATTGAAAGCCGGTTGCCAACCTTGCTTTGAGAAGTCTTCAGGGTTAGTAAACACCAACCCAGGCTGTTGTTTTATGTTGCTGTGGTTCACAATTCAAGGCCACTAACTCATTTACATACTGTTAAAACAGTATTGATACAGCCTGGGTTCAACACCATAGACAAAGATTGCTGTCACAGTCTTAACCTAGTCTTACAGATAACAGAATGACACACACTGCATGATTTGGAGAACAGTAATGTCCCCATTGGCCACATCTGTACTTTCAGGAGCCCGTATCTCTGATCCCTCTAAACTTGGTTCCATGATTGTCTTTGAGGGGGCTGAAGTCCCCAGTCTACAATTTTCCAGTTATACGTGTGTATGCAGCATGGTATTCAGACAAGTTTTTGCCCATTAAAAACATGCCCCCGCTCACATAAGCCAAGGCTCCCTCACTTAAGCACCTGCCTTGGTTCCCCCAGGCCTCAGTGCTGTGTCTCAGCATGGTGTCTTCGGTCTGAGGGGTCCTTCTCAATTGCCAGGAAATGTTCAAATCTCATTTTGTCCTCTCTGAAGATGTTCACTCAGATGTATATTCTCTCTGTCTAAAGACATTCTCTAGTTCATACTGATTCCTCCTAGAAACTACCTGAGCCCGACTTCAGTAAAATGTGTTCTGCTCTCCACTCCCAGGGCACTTGATTTCTACTTATGCATTTCTCGCATGCCATTTAGTGCCTCATGCCATTAGCTACTATACAACCATTAGAATATTCTTTCCACTCCACCAGCCTACTGAGTCCATTTTCATGTTTTGAATTTTTCTTGTGAATAATAATAATAGTGAAAACAATGATGGTTCACATTTATTGAGTGCTTAATGTGAAGCAGGCACCACCTAATGCTTTTCATGTAATAACTCCGGAGTGAAGATTCCCACTTCTATTTAAAGTCAGAACACCAAAACCTTCTTAAAAAAAACCTTGCCCAAGTAGCATAGCTAGCGCATGTAATCCTACTGATAATATACTTAATGATGCATTATCTTAAGTTAAAACTTATAAATAATATACAATTATCTATCAAGTCCACAGATTTCATAGTTTGTGTTATATCAACTTTTCACTTGAAATTGTTTTGAAATATGTATTATCTATGGATATACCATTTCTGCCATCTATCCATCAATCCATCCATGTATCATCTATCTACGTATCTATATCTACATTTATGTACCAATCATCTGTCACATATTATTTCTATTTTTTAAAATCACATATTTATCAACAAATTATCTATCATCTAACTTGTATCTGTTTTCTATTTATCAATCACTTTTTAAACCAGCATTGATTTCTCTATCATCTGTCAATCATAAATAAATATGTAGGTTGTTGTATTCAATAAAACATATGGAAGTCGTTAATACTATCATATACTGGATATGTTTTTGATAATTTTATACATTTTTTCTGACAAATAACTTTCTATTTTGATATAACAAAAATATAATAACCTGTACAGTTACATAGAGCTCTTACATTTCAGTTTTTGAAGCTGTGAATCTCAAAATAACCAATAAATTTGACATCTTGTGGGGGCACACTCCTGGGTTCTTATATGATCTTTTCTGTATTCTTGAATGGTGGAAGGACCAGTTATCTTAACAAAGCCTCTTTGTAAGGGCACTGAAGGAATAGATCTGAGGCCAGGCTTACCAACTCAACTCTCAGAGACCCCATTTGCTACCACCCTCCCCTGAGAGCAATGATTTTGCCAAGAAATAGAGAAGGATGCACACATTAAGATTATAGCAGAGGAAAGATTTATTTATTTTATGTATATGAGCACACTGTAGCTGTCTTCAGACACACCACAAGAGGGCATGGAATTGTGAGTTATGATGTGGTTGCTGGGAATTGAACTCAGGACCTCTGGAAGAGCAGTCAGTGCTCTTAACCGCTGAGCCATCTCTCCAGCACTCGGGAGGCAGAGGCAGGCGGATTTCTGAGTTCGAGGCCAGCCTGGTCTACAGAGTGAGTTCCAGGACAGCCAGGGTTATTCAGAGAAACCCTGTCTCGAAAAACCAAAAAAAAAAAAAAAAAAAAAAAAAGATTATAGCAGAGGAATGCCTAATCTAATCTGTGACCAGAAGACCTGTTGAGATTTTGTTTTATTTTGATTTTCCTCCCGTATTATTATTAAGTTTTTCTCTATCTTGGAAGTTAGTGAGAAAATTATTTTTCATCTTCTAATCAAGAGATAGAACACAACTGTCTACATTTTATATATATTGGCACTATGCTCAGTATAAATTATTCTATGAGCAATTATGTTTAGTAAGTGCATTTAAAGGAGAAAATATGTTAAAAATATATAAATATTCAAACTTAAGCTTGAAAATAACAATAATCTCAGAATATTAGTGCGGTGATTACTTTAATGTCTTTCATTGCATTTATGTAGTGTGTGTGTGTGTGTTTATGGGTTCATGTGCCAGAGACTGTCGGTGGGGTATATATGGGGATGCCAAAGTGCAAGTAGAGAGGTCAGAAGACCCCCTTGTGGAGTTAGTGCTATTGTTCCACTATGTGAGTCTAGAGGATAAACTTTGGTCATCAGACTTTATGGCAAAGTGCTTTGAACTGCTGAGTTAGCTCACTTGCCCTAATGCAGTGATAAAGCATCAAGTTGTATCTATATTCTATATAAATTATAAATATAAAATAAATGAATTTGTAGTAATTATTATTTATGTATCTTACATCACCATATATTATCTATCATTTTCATAATTTATCACATATATATCATCACTTATACATCATTTATTATTTTTCTATCCTTTACTTATCATCTATCTACCTCTTTGTTTACATATTTTGAATCATCTATGTATTATCTATCATCTTCCTTACTAATTTGCCAATCTATTATCTATTACCTAGTTGTTTGTCTATTATCTGTCTATGTTTCTTTGTATCTATTATATATGCATCTATCTGTCTGTCTATCTATCTATCTATCTATCTATCTATCTATCTATCTATCTATCTATGATCTATAATTCAACCAGATGTTATCTGTCAACTATCATTATATCTTCTAGTTATTTGGCTATTTCATACACGATATTTATTTATTTATTTATTTATTTATTTATTTATTTATTTATCTAATGCCTATCCATCTACTTGCCGGTCTATCTGGGTATCATTTTGATTACTTTGTATTTAAATCATTGCAACATTTTAATCATAAGGAAAGTGATTACTAGTGTACAATTCCTTCCCTGTTACCTCATGGTGTCCACCTCTGTTCTCCATATACAGGTACACTGACATGTGCATGCACATATACAAACATGACCATACAAACACATACACACACACACACACACACACACACACACACACACACACACACCCATACACACGTGGTGCAGTTTCACTTTCTTTCTTAAATGTGGGAAAGAAAAAACAAATGGCTTCAAGAGCCATCAAGATCCTCTGCTACAGAACCAAGTCAAGGATTTCACTTGAGGGGTTTTCTTGCTGTTTTGTGTCCTACAAGATGCAGTGCATTTGGGACCAGGCTATGAAGAAAAGACTACTCTTAACACTATATGAAAACACTATTGTTGAAATACAGACTTTGGTAGCAGCTGCCTATCAGCACTGCCTTTCTTCCTCCTTGCTGAATAAGATGTGTCAAGCAAGCTTGGTTCTACAAGGTAGTTATCTAGCCCACAGCACAAAGCCACCCATGTTTGTGCCATTAAATCATACCAATGATACCACATGTTCACAATTAAATTCTGCTTAGATATTGCCATCCACAGCAGGATCAAGCCTGATGCTTCCACAATGCCTTTGGCACATTGAAAGTCAGGAATATTTTAGATTTTTTGATGCTTTCTCTGTCAAAAACTGCATCTGGTAGAATTCATAGCCTTGTGGAAGTTATACTACAACACCATAAATGACTTCTTCTCCAATCACAACATTTTTCATCCATTTTCTCCTCCTTAGTTTAGAGATTGGTGTTGCTGCTATTTATTAATTACAATAATTACCCACAACTTCCCCTTTAAGGAAATTCAAGTTCAAAGCATAGCAGCTTCTTCCATTCCTCCCAGTGTATCAGTGAATATCCCCAGAGAACAGTGATTCTCTCTCTAGAGTCAGACAGAGAGAGCAATACAGAGTACTGAGAAGTTTCCAGAGACCTACAAAGTCAAAGACATGGAGAACCAGTGAGCCCTCTTAAGGAAAACTTCTGGATTCTACCTTATCTACCCCCGATTTTCAGTGTAATATTTATGTATCAGCAACGACCTCATGTTGGAGGTCAGTCTGGTTCTGCTATGTATTCAACTGCTAAGTACTGTCCTTCATGATATGGCTGCAGTAAGGAAGAGCACACTCTCACTTACACCAAACGATGCTGTATAAACCTTGCTCACCAATATTCTCTGGCTGCTTAAATAAAAGTGGCTGATAGCCAATTACTAGGGAGAAGATAGGTAGGCCAGCTTCTGTTCTGGGCTGTGGGTTGCAGGTAGGGATCACAAGGCCAGAAAAAGACAAAAGAAGATGGAGAGAGCAGGAGTCCACCATCAGAGGAGATGGGCCATGAAAACATGGCTTGATGGAGCAGGAACAACCTGACCAAGACTTAAACAACAAGTAACTTGGAGAGCCTGGATGGGAATTAACCAATCTAGTGTAGAAAAAAAGGATTTATTCCTAATCACCCAGTGATTGTGCTAAAGCTGACTAAATGATTGTGAGACTGGCCAGCTCATAACTCAAGCTAATAGAGTTATTAAATATATACGACGACAACAACAACAACAACAACAACAACAACAACAACAACAACCTCTTTTGAATTTTCTGAATCTCTACAGATGAGTTTCTGGGATTGTTCTGCCTCTAGTTACATTAGCCCACTGGCTTCCTTCTGAGCTTCATCCTGTGAGCTGACCTTCAGGGCAGGGGAGAACTCACACTGCTTCCAGCCTCTGTCTTAGTGCTAAATTAGAACCTTGAGCTCTGATAGGTAGAAACATTTCTGGAGTTCTGGAATCTAGCCTTCTCCTATTTCTGTACTATCCCTGTGCAGCTGGGTTTGATTAACTGATCCATGTAGAAAGAAGTGAATGATTTTTTGCTAAAGCCTGGGATTATAGGCACTTGATAAATATTAAATAGGAGAGTGGAACTCAACCTTTAAAGTAGACACAGAGCATTGACATCTGACTCTATAACATCAAGTTCTCAAGAACTGTGAGTCATTTAGGTTAGAAAAGATGAACAAGGAAGAAAGCAGATATTCTATCATAAACTATAACTACATGAAAATCCTAGTCCTGAACTTGCATGTTTCCAATCTTCAGACTTCATATATTTATAGCTTCTGTTTTACTTTTAATTATGCATGTAATGGTTGGGGTATGACTATGTGCACAAAAGTGTGTGTGCACATGTGTGGAGACCAGAGGAATATGTCAGCTATCATTCTTTTCCTTTTTGTGACAGGGGGTATCCTTTTTTCAGATGGGGGTCTCTCACTGACCTGGGATTCATCAAGGATACTATTCAGGCTGGTAAGTAAACCCTAAGGATCCACCTATCTCTGTATACTGAGTCCTGAGTTTCTAAGCATCAACCAGCATGCCCACCTTTTTGTTTGTTGTTTGTTTGTTGGTTGGTTCTGGGACTTGAACTCAGTTCCTCCTGCTTGTGAAATAAGTACTGCATTAGCTGAACTATGTTCCTAGTCTTAATTTTACTTTTATTCCCATAGAATTATGGCAAGAGTCTCCATCTCAAAGGAAGGTTTAATTAAGCTGCAAATCAGAGCAGCAAGGACATAGGGTATTCAGTAAATGAACAGACTTTCCATTTCTTCTGAACCTTTGCCTGCAGGGGGGTTGAGAATGCTGGCAGGACCTCCTCAGCATTTTATCACTTGGCAATTATTATCTGGGGGAAGGCATTATTAAATATCAATGAGGAAATCCATCCACGTTGCCACTCCATGATACTGAGTGCCATCCTTATAATACCTAGATGGCAAAATGCTTCCAAATTATCTCTACAAGCTATAACCAAAGAATCTTCCAAGCATCCATTTTTTTATAGCTCCAACTTGATCTTGTTCATCCCTGGTAAAAAGTTAAAGTCTATGAGGGAATGAAATGGACTATGGTATATATTTAACACCATTTGATATTCATTATATTTGTGTGTATGAATGTTTGTCTATGTTTATTTATGTTCACATTTGTATAGACACTCAAAGAGGTCAAGAGATGGTGTCAGACAGCCTGGATCTGAAGTTACAAAGAATTGTGAGCCTCCCTGCATGGTGCTTGGAACAGAATATCAGTCATTTGGAAGAGCAGCAAGTGTTTCTAATATAGGAGTCATCTCTGTAGCATCAGTCATCTGATAATCTTATCATAGTTTTCTATTCCATCCATTCTTTTGCCCTCCAAAATAAATACATTACATTTTTCTTGGTCTATATCTTAATGTTTAATGGACATCTCAAGATGATCATGGGCCCCAAAGTATCTCCTAACTTATCCCCATCCCACCATCTACACTACTGCTGTAATAGCAGCTCCATATTAAAAATTATGTGTCACAGAAAAACAGCAGTCATGGCTACCTATTTCTATTCTTACCTCCTCACTCCTACATCACATGTAGTCTTTGTTGACTCTCATTTTAAAATACAACTTGATGTCTCACTACTTCTGATGCTGGAAGTTTGTTCTAAGAAGTTTCAGTCTTTTGTCTGGATCGGTGAAAGAAGCTTGTTGTCATCTTCTTCTACAATGTAGCTTCCATCTCAAATGGAACCAAAGAGATAAACACACACACACATACAAACCCACAAACACAAACCCTAAAACACCTACACACATACAAACACACATTCACAAATGCAAACACTGTTTAATAAACTTTTGTTTCAGAGAAAAGGAGAGCCATATCTACTATACTATTTCTGAAACAGCATCATCCATCTTGCCACAAGTGCTTGCCATCTCTTAGAAACTATCTCCCATCACTGTTCCTGCTTACTGCCTTGCAGCCCAGTGGCCATTTTCTGTCCTTACATAGCAACTTTGAGTTATTTCTTCAGTTTCCTCTGTTCAAATATACATGGTTCATTTCTTTCCTTCCAGGAAGTCTCTGTGAAATGCTCTTATGCCTGGAAGATCTTCCTATTCACTTTCTTAGAAATAGCACATAGTTTCTTTGCATCTTGGCCAGCTTTCCTTTGCTACAATAGTCACTCAAGATAACTAATATACAAGGAGACAGGGCTTATTCTGGATCACAGTCTTGTCAGTTTCTGTCCACAATTGAATAAAATTACAGGCTTGAGTCTGTAGCAAGTTAGTACATTAGGGCCAGGAGAGCAAAATGGAGCATGGTGATATGATCTACAGTTAATATGACAGTCAATTTGGCAAGATTTTAAATCACTTAGGGGACACACATCTGGTCATGTCTGTGAGGAATGTCTAGATTGAATGAGCTGACATGGATCTACCATTCTGTAGGTTGGGGCAAAGTGAGCAGAGTACTCTTTCCCTGCTTCCTGACTTCAGTCACTATGGACCCATTCACCCTACACTCCTGCTAACATGACTTCTGAGACATGATAGACTGTGCTCTCAAACCATGAGCCAAAATAAACCTTTCTTTTCTGAAGCATCTTTTGTCAAATACTTTGTCAAAGCGGCAAAATGCAGCCAGGTTGAAAATGAGGAAAAGGAAGAGGCTAGGATGGTCTAGCCACCCTCCAATAAAGTGAAAGCCTCCATAGGCCCCTTCTGAGTTGAGCCACCACCCAAGAGTACATTCTGCAGCTCAAGTCTAATACATAAGTTTTGAGGAACATTTAAAACCCAAACCATAACATTTGTGGTGGTGCAAGCCTTTAATCCCAGCACTCTGGAGGCAGAGGCAGGCAGATTTCTGAGTTCGAGGCCAGCCTGGTCTACAGAGTGAGTTCCAGGACAGCCAGGGCTACACAGAGAAACCCTGTCTCAAAAAATCCAAATAAATAAATAAATAAATAAATAAATAAATAAATAAATAAATAAATAATATATTTTTTAAATACTTTTTTCTTTCCTTTTCAAGACATAGTCTTCCTTTGTAGCCTGGAACTCAACAGATTTTTTTATATCTCTATGTTCCTTTTGCTGGTATTAGAGACAAAACCCACCACAATGTAAAACATGGTTATCTGATAAATAATGTATATGTAACATGATATACAAATGTAGTACCCCTCAGAAAGGGTCTTGTGTTCTAGAACTCAACTTTCTGTCACGATGATTTGTCTGTAGTAAGGAGGCTAATTTGATAGCAAGTTCCACGAAAGGTAAACATTTCATTTGTGTTTCATTAACACAGAAGCATTGGGTTACTATTATTATTATTATTATTAGTAGTAGTAGTAGTATTTTACATAATACTTCCAAGGTCCTATCTACTGAATTCTTTTTTTTAGATCTTCTATTCATTGAAGTGTCTTTATATGATGTCTGGGCATTTGGCAGATAATTCTCTTGATGCCTGCTTTCCACATCTGAGCCACTTTGAAACTCAATCCCTTCTTCTGCCTGACAAAGCTTAATTTATTAAATCTTTGACACTCAACCCAAAATGTCCATTTTATAACCAATCTTTCTAGATGATTATCTTTAGATTTACAACCAGGTCCTTGATATACAGTCACTGTCTCTGTAGTATTTGCCTGGCCTTTTAAAATGTAAATCTTCCTAGAGAGTGGGCAGTAAGGGAAAGGAGAGAAGGGAAGATTAATTGTGCCTAAAAGAGTCAATTGATCATTTACATTAAGTAACTAAAAACTTGAAACTAAAACTTACAAATTTCTTAGTATTTTCATCTCTGAGACTAACTTGCAAAACCAATTCGGCAGCATCAATATATGTCTCACTTGGATGATTAAAATGCTAAAACCAAAACTCTCCTGAGGTCCTTTCCAGATATAATGTAATATACCATAAATTAAAAAAGATGTCTGCTGCCTTTTTATATACATATCCGTCTTCACAGTAATTATTTCAGTAGTTGATCTATTTTTGAAAAGATGTATTTAATCCTTATTTATGTGTATGTGCACCTCTGCGAGTGTATATACATCTGTATGCAGGTGTACACAAAGGTGAGAAGTCCGGTTTGGATTCTCTTGAACTGGAGTTACAGACAAAAGTGAACTGCCACAGTAGGGTGCTGAGAATCAAATCTAGGTCCTTTGCAAGCACAGCGATTACTCTCAACCCCTGAGCTATCCCTCCAGCCCAGTCATTGCTATCTTTTTTTTTTTTTTTGAGATTTTGTAAAAATATTTTTTATTAGGTATTTTCCTCAATTACATTTCCAATGCTATCCCAAAAGTTCCCCTACCCTCCCCCCCCCCACTCCCCTACCCACCCATTCCCACTTTTTGGCCCTGGCATTCCCCTGTACTGAGGTATATAAAGTTTGCATATCCAATGGGCCTCTTTTTCCAGTGATGGCCAACTAGGCCATCATTTGATACATATGCAGCTAGAGTCAAGAGCTCCGGAGTACTGGTTAGTTCATAATGTTGTTGCACCTATAGGGTTGCATATCCCTTTAGCTCCTTGGATAATTTCTCTAGCTCCTCCATTGGGGGCCCTGTGATCCATCCAATAGCTGACTGTGAGCATCCACTTCTGTGTTTGCTAGGCCCCGGCATAGTCTCACAAGAGACAGCTATATTAGGGTCCTTTCAGCAAACTCTTGCTAGTGTATGCAATGGTGTCATCGTTTGGAGGTTGATTATGGGATGGATCCCTGGATATGGCAGTCTCTAGATGGTCCATCGTTTTGTTTCATTGCTATCTTAACGCCTACTGTGTTCACAAACACCCTATCAGAAAACAAAATTACTAAATAGGTAACTTTCAATCATATTTGAATGAGGAATAATGATTTTTTTTACTTAATAAGTCTTAGTGTGTTACATCAGCAGTTTATTTTCACACAAATCAATACTACTACCTAGAAGTTATTGATAATTTTACAAAAAATTTCCCCAGACCTAAGTAATAAGAATTTACTATAAACTGCAAATCAAGGAAATACACATAAATTAAATATAGCATAACAAAGTTTTAGAGTTTAAAACTTAATTAACAAATGTCAATAGAAGCTTGGGAAACTACTGACATGTGATTCTAGATGTAAAATTTAATAACACCATGTGACTGGAGCTTTTCAAAACTGTTAAATTAAAATACTGAATCACCTTTTCCAAAACAGGATTGAGAGTGGTGAATAGATAACTCAGCATGTAAGAATGTTTGTTCTTCTTGCAGAAGGTCCAAGTTCATTCTCCAGCACCCATGTGTTTATAATACCTTGAACTACAGCTTTAGAGGATCCAACATCCTGTTCTGGTCTCTGCAGGATCTTACATGTGACCTACATACATACTGGCATATAAATTTTAAAAAATAACCAACAAATTTAAATAATGATTTGAATCACCTTGTCACACTTTCTGAATTATTGCATGTGTTCCCATTAATAAAAAGTGTATTTGTGTTTTCCACTCCTAAATGGAAGATGTGAATTATTTTCTTTGTGAATAATTTTACTCTTATGGTTTAAAGTTCTTTAATGCAACTTTGGAGGGGGCATAGAGAGGTGGCATACTAGGTAAGAGCATTTGCTGTGCTTGCTGAGGATCTGAGTTCAGTTCCCAGCCCCATAGTATGTAACTCACAACAAGCTATAATGACAGATCCAGTGAATCTGATGTCCTTTTTCTCTCTGGTCTCTTGACATCCTACAATCATATGTCATACATACATGAGCACACACAAGCTTGTGTGCCCGTGCGCGCGTGCACACACACACACACACACACACACACACCCATACACATTTATTCAACAAGACACTGAGAAAACACAAATGAATCCAAATTCTAAATGTGTTCTAAAAGAAAAAGCAAAACAAAACCTCTTATTAGATGCATGTGCAAGGATTTCTACAGCAATGCAAATCAGCCTTAATTTTATTTTCCAAATGCTACTCTTTAACCAATATAATGCACAATCAATTTTAAGTACCAGGCAGGATACTTTATAATGCTGCTCCAGGGAAGATACACAATTCCTCATTTTATCTCAGCATCATTAAGCTGTATCACCGAATAATCTATGAACCCCTGATTAACCAGATGCCGTTTTCCACCCTCTGTCCCAGATTAAAATGCAGTGATGCATTCAACACAATACTTTAAAAATATCATTGATAAGTTCTTTACTTTCTTAAATAGCCACCCTACCCCCCCCATGCTGGATACAAATGAGGCAGTGAAAGTATTCGTGCGTATAATGTTTAGAAAACAAATTAGAATGAAAACGTGTTGGGGCCAACTCTCTCAGATGCATCTTAATTCTGTATGATGTATACTGGTATCTCTCTGGTCCTTATTTCACATCTTTCATTTTTCTTTCTGAATTTTTGCCTTTTTATGTGTTATTATGGTGCCCCTGGTTTCTCTGTGTACATCTGCCTACCACAGTGGGACATGTTAGGAGATATAAACCACCTAAATGTCAGAGTTAAATAAGATTTTGAACTAGTCCTGTTATCATGGTTTATTAGCACAGGTCTGCATAAAGGATGCTTACTCATATACTTAAAACACAATATCATCTTGCTTGCCCTGCTTACCTTTTATAAATTTGCATGTGAACCCTCCATCTGTGTGTGTGTGTGAGTGTGTGTGTGTATGTGAGTGTGTATGTGTATCAGCACCTACACATTTTCATGTGTGTGAGTACCAGTATTCATGACAGTATAGGTGTAAAGATCAGAGGGTTATCTCTTGTATTGGTCCTCCTTGTGCACATTCTCTAATATTTAGTTTCTTGGTAACCTCTACCTATGCCTGGCAAGTTGGCTCAAAAGGCTCCACATATTCTCTTGTCTCTGCCTCCCATTTTTTTTTGGTAGAAGTGTTTAAATTAGTGTCCAGCTTCTGTGGGTTCTTGGGATCTAAACACACTTAGTAAGTGCTTTGTACACTGACTCATCTTGAAAACAGCCACATGCCTCTTCTCCATTTGGAGACAATCTCATGTATTCCAGGCTTGCTTCTCCCTACCTCTATACCAGAATCCTAGAATGACAGGAGTGTGCCACCATGTCTAGTTTAAACAGTCCTAAGGATCAACCCATGTTTTGTGCATACTAGGCAAGCACTCTACCAACTAAGGGACACCTTCATCTTCCAAAATTGACATGTCTTAAAATAGAGGCGAAGGAACCTCAGGTTTTCCTCCCATTGAGAAATTATGTCTGCCTTTTGAAAACCTCCAAATATGAATATGTCCCTCCTTGTCAAAGAATTAGCATCTTTCAGTGACATTTTGATCTCCTCTCCTGTCTCTGCTGCCACAACATATTTCTTGGCAGTGACCCTAAACAACCTCCACAGCTAGATGGGCAAACATTCTAGTGATGGGGCCTGATCAATCCCATCTCTATATTAGTCAACTAATAGGCATCTGAGCCATAGCACATCCTTTACTTCACTCAGGATTTCTTGTAAACTGTCTCAAACACCCTTGGGTATTCTGACCCACAGGTTCCCTGACAAATGGCTTTGTTAGATAGGGACACTAGAGAAAGTCTAATGACTGCCACAGCTGAACAAGTGGGTGGCATTCCCCAAAGCTGTTCATTTACTCTATTAGTTGTAAACCTATGACATATTGCCAGAAAATTTAATTCCTGAATAAATGTTTTACTTATAATGCAGATGATGTAAGGGATGCATTTGAGTTTATTTTCCATTAGCATACATGAACTACTCAACCCACAACTTCTTCTTCCCTGCAAAAAAGTGGAACATGGTCTCCATGCTAACTGTTCAGAGACCCTGGTGAAACAAGATGAAATCACCTGGACCATATAAGAGAGTGACTTTTACCTCCAGTTGCTACTAAGCAAAACTGAGTTATTGAAACTCCGACATGAACAGAGTAAAAATTTATCTTCTATCACTGCTAAAAGAAATGTCTTACTTAAGGTCTTTTTGCTTTAAATTTTTATATATGTGTGTGTGTGTGTGTGTGTGTGTGTGTGTACATATATATACATAAATATAAATATAAATATATATATATATATATATATATATATAAAGTAGAGTAGGTTGACTGAGGAAGAATGCCATCCATCTGTGCTTCCCCAGTGCTGAGCTTATAAGTGCATGCTAGCATGTCTGGTTTTTGTTTGTGGATTCCTGAGATCAAACACAGGTCTTTATATGTTTTAGGCAAGTACTTTAGCAGTTAGCAACATCTTCAGCTCTAAGAATCTAAACTTTCTACAACTTTCTTTCTTTTGAGGTAACTTATTTACCTCTTCCCTTTCTTTCTCCTCCTCTTTTTCCTCCTTCTTCTCTTCTTCCTCTTCTGCTGCCTTTTTGTTCCTTTATTGAGTCAAGGTCTTACTATACAGCCCATGATTGTCTTCAACCCATCATCTTCCTCCATGACCTTCCCAAGATCTGGGAACCAAGGCATACACCACAATGTATAACCCACTGGAGATTTTAAATATGATAATTTGGGCCTACATTTAGAACATACTTTGGGGGAGCAATGCTTTCAGAGACAATTAGGTTTGTTTTGATTTTTGGCTTCTAAAATATGCATTCTTGTACTGCTTCTTGCTTCATGGTTTTCATGTTTACTTCCCTGTATCATTTTGTCCCTGTCTACTACTACATAATTCCCCCTGAATCTGTTTTGACTCAACAGACAAGATAATAGTTTATAGCAGAATGGGTCATGAAAGAAACCAAAACCAAACCACTGAGAATGACCACCTGCCTAAAGGATACCTCCTGAGCATATCTGCATGGACTTTTAAGAATAAGTGATTTTGAAATACAATGGCTCCTAGCTGCTTCTCTGTCCAGTTGCTGTGTCCCTGCAGCAACTAGGAGAATCACATCAGGGATGGGAAAACATTATCATTTGCTTCTAATATCTTAATAGCACACCCACATCATCACAGAAACAGAAAGAGCTCACACAGGTGCACTCTTCTCTTCACAGACCAAAACACATTTTCTCTAATGGAACATCTAAGACTCATAGGCGTGCTCAGAGGGAGCCAGGGACATACAGTTGTTGTGACATTGTGATTCATATTCACACAGTTCTCTTCCAGGAACAAAACAGGAAGCTGTTGTTTTGCTGTTTTCTGTCCTAGAGTTCCCTCTGTGACAGACTCATCAAAGACATAAGACATGCCCATTTCCTTCCCAGTTACTCTGGCTCTTAAAAACAGAGAAATCAGAAGCTAAAGAAATGCCTCAATGGTTAAGGGAGATAATTATTCTTTCAGTGGACCAGAATTCATGTCTTAGCATACAGATTGGCCAACTTGCTACTTTCTACAACTCTAGCCCCAGGTTATCAGACGCCTGGTTCTGCCTTCTGTGAGCACTCCCCACCCATGTAACAGACACAGAAAGAAAGAAAGCAGACAAGCAATGAACCAAGGAAGCAGGAAGGATGGAAGAAAGGATGGAATGAAGGAGAGAGAGAGAGAGAGAGAGAGAGAGAGAGAGAGAGAGTTTTCAAAGAATTCAGTTGAATATGGTGGCATACACTTTTAATCATAACATTGGAAATTGATCTCTGTGAATTTGAGCTCAGTCTGGTCTGCATAGTGAGTTCCAAGCCAGCTAGTATGACACACAGAGAGATTATATCTTAAAAGCAGAAGCAAAAACAAGAGCAAATATAAAAACAAACAAAAAAAAAACTATCTAAGTGTTCTTATGTTTCTCAAAAAAAAAAAAAAAGTCTCTTCTGGACCAAGACTCAGAATGACAGAATAAGGTGAGATAAGCAGGTTTGAATGCTGAAATCAGATCCTTAGGTTTGTGTCCTTGCCTGCCACCTTCAAACATCTCAGCATAAGAGGCATGCTGAGAAAACCAGCCTCTGATGTTTGCCATGGCCCTCAAGCAACCCTCTGTATAATAGTTTTGATGTATTTTGTGTCAAGTTCATGAGGTTGAATATCCAATCTCAAAGATACATGTGGACTTATCTGAAGGAGACTGGTACTTTGACATCAGCACTAACATTCACCAAAACCCTCATGCATACTTGCATGGCATGCATGAGAGGCCACACATGCACTAGACTAGTGATATGAGCTTTAAAATGATCCAATGCAAATCAAGGAGGATGTTTTCAAGTGAAAGATTATGCTGTATGGTAAGGCTGCCATCTTAGGAAGCGGTGCTCTGCAAACACTGAAGACTTTCTTACGTGTTGCTTGAAAAAAGAGAACCCTGATTTTTCATGAAAAGAACAGATGGGTTGATTGCTATTAATAAGGGAATTTATAATCAGTACATCTGGTAAACCTGGCAAGTCAGGAAAATGGGAATTCATATAGAATGGACATGTTTGAGGAAACAGGAAAGAAAGAAGGAGAAGGGGGGAAATGAAGGAAGAAAGGAGAGAAACTAGGGAGAAAGACAGCTAAAGGAGTGGTTAAAGGGGAAAATGAGAAAATGAGGGACAGTTGACATGAGCAAGAATAAAAGTTCTGAGATTCCCACCATAATCCCCTACTCTTCCCTTTTAAAATCCCCGTCTTCTGCAGCACTGAATCAACCATTCTGTAAGTAGGAAGAAGAGTAAATATCCCAAGGGCTCTTCCTTAGAAGACTCCTGCAGAGTCAGACCCTTACAAACACTGGGCATTTTCTCACTGTTGCAAATCATTTAGCTTTGCCTCCACATTTCCACCTTCAAGGTCAGGTCAAGTCCACTGTCTGATCAGTGTAGCTAGCACCTGTCAATCTCTCACTACTATTTGAGGTTGTAGATGAAGGCTTTTGCCACTCATCTCATCAGTTTTCTACTCCAGTCACGACTGCTGTTTGTAACCTGGGTACAAAGTTAAGATTATCATTTCTCAGATTACTACTGTATGCCGAAGCCAGTGTTCAGACTCAGCAGCACAAGAGGATGGCTTCCCGATGCTCTTCTCCCAGCAATTCACTGCAATCTAATGTATATCCTTGTCCTGAAATGCACTTTTCCTGTTCTGAGTTAAAATTTTTCCATTACTAAAATAGCAAAACAAAATATAATGTAACCACTCTCACCATTGTCCTGCTTCCTTCCAGCCTTTTGTTGTTGTTGTTGTTCAAAAGTGCACTTATCATTGACCCTGTTGATATTGTAAATATTTTATTACCCATTATGCTATGACTCTGATGCTTTTGGGCAGAGGCTTAATTTACATCACTTGGAAGTGGCATGGTTGAAGGAGAGAGGGGCAGGGACTTTGGGACCAGACAGATAGGTTTCAGTTCAGGTTTTAGTAGATTTATGGTGATATGGGCAGTTTTCATCCCCCAGACATCTAAACTGATTATAGTCACTCATTATTCAATATACTGGCTTTGAAACAAGTATAAAAGAAATGAAGGTTTCTCAATGTGACCATCATACACTTGAAACAATGAACCGAAAAGAAATAGGAACCCATGGTGAAAGGAAGGAAAGGGGTGGAAGGGGAAACTTGATTCACACAGTTCTAACAATGTGGCAGACTACTTTACAGGATGAGACTTAATTCCAGAAAATGATGGTTCCATTGTGGGCAAGATCATGCCTTAACTGAGACTGCTTAGATATGTATAGCCTGTTCATTTAACCTGTGATCTCATGTAAGAACTCCAAAGATAGATTCATTGTGGATGCATGTTAGGGAGTTCAATGGATCTCTTTGTCCCTCATCCCAATGTAGCCATGTTGAATAAATCTCCTTTATCTTTTTCCCACTTTTAGTCTGGCTGTTTTATTGACCTATTGAGGACAAGTGGCTGGACTTGACTTGGAGCATAGATTATGACACTCAAGTTGAATACTTATTTGAATAACAACCAGTAAGTCTGTGTATAAATAAGGGCCACTCTCATAGAACAGACATGTAAGGGCAAATACATAAACTCTGACCGCCTTTCCTTCACTCATAGCAAGAGGGGCCACATTTTACATCTATTTGGAGTATGTAAATGAGGGGTATCTATCTATCTATCTACCTATCTATCTAACCTATCTATCTGTGAAATTACTTCAATAAATATTATTTGATGTTCAAGAGGATTGGCTTAGTCAGTAAGACACTTGTATTGCAAGCCTCAAGAACTAAGATCAGATATCCAGAACACACATAAATGCCTGGAGGGCATCCAAGTCTGCCTGTAATCTAGTACACAGTCAGCAGAGATGGGAATTTTAGAGCAACGTGGCTGGGTAGCTAGACTAGCTGAATTGAAATGATCTAATTCAATTTAGTAGCTGGAAAGAAATTAAAGAAGACATAGTATAAACTTCTGGCATCTGCATGTATGTGCAGCTCTGTGTAGAAACATGCACCTCCACTATATATATACATATATACATATATATATATATATATATATATATATAATTACATAATCTTCGATCATAAACAATAAGCCACTTGCTTCCTCAGAAGTAGCTCTGTGAATTTAACCTTTGTACCAGAACAATTACTTTTCATGAGATTCTATAAAGGTTATCTTTCCTACTGTCATTCCTAATTTTCTGGATATTTAACTCTGTGCAAGAGTAGTAACTTCAAACTTAACCCAAATGATAAATGTATCCTTTTAATGGATGTATTTTCAGAGACGTATAAGGTTATTTGCTTTAAAACTGCATCATAACCCATGTTCCGTTAGCATAAGACACTAACGTTAACATCTGCTGCTGACTGCTCCTCAGTGTCCCTTCATCTACCAATGGTGCACACAACAAAGCATTAGACATCATAGGGTGACAACAAAGAGTTGGAAAATATTTTTCCTTATTGAAACACATATTGAGAAGTACTTTAGCTCACCCAGGTCCCCAAAGGTATGCACTTACCTTAAAAATTATAAACAAGTGGTTGAGAAGGTGGCACCAAGTGGCTATTGAGCAAGCATAAGTTAGAATCCTCAGTAGCTACATAAAATCTAGCCTTGGTGGCATACATATGAAACCCCATTGCTGAGATGGGACAAGTACAGATTGATCCCTGAAGCTCACTGCTCAGGTAGTCTAATCAATTAGTAAGCCTCAGGCTCAGTGAGAACCCCACCAAAAAATAAGTTTGGGGAGGAATAAGAAGACACTTGATACTGACCTCCAACCAACAGGTGAACATCCACTCACATACACTTATGTAAATGAACATAGAACAATTATATACAACACACACAAACACACAATTGAAAATGGCTATAATAAAATTAGTTTCATCCTTGAAGTCAAGTAAATGAAGCCCAGTGTTGGCAGGCTTGGGTTGAGTCACCAAGAGCAACTCACAGATTTCCTCAGAGCATCAGTTCACTCACCACAAATGGTTTCATATATAATGTAGCTCCTGATGTCCATTAGCATTTTTTGGCAGGAAGCAAGCACCTAGCTGCTGTTATTTTCCTTAATTTCTCCACTTTGACTCTGTGATCCACACCTCCTTGTAGGGTTTTATGAAGAGGAAATGAGGAAACACCCTAAATGCTCAATTAGATGACAGATAGGTCCTACAGTCTTACTAAGTACCGAGTGTCAGTTCAGCTCCTTGACCTTTATGCTCCTGAAGAGAAATGTTCTTTGCCAAGTTCTCCTTTTTGTGTTATCCATTAACACCATGTATAATGGATGAGCTAATAATTATGTATTTGTTCTGGGGAAGCAGAGAGTACTAATGGATGATTTGGTTCTCTTTATATTAAAGCACAGAAGAAACAGGACACAGGGCATCTGCTTCCTTGCAAATGGTTTTGGGATTCTTCCTGACTCTGACTCCTCCTTTGAACGGGTTCCCAAATCTCTCCCAATAGAAAGGTTGATGAGGATAAGCTAAGCACCTCCAATAATCTGAGATTTGATTAGATCACGTGGTCCATAATGAAATTTCAAGTTTAAATACTAACTCTTCCATTATATATGGAGTGCACAGTAATATGTAGAAAAAGTACCAAATGCCTTCTAAACAAATATTGTTTTGGTGTCTGGGGACATGCCTCATCTGATAGATTGCTTGCTTAGTATGTACAAGGGCCTGGGTTTAGTCTCCATCACTAGATCACCTGGATATAGTGGTAGATATCTCTAATCTCTATGTTGGAGTGATGACATGAAGAGGACCAGAAATTTAGCCTCATCTTTAGCTATGTGGTGAAGTAGATTCTTAGACATATGAGACCTTTTATTGGAAAGAAAACTGAGGAAGTGTTGGGAAGATGTTTCAAGGAGACACTCATCTCAGAAAATAAATTGGAGATCAATAGAGGACATTCTACATCATTGATCTCTGTCCTTTAAATGCATGTGCACACAAGTGCATGATCACCCACAAAAAACACATGCACACAATCATGGAAACTCATATGCACACAAAAATAAACAAACACATAGATAAGCAAATAAATAAAATGTAACAATATTTTAGGCCTGTAGTCACTTTTGATCATCCTATGTCATTTAGCACATCCATAGGATTCATCACTGCTCTGTCTGTTTGCACTCCAGTCATGTTGGCCTCATCATTTTTTCCATGCTTTTGATTTGCTAGTGATGGAAGCATAGAATGGCAATACCATGGTCAACTTGCAATAATCATCTCAGAGAATGTGCAGTGTGGTGGCCCTCACAGCACAGATTTAAGGCAGCTCTTCATTTCAAAGGCCTGGCAGGCCTGCAGATGAAAGAGCTCCTATTCCATGTATTCTTTAAGAGATATGCTGTCCCTCCTTTTGAGCTGGAATTCTCATGATGAACTGTAATGGGCTTCCAGGAAGCCTCAAATGGTTTTGACTCAGAATCCTAGCCATTGTCATCCTGCCTTGTTCATAAGTTTTCTGCACAGATTTCTATAGACAATTATGACATGTAGAGAGAAGCTGAAATTGTGGCCTGAGACCTAGACCTGATCAAGAAGGTTCTCAGAAAATCAAAATAGGAAAGGAACTCTCTTGGCTTCACTTGAGCACACAGCTTGGCTAAAGCAAATTCTCTCTCTCTCTCTCTCTTTTCCTCCCTCCTTTCTGTTGATGATCTATCAATCATCTATCTATCTATCTATCTATCTATCATCTATCTACCTACCTATATAACTTCATCATGATATACCTAATCTATCAATATCTATGTATTCTTCATTTATCTATCATCATTTATCTATATTCTATCATCTATTACCTATCATTTTCTATCATCTATTTACCTATAATTTTCTATCATCTATTTTTAATTTGTCTACCTAGAATCTATCAATTGATTTTGTACCTGTCTGTCATATGAATGTCTATTTATTATCTGTCTACCTACCTATTTGTCTATCATCTACTATCAACTGTTTATCCATCTGTCTACTTAATCTATATATATCATATATATATTACCTACACCTATTTATCTTGTCTTTTGCATTCTATGAAAGATACTGCATATTAATTGTAAAAGATTTATATGTGCTGAGAAGGTAGATTAGCTTTTTCCCCTGCTTGGTCAAACTGTGAAGAAGCTTTCTTTTC
Organism: Mus caroli; assembly: GCF_978045245.1. Lineage (NCBI taxonomy): Eukaryota > Metazoa > Chordata > Mammalia > Rodentia > Muridae > Mus > Mus caroli. The sequence continues at coordinate 120,681,608 of NW_028227256.1, forward strand.
CTCTTCATGCTTTTGTCTAATTTATGAAGCTGCATGTGCATCTAGTCAGTGGACATGTAGATCTTGGGCCCTAGCAAGAGAGCCTGGGAATAATCACACACTTCTCATGGGGAATGGTGATTTGCTGTGCATAGCAATGATATTGTGGATAGTTGGTGCTTGCTTAATGTAGGTCCTGTAAATAGCAATCTGATCCCACAACTCTCAAGTGCATGAGCATGACTACAAACCTCACTGAAGTCAGTATCACAAACCTGTTTCCTGGTACATGCATCTGCCTGTCATTATCTGGGATTGCTGATTTCATGGGATGTAGTTTTAGTTTAGCTTGATTTTTAAGCATGGGCCTCTCTGTGTGTTTTTGTCTGTCTATCTGTTTGTCTTCCTTTTGTCTATGTGAGGGTTTTTTCAATCATGTGTTGGTGTCTGTGGATGCAAGTTTCCCATGTGGGAGCTGGGAACTAAACTTAAGTCCTCTACAAGAGTAGTACTTGCTCTTAACTTCTGAGTCATCTTTCAATCCCCTTGTATTTAATATTTAGAGGAATCCATTTAGTAATTCTATGCTCTACCTTTGACTTATACAGTGTTAATCCTTCATATTCTCCAGTTTAGACTCCAGAAACTAATTCCTCAAGATTCATCTTCTCTGACTCTATCAATTCATCAACCTAGATCACAGCTGCCAGCTCTTCTCTTCTGATGTGTATTTGGGAACAGGATATGTCTAGTTCTGCTTGGATGATGGAGAATTGGAAGACAAGGAAGGTGAGCCCTGAACAGAGTTTCCAGATACAAGTGAGGGATGTGAAATGGAGGGATTAAGCATGTATTAGTGGACCATAGTTAAGCTGAATACACAATGATTGGGTCTTATTTTAATACTTGCTAACTGAAGGTTGGTATACTGGCTGGTTTTGTGTGTTAACTTGACACAGGCCAGAATTATCACAGAGAAAGTAGCTTAAGTTGGGGAAGTGCCTCCATGAGATCCAGCTGTGGGACAGTTTCTTGGTTGGTGGTCAAGGAGGAGAGGCCCACTGTGCCCAGTGCCATCCCTGGGCTGGTAGTCTTGGGTTCTATAAGAGAGCAAGCTGAGCAAGCCAGGGGAAGCAAGCCAGTAAGAAACATCCCTCCATGGCCTCTGCATCAGCTCCTGCTTCCTGGCCTGCTTGAGTTCCATTCCTGACTTCCTTTAGTGATGAACAGTAATGTGGAAGTGTAAGTTGAATAAACCCTTTCCTCCCCAACTTGCTTCTCTGTCATGATGTTTGTGCAGGAATAGAAATCTTGACTAAGACAGTTGGGTTGAGGGGTCTTAGTTATTCTCAGGGATATTTTTATACAGAATCAATCTGAACTTTTGCTTCATTTTACTAACTGTTTAATTTTGCTATTATTTAGATTAATGCTGTTTTATAATTACATTGTTCATAAGTATGTGCATGCATGCATGTGTGTGTATGTGTGTGTTTGTGTGTGTTTATATTTTGTAGATGTGTTGCAGTGGTCAGACTCTGTTCTGTACTTCACAGTGTTTTGAACCAGGGTCTCTCTTTTATCTGCTGCAGCATTTTTCATACGTGTGTTCTGGGAATGGAACTTATGTTCTTAGGCTTGCATGACAAGCGAACGATATAGATAGAAAGATGGGTTGGAAGAGTCACTTTGTGAGGTTTACAAAAACCTAGTGGGGAAGACCAATTGTAGGGAAGTCAAGAAGGGACAAAGAAGGCAGAATAACAATTAGCCAAAGAGGTCCAAGAGAAGAAAAATATAAACACAGCAGAGTTCACAGACCTAAAGGGATCATGTGTGGTAAGGAAACAAGAGCTACATCTCCTGTATTGTTTTTGCTTTTTAACAAGGTCCCTCAGCCACATGCAACACAGAACCCACCAAATAGGTTAGATATTTTATTTTTCATTTACTTACTTTTAACATGCATTCTGGCGATAGAACTCAGGCCCTTATGCTTGCAAAGCAAGCACATTACCCACTGAGCTATCAGCTGAGCCTGTATTGAACCTGAAATTCTGTGTTACAATGAGCTCTCAGGTAGGGGTCAGAAGGTCCATGATCGAATGTTCTCTGACAACATTTCAAGTTGTAAGGATATATGAGATACTGGAATAATTCAGACATTATGAGTTATCAGGTGTCATGTGCACAGGAGCAAAACAGAAGCACAGTTTGACATAAAACAAGTCATGACAGCTTGATAAAGTGGAATTATCTCCCCTGTCATTACAAACATAAGCACATTTGTCTCAGGGGCCTTTCAAAGCACTTTGCCTAGGCATTGGGGTGTCCCTGCAACTTTGTAGGAAGGGGAAGAGAAAAACAAAACAGCCCAAATGGAAAACACTGTGCAATCATTGTCACTCTGTAACAATCATTTCCAGGTGAGGTTGTTATGATACATGATACAAAATTGCCTACAGTGGGAAAAGATGTTAGGCAGAAAAGCCACTAGAAGCTGATCTATGGAAAGATGCTTGATGGAAAATGGAAGTTGACTGCCTCAACTTTACCACCTGGATTCTAGGTTTCTGAGCATGCTGTGATGAATTCATTTTATATCTGTTTTGTTTTGTTTTGTTTTGTTTTGTTTTGTTTTGTTTTCACTTACAAGTCTCACCCAAGAGATCACTCTGGGTGTCTTGGATTATTCAGTTCATTGGGAACTCCACATGTCTTTGTTAATTGAACTCCCTCACTCCATTTCTTCAGGATGTTCTGAGTGGTTAATTTGATGATATTTTGCTATCTATCTATCTATCTATCTATCTATTAATCATCTGTGTGTCTATATATCTGATCCTTACTCTCTTTCTTTGGATTCCACATACTTATTGAACTCATTCATTGAAAACTGAAGATATGTTTCCCATAGATCATTTTTTGGGAAACACCTCAAACTTGTGGGCTTTCTTTCTTTCTTTCTTTCTTTCTTTCTTTCTTTCTTTCTTTCTTTCTTTCTTTCTTTTTTCTTTTTTCTTCCTTCCTTCCTTCCTTCCTTCCTTCCTTCCTTCCTTCCTTCCTTCCTTCCTTCCTTCCTTCCTTCCTTCCTTCCTTTCTTTCTTTCTTTCTTTCTTTCTTTCTTTCTTTCTTTCTTTCTTTCTTTCTTTCTTTCTATCTTCCAAGTACCTGGGGATTAGAAATGTGTGCTGTTGTTCTTCAAATATGTGAAATTTTCCTTAAGCATACTCTAAATTCTTCTTTTTAAAAGATTTATTTATTTATTATATGTAAGTACACTGTAGCTGTCTTCAGACATTCCAGAAGAGGACGTCAGATCTCATTATAAATGGTTGCTAGCTCTGGTACAACAATTTATCTATTTATTATATGTGAGTACACTGTAGCGTCTTCAGACACTCCAGAAGAGGGTGTCAGATCTTGTTACAGATGTTTGTGAGCCACCATGTGGTTGCTGGGATTTGAACTCAGGACCTTTGGAAGAGCAGTCAGTATGTTTATCCACTGAGCCACCTCTCCATTCCATATTCTTATCTAACCTACAAATGTTTTTCCACTGTAGATCGTAGAACATGGGATGTTGAGTCAGATCTATGGGACTTTTCATTCATAATACAGAGGAGAAAATACAACAAAAACTCCTCTTTAGGGATATACTACAGATGATAGATACTTAAAAATACGGACCAAATCCATTAGACATGACAGATGGACAACTTCCATATTTCTTTGGATCAAGACTTTAGGAAAGATTTTCAACTTGTCATTCAGTTTAAAAATGACTAAATATTGAAGTGCCAATCATACATTCATCTTTAAAAATGGACATGGCAAATGGAAAGTTCCCATCAGTTTGTGAGCCAGAGAGGGAAAAATGAGGTTGCAGTTTAAATGGCAGTCATCCTATCTCTATGAGTCTCTTTCACAGTAAAGAGCTGCAGGAGGCATGTGTTTGAAATCATTTTGTTCAGACAAGAGAAGCCAGGAGCCTCTGTTACACAGAGGGAACTGCTAGCAGTTCAGAGGTGGTTGGTGTCCTTTTAAGTGTTTTTTTTTCATGATTCTTTTATCTGAGACAACCCTTCCCTTGCTATTATAACAATATCTTAACCAAAAACACTGAATGTCTGATGGCCATCTTACCTTCATGTGGTTTTGAGTGAGCTCAGAACTGTTTAAGAACCTTGACTCATGAGAGTTCTTCAAAAAATACTCAGTGTTTTAGGCAATCATTAGCTAGATTAAGAAAAAAAGGAGTTAACCTAAAGCTACATTATATACTAGACTTGCCCTCCAATATAAGAAACTGGCCCTTCTCATTCCTACTAGTGCAGCAGAAAATCCACCATGTTTGCTCATCCCTCTCTGACCACATGCCCAACAGAGAACAATGTCTAATCATCTAACTTTCCTCCACCAAGCCCATCCCATTATCCCAGTTTACAACAATAGCAGGCTTTAATTAAGAACACACCAGATAAGCACAACAGAGGAACAGGTAAGCTAATTGAAGATCCTCACGACTCCCTTCTCCTCTGAAATCCCATCTCTAGCACTGCAATGTGATTCCAGCTCCAGTCTTCCCATTGCCTATATCTCCAGTGGATCCTACACACCATCCAAACCTCCTTTACCCCATTCTTCCTTTTTCTCAGCACCCAATTCTAGTAGATAATCCTTGCTAATGCACAGGTTATGCCTGCCTAGATGGCAGGTAGGCTGCCTTCAGGCCTTCTTTTCTCTCTCTGCTTCCCCAAATTCAATACACTAGTTGCATCCCAGCTTCGTAGGAAAAGACCCTTGCCAGACCTGCCCCTCTGCTTCCATTTCTTGATGATCCCACAGGTCTTCCCCTTCTACCCTCTCTCCTCCAATTTATTGCTTGCCCCAGACCCCCACCTCAGCAGACCACCCCTGCTAACCCAGGGGCTGTACTTCCCAAGGCTTAAGTTTTACCCACATTTTCTCCTACTGCTTCTGAGAGCTATATGAAAGGTATAGTTGACAGGAGCTGAGAACTATAGATCAGAGGAGCTGAGAACTGTAGATCTCAGTTCCTGAGAATTATATGAACATCATAGAGATTCTCAAAGAGGAAATGAATACATCCCTTTATAAAATCCAGGCAAAATCAAAATAGACATCAAACCAAAGATAATCAAAAGAGATAGGGAAGGACACTACATACTCATCAAAGGATAAAACCACCAAGATGACATTTCAATTCACAACACCTCTGTTCAAAACAAAAGGGCACCTAAGTTTTTAAAATAAACATTGCTACAGCTTGAAACACATATTTAACCTCATCAATGGATAGTGGGAGATTTCTATATCCAAGTTTGGCCAACAGACAGGCCATTCACCCAAAAACTGAGAAATACTAGGGCTGAGAGGTGTTATAAACAAGACCTAAGAGATATTACAGAGCATTTCACCCATGTAAAATAATATAGCCTCTTCTCTGTATCTCATGGGACTTTGTACAAAATTGATTACATCCTCAGTCACAAAGGCTCAACAAGAACGTTAAAACAACTCCCTGAATCCTAAGGAAAGCCTACAAACACACAGAAACTGAAGAATTCTCTACTAAATGAAAAGAAAAATGGGTCAAAACTAAAATGAAGAAAGAAAATAAAGGCTTTCAATGAAAATGAATATACCCAAACTTATGGGACACAATGGAAATGATGCTAAGAGAAAAAAAAAAAAAAGCCTTAACACTAAGAGCTTATATTAAAAAAAAAGGGTGGGGGAGAACTATTAATTTAACAGCACAACTGAAAGCTCTAGAACAAAGAGACTTAAGCACACCAAAAGAAGTAGATGGTAAGAAATCATCAAACTCTGTGCTAAAATCAATAAATTAGAAAAAAAGAGAACAATACCAAGAATAGAAACAATTTGTTCTTTGAGAAAATTAACAAGATAAAGAAAACCCTATCCAAACTAAATAAAAGACACAGAGAGAATTTCCAAATTAAGAAAACCAAAAAAAAAAAAAAAAAAAAAGGGGGGGGGTGGGTACTTAACAACAGAAAGTGAAGAAATCCCAGAAATTATTTGATCATAAAGATTATAAAAGATTATAAACCTTTAAAATACAAAAACATCATCTTCAACAACAAAAACACTGTAAATTGGAAAATTTAAAAGAAATGAACACATTTCTTTCTTTCTTCTTTCTCTTTCTTTCTTTCTTTCTTTCTTTCTTTCTTTCTTTCTTTCTTTCTTCCTTCCTTCCTTTTTTTTTTTTTCCTTTGAGACAGGCTTTCTCTGTATAGTCCTGGTTGTCCTAGAACTCACTCTTTAGCCAGGCTGGCCTCGAACTCAGGATTTCCACCTGCCTCTGCTTCTCAAGTGCTGGAATTAAAGGCATGTGCAACCACTGTCCAGCACAAATTTCTTACTAGATATCACTTACAAAATTTAAATCAAGGTCACATAAACAATTTAAATAGATTTATAACTCTTAGGGAAATAGAATCAGTCATTCAAAGTCTCCCAACAAAAAAGGCCCAGCACCAGACAGAGTTTGAAAGAAAAGCTAATACCAATACTCCTCAAATCATTCTACAAAATAAAAATAGAAGGAGCCTTGTCAATTTCATTTTATGAAATTACCCTGATACACAAAGCACATAAAGACACACCAAAGAAAGAGTGTTATAGCCCAATTTCTTGCATGAACAGAGATGTAAAAATACTCAATAAAACAATTGTAAACTGAACCCAAGAACACATTAAAAAGATCATTTCAGAGATGCAGGAATGGTTCAGAATATGGACATCCGTAAATATAATACAGCATATAAACAAACTGATTTAAAAAAACACATTATCTCATTAGATTCAGAGAAGGTCTTTCATAATATTCCTATACCCTTACATGATAAAATTCCACGAGAGATTAAGGATACAAGGGACACAGCAAAACATAATAAAGACAATTTTATCATGTCTATAGCCAAGACTTAGTTAAGTGGAGAGAAATTAAAACAGCAAACTTCACTAAAGTCAGGAACAAGGCAAGGTTTTCAGTTTCTCCCTGTCTATTAAGTATACTTTATGTTCTATCTAGAGCAATAAGACAACTAAAAAAAATCAAGGGGTTACAAATTGAAAAAAAAAAACAGGTCAGATTATATTTGTGGATGATATAGTAATATATGCAAGTGTATCTAAAAATTCCACTAGGGAAGTGCTACAGCTGATTAATATTCTCAGCAAAGTTGCCGGATACAAAATTAACTAAAGAAAATCAGTAGCCCTCCTACATTCAAATAACAAATGGATTGAGAAATAAATTAGGGAACCTGCACTTTTTACATTAGCTCCAAAATAATATAAGAATATCTTGGAGCAACTCTAACTAAGCAAATAGAAGACTTGTATGATAAACCATTCTCAAAATCCTATCATATTTTAAAATTTGTGCATATAGGCATGTCTGTATATGATTACCTTTATATGAGCACATGAATAATGGTGCCTACAGAGTCCAGAAGAAGGCTTTGGGTCCATTGAAACTCTAGTTTACAAGCATCCGTAATGTGCCTGAAATGAATCCTGAGTCCTGGGAACAGAACTTGGGTTCTCCTCAGCAGCAGCAAGTGTTTTTCACCAGCAAGCCATGCCTCAAACCCCTGAAGCTGTATTAATTGCACCCACAGGGTGTACACAGGAAATATGCAGTTATGATTTATTTTGTTTTATATATTTTTTTCTTTTGAGGAAGTGTCTCACATCATAGTCCAACCTGACCTGAAACATACTATGCAGCTTTAGCCAGCCCTGAATCTGTGAGTAGTTCTCTATCAGTCCCCCAAAGTGTTAGTTACAAACACCATGCCTGACTATATTTAGCTTTTTACAAGACATTTCTTTATAAATATTTTTGTTTCCTTTTATTCACAGAAGTGGATGCTCACAGTCAGCTATTGGATGGATCACAGGGCCCCCAATGGAGGAGCTAGAGAAAGTACCCAAGGAGCTAAAGGGATCTGCAATCCTATAGGTGGAACAACAATATGAACTAACCAGTATCCCCCTGGAGCTCATGTCTCTAGCTGCATATGAATCAGAAAATGGCCTAGTCAGCCATCAGTGGAAAGAGAGGCCCATTGGTCATGCAAACTGGATATGCCTCAATACAGGGGAACGACAGGGCCAAGAAGTGGGAGTGGGTGGGTGGGGGAGTGGGTGGGGGACCTTTGGGATAACATTGGAAATGTAAATGGAATAAATACCCAATAAAAAATAAATAAAAAGATTGAAAAGAAAAAAAAAGAGAAAGAAAAGTTTGTGAGATGGCTCAGATTGTAACAGTACTTGCTTCTAGTGCTGATAATCTGAGTTCAACTCTCAGGTCCTACATGGTGGAAGGGGACAACTGATTCTGGCAAGTTACTTTCTGACTGTCATAGATTCCCACCAAGGCAGACACATACACAGCAAATATGGAAAAATAATATGAGCACATATCTTAAAATATGTAACATGCAAAGCAAACAGAGAAAGGGGCTGGGGGAGCCCAGTTAGAGTTTGCCATATTATTTGTATAGTTGTGTGCTCCTGCCACCCTAGCACTGGAGGATGGGACAAGAACATCACTAGGGCTAGGCTGTCAGTCAGTTTAACCAAATTGATGAACTAGAGAGTCAGTGAGAGATGCTATTTTTAAAAATACAAAAACAAAATAGAAAGTCAATTGATCAATCAATCAAAGAAAATATCCAATGTCAACTTCAACTTTTGTGTGTCAATGTACACACATATGTAAACACATACACACACACACAGTTAACATGAAAATTTGCATGACTCTAAAGCCTCATTAGCAGAGCTGGAGAATAAACATTGGGTATATACTTTCTGACACTTTATCCTAAGAATTCATATATTTTCCGACCTTTTATCCAGACCAACACCTACTAGAGCTTACACCTTGCTGCACTTCAATTAACCTAATCAGCAAGTGAGCTAATAAAAATGAGCATATCCAAGCAGGTGGGTGGGATGGCAAAGATGCAAATCTATCCTATAGAAACACCATAAATTAAACACTCCCTCCCTGAATTTTACCTCTCTGCTTGAAATATGCAGTCATGTAGAGTCATTTTAAATCTTATTACTATTGATACAAGTAATTGATACACAAGAATTGATAAAATAAAAGTAGTTTTAAAAGACATGTTTCAAGTTTAAGATTAGGAAATCAATAGAGATTGAAGTCTTAAAGTGTGAAAGATATTGATGGAAGTGGGAATAGCTAATTGATAGAGCTCCTTCCTACTATGGTAAACGCTTGATGTAGTAGCTGCTATTGAGCCAAATAGTAGGCAGAGTTAGGAGAACTTATTCTCCCCAGGATAAAACAAGAAGTAGGAATCCATGTCTTCTGTGGTATGCTGTGATATACCTGAGTTTTTTAACTGTCTTGTTTTTATTTCAGGAATTGGAGATGGACTTAGGGCTAACATATGCAAATGTGATCAAGCAAGAGCTCTGCTAATGAGCTCTACTCCTACCATCTCATTAAAAAAAAGAAACTGAACTATTTGTTTTAGCACAATTATTTGTTTTACTCTGAATTATGTAGATAAACATAATAGCCCAGGACACTATTGTGTTAGTTTTCAAACATATCAAAGAGGACTTGGCAACCAGGTTCTCCCTGAAATCCCTTAGTCCCTCCTTGTTACAGATCCCTACTGGCTGGCATACACTGCTCTCCCATCCAAAACTCTCCTGGGAGCTAGATTGCCCCTTCTCTATTTGAATCAACTATTTTTGTTACCCACTCTTTGTATCTTCAGGTCTTCTGGTTTTTCTTTCCCTTCCCTTTTCTCCAACTCTGGACTCTCCCAGATGTCCTTGTCTCTGGTTATGTTCTTCCAAATATCTATAATAAGCTTTCTCCCCCACCATACCTAGGAGCAATTTTGTCCTTTCCTTTGCCTTTTGATTTTTTTCTTTTTGTTTGTTCTTGTTTTTCATTCATTGTGTTTCTTGGATCTTTATATACACCCACAAGGAAGAAGAAAGAAAGAAAGAAAGAAAGAAAGAAAGAAAGAAAGAAAGAAAGAAAGAAAGAAAGAAAGAAAGAAAGAAAGAAAGAGAAAGAGAGAGGGGGGGAGGGAGGGGGGAGGGGAGGGGGGGAGGGAGGGAGGGAGGGAGGGAGGGAGGGAGGGAGGGAGGGAGGGAGGGAGGGAGGGAGGGAGGAAGGAAGGAAGGAACTTCCTTATTTAAGAAACAAGAAAAGTAATTTTTAAAAAGATATGTTTCTTTTCTTATACTTACTCATTTCCCTACTTAATCCTGTGTGTATATGTCTCTGTGTCTGTGTTTATGGTCATGCATATGTGCCACACCCTACACATGCAGGTGAGAGAACAACTTCTAACAGTAGGCTCTCTCCCTCTCATATGGGCCTTAAGTACTACACTCATAGCTACAGGTTTGGTAAGCATCTCTACATGCTGAACCATCTTACTGCCCCTGAACTTTCTGACTCCTTCAGTTTGGGAATATACTCCTGGACTTGCACTCTAGCATAAAACTTTAATGTCCTAGAGTAATGAGCATCTTTACTTACTAGAATTCTGCATCATTTATATGTGGTCTAGTATCATATTTTCACCTGTGTTATCATACTATGAATATTTTATTGAAATAGGACTCATTTGGAAAGTCTACAGAATTTCAGAACTACATTTGGTGAATGGCAAATGTCTACTGTGTTGATTTAAATGGGAAGATCTAGTCCCAGGTGATTGGATGACTTGGGGTTATCTTCAGGTCTCTCCTGAAGGTTGATGTGTCTCCCTGACTTTGCAAGAGTGGGAACAAAGATGTTTGTGTTGCACTTTGGAATCACATTGACTAATTAGTACAATGTCTATAATCAGGAAAAGATTATGGCAGGATCAGAGAAGTATAAATGTCTCTGGCACACAAAAGGAAGAAGAGAAAGGTCATCGAAACAGCAAGAACAATGAGGGAAGTTGAGCTTCAAATATAATGGATGATTTGTGTGTGTATATGCATATATATATATATATATATATATATATATATATATATATATGTGTGTGTGTGTGTGTGTGTGTGTGTGTGTGTGTGTGTGTATGTGTAGTATATCTATCCTCCACTTCACAAGTATCCATTTTCATCTTTATCACTACTGCTTTTAATTAATTGTGCTTCAACTTCTCTAGGCTGACACAGAGAGCATTATATTTGATCATCATTGCCTGAGTATATAAAATACAAAGTGACTTGAAATACCTGAAGTACAAATACAACACTTGTCAGCAGTACTGATGGTATGGACTACAAACTACAAAAGCATTAAACAAAAGAGAAATATTCAACAAACGCTTAGGAGATTGTCCATAGGAGAAACGCTCTGGTAGCACAAGCTTGATGGCTTGAGTTCAATTCCAGGAACCAGATTAGAAGAGAACTGAAGCTGTCATCTGTGCTCCACATGTATCCCCACACCACCACCCACATGAAGAAAACATACTTGCACACCAACACCACCATCACCACAAACAACAACAACAGTGTTCAACAAAATATAGGTCTTGTGAAAATCTACATGGCAATCCTTTGGCATTCTAGGACTGGTCACACATCAGCTCTCTTGTCAGTTATGTAAAACGGCACAAGTATGACACTTGTCCTATATTTTAAATGATTTTTAGATAATTTATAATATATTATACAATGTAAAAACTGTAAAACAGTAGGGCCCAGACACACGTCTATAGTGTTTGTAGAATAGTTTGTTCTGGGATAAACATGACCAAATGAACTTAAGAAGAAAAAAATTTATTTTATCCTATAACTTTGGATCATAGTCCAGCACTGAGGGAGGCCAAGACTGAAACTCAGGCTGGCAGGAACATGGAAGGGTGAACTGAAGCAGAGACCATAAAGTGAAGTTGCTTACTGGCTTGCTCCATGGCTTCTCTAAGTGCTTTCGTATACAACCCAGGACTACTTGCCCAGGGATGGTAGGTAGTACCTAGAGTTAGCTGGACCTCCCCATATTAGTTATTAATCAAAATACCAAAGAGGCGTTCTTACATATGATCAAGGTTTTTTTTTTTTTTTTTTTTTTTCAACTGAGGTCTTTCCAGGTAATTCTAGCTTTTGTCAAGTTGACCTACACCTCAACAGCAAAGGATAAAATGACTGTGGAGGTTAAGTTCAGAGACAATATATTTCAAGTAATGTTTTGTCTGTTGTTGATTTAATATATGAATGAATAATGCATCCACATGGAGAGGAAACTGTGCAAAATCATTCTAATAATATGAAACAATCCATATATATGTGTGATGCTCATTAGTGTGTGTCTGTACCTATGAAACTCTGTGGTTGATATAAGGAATCTTCCACCTAGCCATTCAACCTTATCTCACTAAAACCCAGAGCTTGCCAATATGGCTAAGTCTGGTAAGCCAGCTTGCACCAGGAATTCCATCTCCACTCTCTGAGGCTGGGGTTATAATCAGGCTGCCAAGCTCATTCAGCATTTCCATGGGTTCTGCGGAAGTCTGCGACATTTGCTTATACAACAAGCCCTTTAAGCACTGAGCCATCTCCCCAGTCTACATTCAACCCAAATTCTGTAAATGATACCTATCAGTTATTCTAGTAATATGACTTATAAAAACCTAATATAAGTATATTTAAGGAAGCTATGGCATGGTAGTTCCAAATGACTCACTAAGGGAATAGAGAAAATAAATATTGTTTTTTTTTTGGGGGGGGGGTGACAGAGACAGGGTTTCTCTGTATAGCCCTGGCTGTCCTGGAATTTACTTTGTAGACCAGGCTGGCCTCGAACTCAAAAATCCTCCTGCCTATGCCTCCTGAGTGATGGGATTAAAGGCATGCGCCACCACACCCGGCTCAAAAATAAATATTCTTACAACAAAAGTCCATATAAAAATGTCTAACCTTGCATTCCCAGCAGTCTACACAATGGGGTCATTACTTCTTACCAGTAGAGTAGAAAGAAGATGAATTGGCCAGATGTTGGTCATTGGCCTAAACCAGACAACTATTCTTTATCTTGCTTTGTCCTGATTATAGCCAATTTTAAAACTTTCAGAAAAATCTATACAATTTATTTTTGTGCCAAAGAATAGTCTTTAAGATGAGGTAGAAGAAACATTCAGGTTTGAACACAGAATAAAAGTGTGTGTGCAATCTTAGTAAGTCATTTATGATTATGCATATATGTATATATTTAGCACAAATTTTACATGTTCATGTATATATTTAAATATAATTTTACTGATCCCAATAATTCATAAATTTTTATTTGAGGGTTAAAGTAATGACTTAGACATTACAGGCAGTTACTTCTCTAGAAGAGGACCCAGGATTGACTCCCATCACCCATATAGTGGCCCATAATCATTTATAAATTCAGATCCAAGGCTGCTGATCTCCTCTCAGGTCACCATGGCACAAAGAAAGCACATAGCAGCACACATATATGCAAGGAAGTAAATACTCAAATACATAAAATACAAGTAAATGTGTCTTTTAAAATTAAAAATAAATGCATTTGAGATCTTAGACTAACCCTCTTACCAATGTACCCCTTTATAGATCATAACTGGTGTCTGAGTTAAAGAACCACTAGTGAACAGAAAGGGAGACAGTGGAATCCATTACAGAGGTGAGGTTGGGCCATCTCACTTTACTTTTACATTGGGTACTTAGTGTGCTTTGCTAGATAGATAGCTTCTCTGTGGTTGTGACTACAAAGCAGAAGCAACACATGTGAGCAGATATTTATTTCAATTTGAAATTTCAGGATGTATCAGTTTAAGACTACTCATATTATGATGGACCAGGGAGAATAATGTCTGTACAAAGGGCTAGCTATCACCTTTCAAAACCCAGCCCCATTTACCTATTTCCATCACCTAGCATCTAAACACAGGTACTCAAACATGAATCTTCAGAGGGCATTTTATGACCAGCCACAACATTCATTAACTCTGAGCTAATCCCTTACTTTCCTAGTTATTAAATCTAGGACAAATCACTAGAAAAAAAAAACATCAGAGTTACTATACATATATTTCTCTGATTCATTTATTTACAAATCATTTTGACTAAACTAGATGCCAGGTAATGTTTTAAATGTAATGACACAATGTTTAACAAACAGAACATTTCCCACATCTCATCAAACCAAAAGAAATTCACATGTTAGAAAAAAAATTACGACATATAATCACACAAATAAATAATTAACTACACTTTGAGGTATTTTTAAATGGCCGAAATGAGATCTAGTTTTGAGTACTCACATAATAGTGTCATTTAATAATGTCTCCAGAATGTGCTCTATAAGTAAGATTCTGAAAGAATGTCAGTGCTGAAGGAAAGACAACTGGAAACTCATGGAAAGTTTTAGATGAAAATGAGTCTCAAGATCCAGTGACATTTAAATTATATGATTGGTAGTAGAAATAATGAAAGGGACCAGAAGGGAAGGGATGGGAGGGAAGGGGAGTAGAGGGAAGAGAAAATAGCCAGTTGGTGCTGGAAAGGTGTGTGGGGTGAACCTTGATAGTTCATGTTGAACTCTATCAAGAATTTAAAAACATACTCAGGAGTTAATTGGAAATGATAGTATAATTAAAAAGGGGGATAATCAGGTATGTGTTTAGTCTATTCTGTGAATCTTTGTGTATACTACAGTAACAGCTAAAATTTGCAGAGTATTTCCTGCAAACTAAGTCTCTTCATTGGCATATACATACAGATATTAACATTTAAAGTAATTCAATTAAGTAAATTCAATTGTTTCTGATTTTAAAAAAGTCTTAGAAATAGATCTGATATCAGTTAGCTAAACAGTAAGGATTTTGGAAAGTAAGCTCTAACATGAACTATAAGTGCTAAAAAGAGGCCATATGAGTGGAAATATTCTAGAGGTGCTGATTGATTCAGATTATTATATTATTGAGATTTGAAAGTTTACAGAACCACCATCAAGAATCTTAAGATAGCTTAGTCTCTCAAATAGCTATTTGTCATCCACTGTTGTATGTTATCAAACATTTCTTTCTTTTTTTTGTTTTTTTTTAATATTTTTATTACATATTTTCCTCAATTACATTTCCAATGCTATCCCAAAAGTCCCCCATAGCGCCCCCCACTTCCCTACCCACCCATTCCCATTCTTTTGGCCCTGGCATTCCCCTATATTGGGGCATATAAAGTTTGCAAGTCCAATGGGCCTCTCTTTCCATTGATGGCCGACTAGGCCATCTTTCGATACATATGCAGCTAGAGACAAGAGCTCCGGGGTTCTGGTTAGTACATCATGTTGTTCCAACAATAGGGTTGCAGATCCCTTTAGCTCCTTGGGTACTTTCTCTAGCTTCTCCATTGAGAGCCCTGTGATACATCCAATAGCTGACTGTGAACATCCACTCCTGTGTTTGCTAGGCCCCGGCATCTTCTCACAAGAGAAAGCTATATTTGGGTCCTTTCAGCAAAATCTTGCTAGTGTATGCAATGGTGTCAGCGTTTAGAAGCTGATTATGGGATGGATCCCTGGATACGGCAGTCTCTAAATGGTCCATCCTTTCATCACAGCTACGAACTTTGTCTCTGTAACTCCTTCCCTGGGTGTTTTGTTCCCAATTCTAAGAAGGTGCACAGTGTCCACACTTTGGTCTTCATTCTTCTTGAGTTTCATGCGTTTAGCAAATTGTATCTTATATCTTGGGTATCCTAAGTTTTGGGCTAATATCCACTTATCAGTGAATACATATTGTGTGAGTTCTTTTGTGATTGTGTTACTTCACTCCAGATGATGCCCTCCAGGTCCATCCATTTGGCTAGGAATTTCATAAATTCATTCTTTTTAATAGCTGAGTAGTACTCCATTGTGTAAATGTACCATAATTTCTGTATCCATTCCTCTGTTGAGGGACATCTGGGTTCTTTCCAGCTTCTGGCTATTATAAATAGGGCTGCTATGAACATAGTGGAGCATGTGTCCTTTTTACCGGTTGGGACATCTTCTGGATATATGCCCAGGAGAGGTATTGCTGGATCCTCCGGTAGTACTATGTCCAATTTTCTGAGGAACCGCCAGACTGATTTCCAGAGTGGTTGTACAAGCTTGCAATCCCACCAACAATGGAGGAGTGTTCCTCTTTCTCCACATCCCCGCCAGCATCTGCTGTCACCTGAATTTTTGATCTTAGCCATTCTGACTGGTGTGAGGTGGAATCTCAGGGTTGTTTTGATTTGCATTTCCCTGATGATTAAGGATGTTGAACATTTTTTCAGGTGTTTCTCTGCCATTCGGTATTCCTCAGGTGAGAATTCTTTGTTCAGTTCTGAGCCCCATTTTTTAATGGGGTTATTTGACTTTCTGGAGTCCACCTTCTTGAGTTCTTTATATATATTGGATATTAGTCCCTTATCTGATTTAGGATAGGTGAAGATCCTTTCCCAATCTGTTGGTGGTTTTTTTGTCTTATTGATGGTGTCTTTAGCCTTGCAGAAGCTTTGTAGTTTCATGAGGTCCCACTTGTCAATTCTTGATCTTACAGCACAAGCCATTACTGTTCTATTCAGGAATTTTTCCCCTGTGCCCATATCTTCAAGGCTTTTCCCCACTTTCTCCTCTATAAGTTTCAGTGTCTCTGGTTTTATGTGAAGTTCCTTGATCCACTTAGACTTGACCTTAGTACAAGGAGATAGGAATGGATCAATTCGCATTCTTCTACATGTTAACAACCAGTTGTGCCAGCACCATTTGTTGAAAATGCTGTCTTTCTTCCACTGGATGTTTTTAGCTCCCTTGTCGAAGATCAAGTGACCTTAGGTGTGTGGGTTCATTTCTGGGTCTTCAATTCTATTCCATTGGTCTATTTGTCTGTCACTATACCAGTACCATGCAGTTTTTATCACAATTGCTCTGTAGTAGAGCTTTAGGTCGGGCATGGTGATTCCACCAGAGGTTCTTTTATCCTTGAGAAGAGTTTTTGCTATCCTAGGTTTTTTGTTATTCCAGATGAATTTGCAGATTGCACTTTCTAATTCGTTGAAGAATTGATTTGGAATTTTGATGGGGATTGCATTGAATCTGTAGATTGCTTTTGGCAAGATAGCCATTTTTACAATGTTGATCCTGTCAATCCATGAGCATGGGAGATCTTTCCATCTTCTGAGATCTTCTACAATTTCTTTCTTCAGAGACTTGAAGTTTTTATTATACAGATCTTTCACTTCCTTAGTTAGAGTCACGCCAAGATATTTTATATTATTTGTGACTATTGAGAAGGGTGTTGTTTCCCTAATTTCTTTCTCAGCCTGTTTATTCTTTGTGTAGAGAAAGGCCATTGATTTGTTTGAGTTAATTTTATATCCAGCTACTTCACCGAAGCTGTTTATCAGGCTTAGGAGTTCTCTGGTGGAATTTTTAGGGTCACTTATATATACTATCATATCATCTGCAAAAAGTGATATTTTGACTTCATCTTTTCCAATTTGTATCCCTTTGATCTCCTTTTGTTGTCGAATTGCTCTGGCTAGGAATTCAAGTACAATGTTGAATAGGTATGGAGAAAGTGGACAGCCTTGTCTAGTCCCTGATTTTAGAGGGATTGCTTCAAGCTTCTCACCATTTACTTTGATGTTGGCTACTGGTTTGCTGTAGATTGCTTTTATCATGTTTAGGTATGGGCCTTGAATTCCTGATCTTTCCAAGACTTTTATCATGAATGGGTGTTGGATCTTGTCAAATGCTTTTTCCGCATCTAACGAGATGACCATGTGGTTTTTGTCTTGGAGTTTGTTTATATGCTGGATTACGTTGATGGATTTCCGTATATTGAACCATCCCTGCATCCCTGGGATGAAACCTACTTGGTCAGGATGGATGATTGTTTTGATGTGTTCTTGGATTCGGTTAGCAAGAACTTTATTGAGGATTTTTGCATCAATATTCATAAGGGATATTGGTCTGAAGTTTTCTATCTTTGTTGGGTCTTTTTGTGGTTTAGGTATCAGAGTAATTGTGGCTTCATAGAATGAGTTGGGTAGAGTACCTTCTGTTTCTATTTTGTGGAATAGTTTGTGAAGAACTGGGATTAGATCTTCTTTGAAGGTCTGATAGAACTCTGCAGTAAACCCATCTGGTCCTGGGCTTTTTTTAGTTGGGAGACTATTAATGACTGCTT
Source organism: Mus caroli (assembly GCF_978045245.1). NCBI lineage: Eukaryota > Metazoa > Chordata > Mammalia > Rodentia > Muridae > Mus > Mus caroli. The sequence goes on from NW_028227256.1 coordinate 120,699,835, forward strand.
CTATTTCTTTGGGGGATATAGGGCTGTTTAGATCATTAACCTGATCTTGATTCAACTTTGGTACCTGGTATCTGTCTAGGAACTTCTCCATTTCATCCAGGTTCTCCAGTTTTGTTGAGTATAGCCTTTTGTAGAAGGATCTGATGGTGTTTTGGATGTCTTCAGGATCTGTTGTTATGTCTCCTTTTTCATTTCTGATGTTGTTAATTAGAATGCTTTCCCTGTGCCCTCTAGTGAGTCTGGCTAAGGGTTTATCTTTCTTGTTGATTTTCTCAAAGAACCAGCTCCTTGAATGGTTGATTCTTTGAATAGTTTTTCTTGTTTCCACTTGGTTGATTTCACCCCTGAGTTTGATTATTTCCTGCTGTCTACTCCTCTTGGGTGAATTTGCTTCCTTTTGTTCTAGTGCTTTTAGGTGTGTTGTCAAGCTGCTAATGTGTGCTCTCTCTAGTTTCCTTTTGGAGGCACTCAGAGCTATGAGTTTTCCTCTTAGAAATGCTTTCATTGCGTCCCATAAGTTTGGGTATGTTGTGGCTTCATTTTCATTGAACTCTAAAAAGTCCTTAATTTCTTTCTTTATTCCTTCCTTGACCAAGGTATCATTGAGAAGAGTGTTGTTCAGTTTCCACGTGAAGGTTGGCTTTCTATTATTTATTTTGTTATTGAAGATCAGCTTTAGTCCATGGTGATCTGATAGGATGCATGGGACAATTTCAATATTTTTGTATCTGTTGAGGCCTGTTTTGTGACCAATTATGTGGTCAATTTTGGAGAAGGTGCCATGAGGTGCTGAGAAGAAGGTATATCCTTTTGTTTTAGGATAGAATGTTCTGTAGATATCTGCCAGATCCATTTGATTCATAATTTCTCTTAGTTTCTCTGTGTCCCTGTTTAGTTTCTGTTTCCATGATCTGTCCATTGGTGAAAGTGGTGTGTTGAAGTTTCCCACTATTATTGTATGAGGTGCAATGTGTGCTTTGAGATTTACTAAAGTTTCTTTAATGAATGTGGCTGCCTTTGTATTTGGAGCATAGATATTCAGGATTGATAGTTCCTCTTGGAGGATTTTACCTTTGATGAGTATGAAGTGTCCCTCCCTGGCTTTTTTAATGACTTTGGGTTGGAAGTCAATCTTATCAGATATTAGAATGGCTACTCCAGCTTGTTTCTTCATACCATTTGCTTGGAAATTTGTTTTTCAGCCTTTCATTCTGAGGTAGTGTCTATCTTTTTCTCTGAGATGAGTTTCCTGTAAGCAGCAAAATGTTGGGTCTTGTTTGTGTAGCCAGTTTATTAGTCTATGTCTTTTTATCGGGGAGTTGAGTCCATTGATATTAAGAGATATTAAGGAAAAGTAATTGTTGTTTCCTGTTATTTTTGTTGTTAAAGTTGGCATTCTGTTCTTGTGGCTGTCTTCTTTTAGGTTTGTTGAGGGATTACCTTCTTGTTGTTTCTAGGGCGTGGTTCCTGTCCTTGTATTGGTTTTTTTCTGTTATTATCCTTTGAAGGGCTGGATTCGTGGAGAGATAATGTGTGAATTTGGTTTTGTCGTGGAATACTTTGGTTTCTCCATCTATGTTAATTGAGAGTTTGGCTGGGTATAGTAGCCTGGGCTGGAATTTGTGTTCTTTTAGTGACTGTATAACATCCGTCCAGGATCTTCTGGCTTTCATAATCTCTGGTGAAAAATCTGGTGTAATTCTGATAGGCTTGCCTTTATATGTTACTTGGCCTTTTTCTCTTACTGCTTTTAGTATTCTATCTTTATTTAGAGCATCTGTTGTTCTGATTATTATGTGTCGGGAGGTATTTCTTTTCTGGTCCAGTCTATTTGGAGTTCTGTAGGCTTCTTGTATGTTCATGGGCATCTCTTTCTTTAGATTTGGGAAGTTTTCTTCTATAATTTTGTTGAAGATGTTTGCTGGTCCTTTGAGTTGAAAATCTTCATTCTCATCCACTCCTATTATCTGTAGGTTTGGTCTTCTCATTGTGTCCTGTATTTCTTGGATGTTTTGAGTTAGGATCTTTTTGCATTTTACATTTTCCTTGATTGTTGTGCAGATGTTCTCTATGGAATCTTCTGCACCTGAGATTCTCTCTTCCATCTCTTGTATTCTGTTGCTGATGCTGGTATCTATGGTTCCAGATTTCTTTCCTAGGGTTTCTATCTCCAGTGTTGCCTCATTTTGGGTTTTCTTTATTGTGTCTACTTCTCTTTTTAGGTCTAGTATGGTTTTGTTCATTTCCATCATCTGTTTGGATGTGTTTTCCTGTTTTTCTTTAAGGACTTCTACCTGTTTGATTGTGTTATCCTGTTTTTCTTTAAGGACTTCTACCTATTTGATTGTGTTATCCTGTTTTTCTTTAAGGACTTGTAACTCTTTAGCCATGTTCTCCTGTAATTCTTTAAGTGAGTTATTAAAGTCCTTCTTGATGTCCTCTACCATCATCATGAGATATGCTTTTAGATCCGTGTCTATCTTTTCCGGTGTGTTGGGGTGCCCTGGACTGGGCGAAGTGGGGGTGCTGGGTTCTGATGATGGTGAGTGGTCTTGGTTTCTGTTAGTAAGATTATTACGTTTACCTTTCGCCATCTGGTAATCTCTGGGGTTAGTTGTTATCGTTGTCACTGTTTAAAGATTGGAGCAGAAGCTGTGTTCCACTCACCAGCAGTCTCAAAATCCTGCGGCGGGGGTCGTGGGAAGCTGGAGGTACCCTGGTGCTGGTCCAGCCGGAAGAGGCCTGTGGTCCTACTCAGGCTGGTTTTCTGCTTCCCTAACTAATGCAGTCTCTGTTCCCGTGTGCAATTGGATTGGAACAGAAGCTGTGTTCCACTCACCAGAAGTCTTAAGATCCTGTGGTGGGTGTTGTGGGTAGCTGGCGAGTGTCAGCCGACCCTGTGCCCTAGCTACCCTGGTGCTTTTCTGACCGGAAGAGGCTTGTGGCCCTACGTAGGCCGGATTTCTGCCTCCCCAACCAAAGCAGTCTCAGGTCCCGCGTGATTGGACTGGAGCAGAAGCTGTGTTCCACTCACCAGCAGTCTCAAAATCCTGTGGCGGGGGTCGTGGGTAGCTGGCGGGTGTCAGGAGACCCTGCGCTCAAGCTTCCCCTCTGCTGATCCGGCTGGATGAGGCCTGTGGCCCTACTCAGGCCGGTTTCTGCTTCCCTAACTAATGCAGTCTCAGGTCCCGCGCGCAATTGGATTGGAGCAGAAGCTGTGTTCCACTCACCAGAAGTCTTAAGATCCTGTGGAGGGTGTTGTGGGTAGCTGGCGAGTGTCAGCCGACCCTGCGCCCTAGCTGCCCCCCTATCAAACATTTCTATGATTAAGAAAGTATTCTTTGGGATCTAGGGTCTACAGCATAGATCTCTCCAATTTGCTATAACCTACATACCTGATGTTTCCACCAAAGTATATGGAAAGTGTTTTGATGTATAAATGTTTTCTGTCAATATAAAATTTTATGAAACTGCTACCTTGTTATTTGTGGTAACTCAAATCTGTATTCCCCAACTTTGGTCACTCATATTTGGCTCCAGAATGGATGCTTTCTTTCTACTGAGTGAGATTTTTGTTTTTCAAGTTGCTACCGACATTATTAAATTTCTAAACTTATTTGGTGGTAAAAAGAGATGAAAGTTAGTTGTTTTAGTCTGGGTTTTATTGCTGTGAAGAGACACCATGATCAATGCAACTCTTATAAGGAAGTCATTTAATTAGGTCTTGCTTCCAGTTTCAGAGGTTCAGTCCATTATCATCATGGTGGGAAGCATGGATGTTTCTAGGCAGACATGGTACATGAAGAGCTGAGATTTACACATATTGATCCAAAGGCAACCATAAGGAGGGAGCTATAGGGCAGTGGTGGCGCATGTCTTTAATCCCAACACTGGAGAGGCAGAGGCTAAATAAATAAATAAATAAATGGAGGGAGCTATCTTCAGGCATCCAGAAGTGTTTCTCCTCAGCACTGACCATAGCATGAGTGTAGGACCAAGAATCCCACCCCTAAAAGTGACACATCCTCCAACAAGGACACGTCTCCTAATAGTGACATTTGCCATGGCACTTCACCACCTTCACAAGCCATCATCCTAGCATTCTTTGGATGCATCTCATGCAGCAGACCCAAACCAGATTAAATAGAAGTTGAGGCAGTCTTAGTAAAGGATTCTTAGTCCAACACAGAATTTGAAGAGTCAGATAAATCCCACAATAGTTGAGTCTTTCCAGAAAGCAGGGACTTCTAGTATGTCTCTGTGAAGAGTGCACATCTCTGCTCTAACCCTTTCAAGAAGGGAACATGAAGTATCCAAACATAAGCTACCAATCTGAAAATGCTTCCCTTTACTTACTCTTAATGTATAACTCCCACCCCATCCCCAGTTCTGACTTTATGCTGTGGGAGGTCTCCTATTTTCATGAGTTTTAAGTAAAAGCAAATTGAATCTCTAATAAAATTTCTCACAATTTTGTCTTTTCTCACAATGCAAATGCTTTTATTAAAAATAAGTCCTTGTCATGCAAATGTTATCCTTTAAAACTTTGCCTAGAACATCCTTGTACTAACAAAACTAGATTTTCTAAATACCCAAAGTCACTGTACACCTGATAATGATGACTCTGGGGTTGCTGGAGACAAAATGTGTAGATACTTATGAGAGTTTTCTTTGGAATGCTGTCTCACTGATGAAATAAGAAATGGAAACTGGGGCTTCAGAGATGGTTCAGTAGTTAAGACCCTGTTCCCTGGGGGGGGGAACCCATTTCAGTTGATGTTTAATCTCCTGCAACTCCAGTGGACCTGATGCCCTCTTCTGGACAGCATTGGCAACTGCACATACTTATATGTAGGCTCACAGACACACATATAAATAATTTAAAATCAATAAATAAAGATATTTTTTAAAGAAATGGGCATATTTAGAAAAAGATAATATGTAGAAAAAGATGTGGGGCAGAAAAAGAACATCCAAATTTCTTTCCCTTTCCTTACATCTTCTTCTTATTTTTATTTTGGGGTTTGTTTATTCCAACCTCAAACTAGTTCAGTGCCTCTTGACTGCCATACAATGTGTTGCACAAACCTTTGCAGGAATCTGTGCTCAAGTTGGTTCGCCAAAGCTATAAGACAGTAAGTGTAGTACAGTCACAGTTTGAAATATAAACACTAGCAGTTGTTTTCAGACAGTTCGAGTTAGACAGCACAGATAACTGGTCTAGAAGCATGCTGCAGGATGAAGTAAACAGCGACTTCCACTGTTTTCCTTTCCTACTTCCATGGCAGTAGGCAGAGTTCCATTGTGAATTTAGAACAACTGCAATTTTCCCTTTTCTTTTCACTTATAAAAGCAAATATTACTTGACTTGCTATATTTTGTAAATGGAAATAAACTAAGGAATTCAGTCTCTGTCATGATCTAATAATTATTCAGTCACCAGTCATTTGCCAATGCAAAAGCAAGGCAGTGGAAAACATGAAGGAGGAATGGCTGAAACTTCTTGTATACAACACTCACTTGATGTGTCATGTAAACTAAAATGTATTTTCAAAATGGAGTGAGATCCTGTAAATTGTTGTAGGCTATATCTGAGACCCTTGGGTATCATTATAAATTATATTTGTAAGACCATTAGGCATTGTTAAATGTTGTATTCATAGGATCCTTGGATAGTGTAGGTTGTATCCATGGGATCCTTGGGTATTGTAGGTTGTATTGCCAGGGTCCCTGGGTACTGTTGAAGGTGCATTCTGTCTTCACTACATTGTAGTCATTGATAACCAGGGAATGCATATCTTCAGTCTGACAATGACCTCTAGGAAACTGCCCTTATTTTATTAATTTCATAGATTATGAGAATAATGCCACAAAACATATCACTGGCTTTCATTCCAAGAACACTTCATCTAATTTAGAGGTGTTACACATTTCATTTCAGAGACAAATGTTACTTACAAACAAGATATATATATATATATGTATATGTATATATATATATATATATATATATATATATATATATATATATCCATGTACCAAAGACTTAAGTGGCTAAGGATAGCCAGTGAATAATGGATAGGAATTATTAATGACTGTGTGAGATAAGGGATAATTAGAATTGGCATGTGGATCCACCATTTAAGCAAATTGGTATGTGGATCGCTTTGTTGAAAAAGATGATGCAGACAAATGACATTAAGCTTCAATGATTCAAATGGGTCTCCTGAGGATGGATGAGACAAATTCTTTGCTAATCCCCCCCAAGCCCCCAGCTCCACAAAATCATAAAGGTTACCATGGGTTTTATTGTTTCTGTTAGCAATGGTTGCCACAGCAACTGAATAACAGCCATGGGAAGCCCAGGCAAGCCTCTTCACACCTTCTGCTTTCAGGTCATTTACCCATTTCTCAGAGTTAGGCTATTTACTCAAACAATGTCTTTCACTGCACTACCCACTGATACAGTGATTCCAACTAGTGAGGACTGGGGGAAATTGTGAATAGCTGTTTTCTGCAATATCACTGGTTAGTCTTCCCCAGTGTACTAACATGAGAACAATTGTGTATACAGGCAAGTCTCACTGCATCTTCCTTAGTAATTCTGAACTGCAATTGTTCTGTACTGCAGCTCTCCACAAAGAGGAACATTAATAAGACTATACACACAAATGCTACAAGATGATTTTGCTTCTCTATTCTTATCAATGATATATGTCTCATTAAATCAAGGAATTAATACACCAGCTCGTGATAATACTTTTATTCTCTAAATCTCAAGATAAAATCCCACTGTTTGGTTATGTTGCAGCCTAGTCAGAAAGGTGACAAAGGTGATGTGTTAATAAATCCAGTGTTGGAAAGTAGCACTAGATAAAATAAAATAAAAAAATATGTGAAGTATATTTGTTGATGTTGTTCAGTTTTTAATTCATTCTTTTATCCCAATGGCAAATTTCACTCCCTCCTCTCCTCCCAGTCCCTACTTTCACCTCCCTTCTGCCTGACCTCCATCCAAACCTCTGCCTTTTCTCTTCAGAAAATGGCAGCCTCCAATGGATATCAATATAACATGGGATATCAAGTTACAGTAATACTACACAAGTCCCTACATATTAAGGTTTGGTGAGACAATCCAGTATGAGGGAAAGGATGCCAAAAGTAGGCAAAAGAGTTAGAGACATCCCCCGCTCCCACTATTAGGAGACCCACAAGAAGATAAAGCCGCACAACTGTAACATATATGCAGACAGCCTAGGTCAGTCTCATGCAGGTTTCTTGGTTGTCAGTTCAATCGCTGTGAGTCCCTATGAGTCTAGGTTAGCTTATTTAGTGGGTTTTCTTGTGGGGTGACCTTTACCCTTCTGGCTGCTATAATCCTTCCTCTCCTTTGCCCTCTTCCATGGGATTCACCAAGATCTGCCTAATGTTTGGTTGTGGGTTTCTGCATCTGTTTCTGTCAGTTACTGGATGAAACCTCTCTGATGACAATTTGGATAGGCATAAATCTATGAGTTCAGCAGAATATCATTAGGAATCTTTTCAATGACTTTTTTTTGCTAGTAATATTTAGTTCTATCTTCAGTTTCTATGCTATCCAGCCTCTGGGTCCTACCCTCCAGGCAGTGACAGGGTCTGGGGGATCCTGCTTGTGATATGGGTCTCAGGCTAGACAAATCATGGTTTGGTCACCCTCCCCCCAAATTCTATAGCACCTTTATCCCAATACATGTAGGCAGGAAAAATTGTAGGTGGAAGGTTTTATAATTAAGTTGGTGTCCCAGTCCTTCCACTGGAAGTCTTGTCTGGTTAGAGGAGATGGTCGGTCCAGACTCTGTATCCCATATTGCTAAGAGTCTCAGCTATGGTCACCTTGTTAGATGGAGTTTTCATTGCACTACATTTGTAGTTCATCTCTAAGGTGACCCCTCCCCCCGATTCCAATTGTCACTCACAGTATTCTCTCCCTCTTTTCTCCCTGGCCCCATCCAACTATTCTATTTCCCCTTCTCAGGCAAGCTCATTCATGCTTTCTTATTACTTAGCCTGTCTATCTGTGGATTATATCATGATTATTACTTTAGATCTAGTATCTACTTATAAGTGAATACATGGCATGTTTGTATTTCTAGTCTGGGATACCTTAGTTGGGATGATTTTTTTCTTGTTTCCATTTGCCTGAAAATTTCATGGTGTTATTTTTATTAATAGCTGAGAAATTCTCCATTGTGTAAATGTACCACATTTTTTAAAATCCATTTTTTAGTTGAGGGTCATCTAGGTAGTTTCCAGTTATGGCTATTGCAAATAAAGATGCTATGAACATAGTTGAGAAAGTGTCTTTATAGTATGGTGGAGCATCCTTTGGGTGTATATACAGGAGTGCTAGAGCAAGATTTTGTGGTTAGACCTATTCCAAATTTTCTGAGAAATGGGCAAATTGATTTCTAAAGTGGCTACACAAAACTCAAGTCCAAGTGCTTCAAAGACTTCAAGATAAAACCAGATACACAAAACTTGATAGAGGAGAAATTAGAGAAGAGCCTTGAACACATTTCCAAGGCAGACAACTTCCTAAACTGAAACAACAGCTTTGGCCATAAGATCAACAATTAATAAATGTGACCTCCTAAATCTGCAAAGCTTCTGTAAGAAAAAGGACATCATCAATAACAAACTTGCACCCTACAAAATGTGATAAGGTCTTCACCAACCCCACATCTGACACCATGCTAATTTCTAAAATATAGAAAGAACTCAAGAAACTAAACATCAAAAACCAAATATTCCAATTAAAAATAGGGTAAAGATCTAAACCAATAAGTCTCAATAGAGGATACTCAAATGGTAGAGAAACACTTAAAGAAACATTCAGCATCTTTAGTCATCAGGGAAATGCAAATCAAAATGATCCTGAGACTCCATCTGACACCTGTCAGAATAGCTAAGATTAAAAACAAAAGAGACAGATCATGGTAGCTAGGATGTGTAGTAAGGGGAAGACTCTTCCATTGCTAGTGGGAGTGCAAGCTTAAGCAGCCACTTTAGAAATCTGTTTGCCCATTTCTCAGAATTTGGAATAGATCTACCTCAAAATTAAAAAAAAAAAAAAAAACAAAGAAAAAGAGAGATAATTACAGACCAATTCCTCTCCAGAATATTGTTGCAAAATACTACTCAATCAATATTCAAAAATCAAGGACATATCAAAAAGATCATCTACAGAATGCGAATTGATCCATTCTTATCTCCTTATACAAAGCTCAAGTCTAAGTGGATCAAGGAAGACCACATAAAACCAGAGACACTAAAACTTATAGAGGAGAAAGTGGGGAAAAGCCTCGAAGATATGGGCAGAGTGGAAAAATTCCTGAACAGAACAGCAATGGATTGTGCTGCAAGATCGAGAATAGACAAATGGGACCTCATAAAATTGCAAAGTTTCTGTAAGGCAAAAGACACTTTCAATAAGACAAAAAGGCCACCAACAGATTGGGAAAGGATCTTTACCAATCCTAAATCCAATAAGGGACTAATATTCAATATATACAAAGAACTCAAGAAGCTAGATTCAAGAAAATTAAATAGCTCCATTAAAAAATGGGGCACAGAGCTAAACAAAGAATTCTCAACTGAGGAATACTTAATGGCTGAGAAGCACCTGAAAAAATGTTCAACATCCCTAGTCATCAGGGAAATGCAAATCAAAACAACCCTGAGATTCCACCTCACACCAGTCAGAATGGTTAAGATAAAAAATTCAGGTGACCACAGATGCTGGGGAGGATGTGGTGAAAGAGGGACATTCTTCCAACTTGTAATAAGGACACATGCTCCACTATGTTAATAGCAGCCTTATTTATAATAGCCAGAAGCTGGAAAGAACCCAGATGTCCCTCAACAGAGGAATGGATACAGAAAATGTGGTACATTTACACAATGGGGTACTTCTCAGCTATTAAAAACAATAAATTTATGAAATTCTTAGGCAAATGGATAGATCTGGAAGATATCATCCTGAGTGAGGTAACCCAATCACAAAAGAACTCACATGATATGCACTCACTGATAAGTGGATATTAGCCCAGAAACTTATAATACCCAAAATACAATTTACAAAACACATGAAAGTCAAGAAGAAGAAAGACCAAAGTGTGACTACTTCATTCCTCCTTAGAATGGGGAAAATACCCATGGAAGGAGTTACAGAGGCAAAGTTTGGAGCTGAGAAGAAAGGACCATGCAGAGACTGCCCCAGGCAGGGATTGACCCCATAAACAACCACCAAACCCAGTCACTAAGCAGATGCCAACAAGAACCTGCTGACAGGAGCCTGATATAGCTGTCCCCTGTGAGGCTCTCCCAGTGCCCTGCAAATACAGAAGTGGATGCTCACAGTCATCCATTGGATGGAGGCCAAGGTCCCCAGTGAAGGAGTCAGAGAAATACCCAGGGAGCTGAAGGGGACTGAAACCCATAAGAGGAACATCAATATGAACTAACCAATACCCCCAAAGCACCTTGGAACTGTAAAACCAATCAAAGAAAACACGGGGTGGAACTTGTGGCTCTAGCTATATATGTAGCAGAGGATGGCCTAGTCAGTCATCAATGGGAGGAGAGGCCCTTGGTCCTGTGAAGGTTCTATGTCCCAATATAGGGGAAATGGCAGGGCCAGGAAGTGGGAGTGGGTGGGTTGGTGAGTAGAGGGAGGGGAGAGGGAATTTTTCAGAGGGAAAACTAGGATAGGGGATAACATTTGAAATGTAAATAAAGAAAATATCCAATATAAAAAAAAAGAAAGAAAGAAAAAGCCAAGTTTTAAAGAGAGAAAAAAAGAACATCTACTATAATCAAGTTATATAAACACCATTAAATATAATTCATAAACAAATTGATTAAAAAACATGCCATTATCTCATTTGATGAAGAAAGGGTCTTTGACAAAATTCCTATACCACTTCATGATAAAATTCCAGAAGAGATTAAGAATATCAAAGACATACCTATACATAATGAAGCTTATTTCAGCAACCTATAGCCAACATCGAATTTACTGGAGAAAACTCAAAGCAATTCCTCTAAAATCAGGGATAAGACATGGGTGTTCACTCTCTCCATATTTATTCCTCTTCCCTCTTCCTCCTATCCTGCCTCATCCTTCTCCTCCTTCTCCTTTTTTTTCCTACTCCTTTCATTGTATTTTGATGTGCTTGTTTCTACTTTTTTCCTTGAGCTTTCAGGTGTGCTGTTAAGTTTCTAGTATAAGATGTCTCCAATTTCTTTATGAATGCACTTATTGTTATGAACTTTCCTTTTAGTACTTTATTGAGTAGCCTGTGTATTCATTTTGATTGAATTCTATCTAGGAAATCTTTAATTTCTTTCATTATTTTTGCCTTGAAGAAGGTTTTATTCCATAGAAAGTTGCTCAGTTTAAATGAGCTTTTAGGGTTTCTGCTGTTTATGATGTTGAAATCCAGCTTTAATCTGTGATGGTCTGACAATATAAAAAGGAATTGTATCAATTTTATTTTGTCTGTTGCAACTTGCTTTGTGATTTAGTATGTGGTCAATTTTTGAGATGGTTCTATGAGGTGCTGAGAAAAAGTTATATTTTTATTGCATTTGGACGAAGTGCTCTATAGATCTATTAGGCCAATTTGAATAATGATGTCTGCTAGTTCTATTATTTTTCTATTTAGTTTCTATCAGTTTGACCTGTTCATTGTTGAGAGTGGCTCCATGCTGAAATCTCCCACTACTAATGTACGGTGATAAATGTGTGATTTAAGCTTTAGTAATGTTTCTTGTAAAACAAGGTAGGTGCCCTGGCACTTGGGACATGGATATTCAGAATTGAGATGTCATCTTGGTGGAATTTCCCGTTGATGAGTTTGAAGTCTATTTCCCTATCAATTTTGATTGATCTTGATTGCAACCCTATCACTTTAGATATTAGAAGGGCTATATTACCTTTCTTCTTCTGTCCATTTGCTTGTAAAATGTTTTCCCAAATTTTTACTCTGGGATAATATCTATTTTTTAATATTGAGTTGTGTTTCTTTTATGCAGCAGAGGATGGATCCTGTACTGACATTCATTCTGTAAGCCTGTCTTTCACAATTGATGAAATGAGTCAATAGATATTGAGTAATAATAATGACCAATGAGTCTTAATTATTCTTATGTTTTTGTTGGTGGTTGTGGTGGTAGTGTGTGTGTGTGTTTGTGTGTCTGTGTGTGTAATGCCAATCTTTTGGTTTTATTGGTGTAAAATTATTTTTCTGTGTTCCCTTGCGTGTAGTTAACCTCATTGTGTTGGGAGTTTTCTTTCTAGTACCTTCTGTGGATCTGAATTTGTAGATAGATATTGTTTAAATTTGACTTTGTCATAGAATATCTTGTTTGCTCCATCTATGGTTATTGAAATTTTGGGGATAGAATAGTCTGGGCTGGCATTTGTGACTTTTGAGTCTGCAAGGGATTTGTCCAGACCCTTCTGGCTTTTAGAATCTCCACTGAGAAGTTGATAGTAATTCAAATAGGTCTGCCTTCATGTTACTTGGCCTTTTTCCTTTACAGCTTTTCATATTCTTTCTTTGTTCTATATATTTAGTGTCTTGATTAGTATATGATTGGGGAACTTCTTTTATTGTCTATTCTATTTAGTGCTCTAGAAGTTTTTTACATGCTTATAGTCATCTGCTTCTTTAGGTTAGGAAGATTTTCTACTATGATTTTGTTGAAGATATTTTCTGGGTCTTTCAGCTGAAACCTTCTGAAGGGCCTTTGTTAATTGACTGAAATGCTCTTCATGGTATAAACAATACTTACATTAAAGTGTGATTTTACTTCGTCCTAATGAGAGCAAAATAAGAAAACACACTATTAGAATTAAATGTCTCATTGTATGTGTTTGTGTGCATATTTGTGTATGTATGTGTATATGTATGTGTATTTATGCACATGTGTGCATGTGTGTGAATGCCAGGTATCAACACTGAGTGCTTTCTTCAATTGCTTTTCATCTTAGTTTTGAGACAAGGTCTCTTGCAGAATCTTGAGCTTATTAATTTTTTTCAAAACTGGAAGCTCCATGTTCAGTAAAACAACCTGTCACAAAGAAATCAGACAGAGAGTGACAGGAAGACACCAGGATACCCTTTGTGGTCCTTCCTATCCTCATGTGAACACACACACACATGCATACGCACACACACACACAGGAATATAAGAGAATATTCAGATAATTAAGAAGAAGTAGAAATGCTTACAGAAAAAATACTCTAAACAATAAACATAGAGTTTCTGGAAAAAAACCAGGAATTTGTTTTATTCATTAAAAATAGAATGATACTAAAGATGGAAAAAATCATTCTCTATTGGTATCCCATTATTTAATATGTCTCATTGATTTTTTCCTACCTTAGCTGAAGTTTGTATCATGAATCAAGCTTTGGGCTTGACTTTTGTAATTCCACACATAAGAAAGATAATGTATGTCCATCTCCCTACATTCCTAACAATGATTTTTTAAAATTGAAAATTATTAAAACTTGAGTCAGTCCACTTAATCTGTTGTTTCTACAAAATATAGCATGTTAAGAAAATATGTTAACTATAATTTAGGCTTTCAAAATGTTTGTGCACTTGAAAACACATATACATATATATATATATATATATATATATATATATATATATTGCACTTGTCAGAATGCAAGAAAAGGAAAGAAAGAACAGAAGATAGAATAAAAAAGGAAAGAAATAAAGGAAGGAAGAAAGGAAGAAAGAAAGAAAGAAAGAAAGAAAGAAAGAAAGAAAGAAAGAAAGAAAGAAAGAAAGAAAGAAAGAAAGAAAGAAAGAAAGAGAGAAAGAAATCATAAAGGGAAAAGAGTGGAACATCTTGAAAGTCAATTTATGGAATCAAAACTATAATACAACAAAGCTAAGGACCTATCTAATGATCTGGAAAACAAAATTTGAGAAAATGTTGTAGGAAACAATCAGAGAAAAGAATAAAGGGAATGATGATGGGAGAAAAGATTCTTTTCAGGGAAGAAAGACTCAGGAAACTGCATTTTCGTTCAACAAGAACTCTAGGTACAAAAATATAAAGAATTCTAGGTACAAAAAATAGTGAAGTGAATGAAGGAGTGGATATTGAAAAGAGATTTGCTTAGCAAAAGAATGCAAGTTCTTCATGCTGAATCACACAGGAAAGCTTGGTTTGAAGAATGACCCACACCTTTGAAGTTTCAGACCCTCAAAGATCAAAAGAAAAATGTTCATTGTTCCATAGATAGGAAATGTCAAACAAATATCCAGCAGGCAGGGCCCTTAGTGGTTAACAGACTCCTTTAAGAACACTGAGGACTAAGTATATAATCTAGACAGTGTTTGAAAATCATCTCTGTGTCAACTCATATGTGAACTCTGTGAAAAGCTCAGTTTGTATGATGTTTGAAGGACAGTCCTTTGGAGATCCCTCATTTGGAAGACTGCATGCTTAACACCTATAAAGCTCTACATCCCATGCTAACACCATACACTGTAGGTATGACACATGCCTGTAATCCCAGCATTTAGAACGCAGAGGCAGGAGAATTACAAGTTTAGGGGTCATTCTTGGCAATATAGCATATAGGAGGACAGCCTAGAATATCACATTCAAAAAGATCCTTCTTTGTCTTCACTTTTAGGCTCAAAGATTAATAGGTTACTAACTGTGTTGTCTATACATAGCTGCCTGTAAAGCTGTGCTCCTCTTTATTGCTTACCCCAACAGTGTTTTAGTTGAAGAGATTCACCTTGTTCATGGTCCTGACCCTTATGACTGTAACCCATACCCAGTGCTTTCTCCTTGGTGCCAATTTTGATTAAAGATGAAGGAATGTAAGGCATTCTCCAGGGGGTATCTCATTATGGTTAGAAGAGGTCTCTGCTACACCCAGCTTACAGTATTCACATTTATACAAGACTGCCATATAAATAGATAGATAGATAGATAGATAGATAGATAGATAGATAGATAGATAGATAAACAAAAGGTCCTCACAATTCCTCTGCTCACCCCACACAGAAAAAGTTCATTAATTTCTACTGCTATGAATTTCCTGGTCACAAAGCTGTTTCTGTCTATACCAAAGGAGACAATCCAGTCTAGGAAGACAGAAGCCAAGAAGATGAGGATGAATGCAAATTAATTATCATTGACAATGTAAAAAGAAAGTATGTGTATATATATGTATTTATATATACATACATATATATATGTATATATATATATATATATATATATATATATATATATGTCTTGAGTCTTGAGAGACAAAAAAAAAAATCCTTGGATGGTGCATGGGATTTCTTTTTTTCTTTTTTCTTTTTTTTTTTAGCATTCAAGTTTTAGTAACAAGATTGAATTCCTTTTATAGATTCCATGCTACCACTTAAGTTAAACATCTACATAATTTTATTTACATAATTTTAAAGCAATAAATGTCATGCTATTATGCATGTATCTCTGAAATCAACTCACAGTAAAACTGAACAACAACTCGAGTTACATGGCAAATGTAAAAGTTAAAAACTTTATGATTTTAAAATAGTAATATAAACAATAATCTTTAGAAGCCAAAGAAAAGAGGTGTGATTGGGTGAATCATTTTGCTTTAATCTTTTGAAAACTATCATCAAAAGTTATCTAACCTGAGCAAATTAATAAAAAACTTAAAGGTGTTTTAAATTTGTAAAGAAAATTGAAGAAATAAAACTGAGAAAATATGACATGGAATAAACTGATAGCAATGAATATGGTTATGTATGAAACTTTGAACTTTATTTCATCTTATCTTTGAAGCAGAGTCTCAGGAAGTAGCCCTACTTGTCCTGGAAATTACTATGTTGACCTCGTTAGTCTTGACCTCTCAGGATTCTACCTGTGCCTTTTTCCTGAGTCTTCAGTTTAAAGGCACAGCTATTACAAGCAGCTTAAAAGCAATGTTAGAATCAGTTGTAAATTATATTTGAAATTATGTCCAACTTATTTCAATATACATTGAAATGTTCCATACATTGTTGCTTAAGATATTATAAAGTGTTTTAATTTATTCTTTATGAATTTTTCATGTGTATACAATGTGTTTTGACCCTATCCACTTCCTCCTATTCTCCCCAGAACTGTTCCATTAACAGTCTCTCTTCCCAACATCCTGTTCTCTTATATTTCCCCAAATATCCTCTGAGTCCAATTAATGGTGCTCATGTGCCCATTGCTATGGAGCTACTCACTGGAACAGGAGCAAACAGAAGAATATTCTTGTCAATGAATGTGTGTGCAAATACTGAAATCCCTCGATTTAGATAATGTGCCTCACTTCTGAAAGAACTTTCACATGCCGCAGGAGAAAAAATTATTTCTTGGTCATCCCTGGGCAGATCATTGCTTTTCCTAAGTGCCACATTTATTTTCTTCTCTGAGGCGGGTAAGGGGAAGAGTCTTCTTTTCTTTTTAATGGTTAAGAAAACTAAACAGAAAGGGGTAGGGAGTTGCTTTGCCTAAAGTCATAAGCAATCCCGAGGAGAATACAGTTAAGTTTTCCTTCCTCCAAACCCCAGTATTTTTTCTGCTCATGTCTTCCCCCTTCCCCACATCACTGCAAAGGGAGTGTATGCCAAATAAATTTAGTTTAGAACACCAACCCCCTCCCTCGAGCTGAAGTAGATAGAAGGAAAGGGAGGGTGGGTGAGAAATAAATAGTAATTAAACGTTTCCTTCCTGACATTTGTCTCCCATTGCTAAAGATACTTGCAAAGATTTCTGCTCATTACCAAGAACTAAGAAATAAACCTTATTTTCCTCAGGTTTCGAATAAGGAAACAGAAAGTCAAAGAGGCTGAATCACTTCTGGGAATTCACAGAGATTCAATCTGGCATTTTCTTTTCCAAGTCTCATGTTTGTGCTTTTCCTTTTAAAGCAGTCTCAACCTTGACTTATTGACTGGTTGGGCTGCATGATTATTAATCTGGGAATTTCTCTGTCTGTTGTAGGACATGTGTATCATCCCTGACTTTTATCTTTTACATGCCAGCATCCTGCCAGACGGACTTGTGACAACTGAAGTGGTTTCCATAAGCCTTCAGGAGGCAGAGATAGAGAATGAGCCCAGGTGGGCACTGTTCTATAGGAAAGGGCTATTTCTATGAGTGGTGTTATGGAATAGCCTTTCAATTGGACTCAGTCCCTTGAACTTGAATATTCTGGTTTCATTTTTTTCCAAGACAGGGTTTCCCTGGCTGTCCTGGAACTCACTCTGTAGACCCGACTGGCCTTGAATTCAGAAATCCAGCTGACTCTGCCTCCTAAATGATGTGATTAAAGGCATGTGCCACCACTGCCCGGCCCAATACTCTAGCTTCTCTAGCTTTCTCTTTGTGCCTTCCTATAATATTTTCACTGAATATTCTGAATCTGTAACTCTGAGAAAAATCACAATCTGGGAAACTTGAAACTCTGTTCCAGAAATATCTTTCTATGAACGTTCATGTACATGCCCATATAGGCTAGATAAAAATACAGCTATTTACTTTATCTACCATTAATTAGAGAAGACACAACTACAATTCCTCCTGTGAGTGCTCAAGTGGAGGCACTGCCATGCTACTGCCAGAGAAGATTTGTCATGTGGATACAGACTACAGCCATGACACCCCACCCACCAATCTCTATCTCTCTTTTTCCCCACACACCCAGCTTTGCTTCCATCGATGACTGATCATTGGCTTTTGTTGAACCAATACTGGTTACAAGCCAAATGGGGCCTCATGCAAGTAAATGGACAAAACTCAGAACTGATTGATGATACATGATGATAAGGGAAAGGTTAAGTAATAAAAAGACATGAAAATTTAACTTATTTCTTCCGACATTTGTTACAGAAAAGCCCTGATTCCTCTGCTGAACCCACATTTCCATTTAAAAGTGATTACTAGAAAGCACACCTTCCTCAATCCGTGTTTTTTAATCTGTGTTATTTACGTCTAACTGAGCCCCAAAATCAGATTTTCTGTTACCAAGGAACATACATGTTCAAGTAAGTTCCTTGTGTGTGTG
Source organism: Mus caroli (assembly GCF_978045245.1). NCBI lineage: Eukaryota > Metazoa > Chordata > Mammalia > Rodentia > Muridae > Mus > Mus caroli. Next base: position 120,717,951 of record NW_028227256.1, read on the forward strand.
TGTGTGTGTGTATGTGTGTGTGACATGAAAAGGGTTAGAGGAAGAAAAGAGAAGGGGTCAATGATGTAATTATATTATTACTTCAAAACCATAAAATTACAAAACCAATCAAACAAATAAAACCATCTTGATATAAAAATGACGGAATTTTTGATCATACCCTATGTATGTATACTTTAAGTGATTTCTAACCTATTTGTGGTAACTAGTAGAGTATAAATGCTAATGAGTCACTATTCAACTGTAATGTGTAGGGAAAAAAGGCAGAAAGCAATCTGAATTCATGTTCAGCACAAAGGAAGCATTTTGATTTGAAGTACTTTGAACCTGCTAATGCAGAGCCTGCAGATCATGAAAGGCCACCTCTGTCTATCTACCTCTTTATCTATCTGATAAACATCATGCGTGAAAGAATATCAATTGAAATATTTGTTCCTGGCTTTTAAAATATAGAATTTAATATTCTGGGTCTGTGACTAAGGTCAGCCTTATTGAGAGTTCTTGAAAGTAAAGTAAAGTGAGACAATAAAGAATAAAGCATGCTAATCTTTAACCATGCTATTCTTTCTTTCCATTATCTTGTCCACCAGCATCCTGCTTCCCATTTTTCTTCCTGAACAGTTTATTGTTTTAAAGATTGATTTAAATTTTTTTATTCATGTGTTTCTTTACATGTATGTATGCGTGCATAAACACAGGTGCCCATGGAGATCAGAAGGGGTTGGCAGACCATTGGGGCTAAATTACAGGAGATTGTCAGTTGCTCAACATAGATGTTGACAACACAGCTTGGGTGGTTAGCAAGAGACATATCTGTTCTTAACTGATCATCCATCTGTCTAACTGCATAGACATTTTATTTTTCACTTTTATACTTCAATGTATTATAGAAATAAGTCTGTATAAGCAATTGTCAGATGGATGGTTCCTATCCTCTTTATAATATAATATAGACCACATCCTTTCAAATGTACTCCCTCAAATATACCATTGTCAGAGCACTGTTAGTAAGTATTAATTATTGATTATAGAAATTCATTGGTTTAACGATTTTTATAACAGAACACAGATCCTGACTCATATTTGTTGTAGGAAATCTTTTCCAGGCTTTCTACTTTGTGCAGAGGTTTTCTCTTGGGACTACAGTGTTTGCATTTGGATGCCTGGAAAGCCATCTTGTATGAAATCAGTAACTGTTAAGGTTCTTGCACAGAATGGAATAAATTTGCCCTTCCTATTCCATTCTCAAATAGTGCCTATGGAAATTATCAGTAATTCTAAACATAGGCACAATCTCTGTGCCAAGTGACATTATCAGAGGTATGGAACGGCACTGACAGAGAGAATCAAAAAGCACCATTTAAGAGAAAGTAATTTGCAATAGCACAGTAGGTCATCAAAGCGATGCCCAAACATCTTTAAGTGATGGGCATTACATGGATGCTCACATCTTTATTCCAGAGAACAACAGTTAAATACCTGGGACATGTCAGCAGTTAGCCTGACTTGTGCTTAAAAGCATATAAGTTACTTTAAAATGTACACACGTGGACCTTGCAAACCTACTGGGTCACTAATCAAAAACAACAGACAGACATGAAAGTGGATAGAGATTTAGTGGGGGGCAGCAGTGGTGAGAAGAGAACAAGAGGGGTGGAGGAATGGATGTGACCAGAATGCATTATATACACATAGGAATTTGTTAAAGAATAAATTAATAAAGTATAAAAACTTTTGCTATTGATATCAATATGTAATATTCTCCCAAGTTCTTGGATAGCTTACTTGGAGTCTTTTTCCTGCATACTTAAAAATATGTCTCTACAAAGGTGTGTAATTAAATGAACAACAACCAAAAAAAAAAAAAAAACCAAAAAATGAACATAAGTGTGAATGATTCAGTCACATGTGTTTTGCAGCAGATGACATTTGTTCAAAAATATAAATATTTAATAGATGTAGGATTCATATTAGTGGAATAGACTCTGGAGTGTAGTCAATGATCTATCACTGAGCATACCCACTTTTGCATAAAGAATCATAAGGGGTTTTAGAGTCAATATATGGGAATTTGTGTTGGTTAATTTCAATTTTCATCTTGATAAACTGAAGAATGACCTGGGACATGGTCCCCTGGACATGTCTCTGGATGCTCATCTTGATAACTGACTGAGGTGAGAAGAGCTGCACATTGTAGGTGGCTCTATTCCACTGGTTGGGATCCTTGACTGAATAAGAAGGAGAGACAAGCTGAAGACCAATGATCTCTGGCTTCAGAGACAATATGACCAGCTACTCTGTCACCATGCCTTCCCTGTAATAAGGGACTATACCCTCAAGCTGTGAAATGAACAAGACCTTCCATAAGTTGCTTTTATTAAGGTATTCTATTTTTTTTTTAAATCACAGCAACAGGAAAGCTAACTAACATAGCATCCAAGAAGAAAATTTTAAGGGTACACAATCAAGATATAGGCAGACATAGACCCAAGCAGGGATAATTATAAAAAAAAATAGGACATAACTTCTAGGTTGTCTTTGGCAAATTAGAATTTTTTTCTGGAGGATAGCCCATCAACCCATTGTTTTTTAAATAATTTTTTATAAACTTATTTTATAAAGTAGACTATGTAAGGAGAAAGAAGGCTGAAGAAAAGTGTCACTGAGTTGGTCAAAGGATTCTCATGTCCTATCTGTAGGCACTGGTATTTCACTGAATTATTGGGAAAGAAAGGAGAAAAACCTATTATTCCATCAAATGTGAAGCATACCTCATTCAGTATGAAAATGCTAGGAAATTATTTACATTGACGTTAAGAAGGTTGATAGATTGGCATTACAAAGATACACATACACAAGTGAAATGATGGTTTGCACATATCTTACGTCATGGTTATATAAAACATTTGCATGATGTGAGTAAATGAAAACTATAATCTTAGCTGTGGAGCAGAAAAAAAAAGTATCTCTCTATCTATTAAACAGTTCTTTGTTGAAGTTGGACTATAACTTAGGCATTATATTAGGTTCATGGAATAAAACAGTGTGAGATATTTTACTATTATTGTTCCAAAACATGTGCATGAATAGAAAGGACAGGAAAGGAAAGAAGCAAGAACATGGTCTTTTTTGTTATTGGTTAATATACAAGCCATACAATAGGAAATGTGAGAACACAGCTTGCAGAAGAAATGCATTTAGTACTGGATAGTTCTGCTTGCGAATCCCAACCATTCCCTCTTTGTGGATTTACAATTAATATGATTCTCATATAAAACAATGTTCTCAGAAGCCATATGCCTCATTTTGAGGCCCATCTATGAAATCTATACCCAACATTTTTATTTTTCCCATGTCACAAGTAGCACGAATATATTTTCCTTACCCCCCAAATTTGGGCAATGATCTGTTGAAGCCAGGAAATGAAATATATATTGCCTGGTGTTCTCCAGTAGTCTGGCCAGAAGCTAGCCAAGTGACTGGAGACATCAGCAAAAAGTGAAATTAGAACATTCAAAGCAGTAAAAGAAATAGTGAGTATTAGTTATGACTGCAAACTAGCTACAGTGCAGGAGTTGTAGTTCATCTCACACTTCATTTTTGTATTTCCCAAGGAAAAGTGGAGTAGCTAATTGTGGGGCACATGGACCTTGCCACAAAATGAACTGGCACATAGAACTGTCAAGGCACAGCAAATTCAAACCTGGAGATCTCAAAACTTGAGATAGGTAGGAATAGAATTAGCTCCTTCCCTGTTTTCCCTGCCTGCCTTGGAGGGGGAGGGGGGGAGTGGGTGTGGCCGCAGGCCCCTTGAAACCCACTTGTTTAGAGCCTTGCCCGAGCATGCCCAGTGAGGCTGCATGCTGCCTGCCAGGCTGTACTGTTCCTCCTGATCGGGACCTGTCAGCATATCTGTGAACGATCTGAGCTAGTGCCTGGAGCATGTGTGAATTCTGATTGGATGAGGTGGGGTGGAGCTAGAAGGTCAGTCGTTGTGAGGAGTGAGTTTTGTTTTAGCTCTTGCTGTGAGTAGAAGTAGTAGTAAGAGAAGCTGTTGTAATAGGAGTAGTTGTAGCCCTTGCGGAGAGTAGAAGCTAGTGGTAGTAAGAGAAACTGTTGTAAGAGAGAGTTGTAAGAAAAGCTGCAATAAGGAGAGTAGAAGAAGAGGCTGCTGGGGAAGAGATCTGTAAGAGAAAAAGCCACAAGTAAAGAAGCCGTTGTGTGAATCCGCCTTGGTGTCCCTGTCTTTCGTGATGGAGACTGCGGAGACCAGAGACCAGGACACCCGAGGAGCACATAACCAGGGGATCCCCAACCAGATGGTCACATCCAGTCAATCACAAGCATCTAGAATGCCTCTCCATACTAATGAGGCATCTCAGTAGCCGTATCCTTTAGTCAATAACTTCTTCCCTCCATGGATATTCTCATATTCTTCCCCAAAACTATATCATTCGTGGTTCACCTTTTATAAAATGCATGCCTTCAAACCCAGCTCCAATAAAGAAATATAAACAAGCTTATATATTCACTGAAAGGTGCGAGAGGCCCTTTGTATAAAATGTAAATAATACCAAGATCCTTAGATAAGACCATTCCACACTCCTTCCAACCCGTTTTGTATCTTGTGAATCCCAGATTCAGCTTCCTAGAGTGTTTAATGTCCCAGAGGGAGCAGAGAGAGGACAGGCCTGCAGACCCCATCTGTTCTGATCTTTGAACTTTCCACTCCAAGTAGAAATGCTCCAGCCACCCTGAGAGGAGAGGGTGAACATAGAACCATGGCTAAGTCTACAGCCTACACAAAGTGTGAGACTGTGAGATGTGCAAGGACAGGGGTGTTGTGGTTGTGCAGTTCACCATCTGTATTCACTATAGGACTGTGGCTGTTCATGCTGCCAACTTTGCATGATCTAGAATCACATTAGAAGAGGATCTCAAAGTGAATTCATCTAAATCAGGTTAACCAATAATCATGTCAGTGGAGGATTGTATTAATTAATAGATGTGAGAAGACCCAACTCTTTGGGGGCAGCACTATCCCTTAGGTAAAGGATGCTGAATTGAATAAGAGTGGGAAAATTGGACAGAGCCAAAATATGCATGCACACATTCCTTCTGTGTTCTTGTGGATAGAATGTGGCCAGCTCTTTCAAGTTCCTGCCATTATATACATGAACTATAACCAGGGATTGTGACCTAAAATAAACTCTCTTTTAAGTTGCCTTTGTCATACTAATTTATCACTGAAATGGGAAAGAAAACCAGGTCAATGACCAAGACTCACACTACCCTGGTTCTGGTAGTATTTTTAGACTTGGCTAAGGTCCTTTCTAGAGTCAAGTTAAGGAGAGTATGGTGGCTTGGATGAGAAATGGCCCCCATAGATTCATGTGTTTGAATACTTGCATCCCAGTTGGAGTTACTGTTTAGGAATATTATGATACCTTTAAGAGGTATAGCCACTCTACAGGAACTATATCACTGGTGGTGGGCTTTGACAATTTATGGCCTGCTCGCATTTCCTGTTCTACCCTCCACACTACCGTTGGCCTGTATGTACATGAAATGTAATATGTTTGCTTTCAGTTCTAGCTGATATGCCTTCCCTCTGCACCCATAATGGTCTCTATAGTTTTGGAACCATAAACCAAAATCAATGCTTTCATTTATGAGTTGTTTTGGTCATGGTATTTTATCACAGCATAAAAAAGTAACTGACATGCACAGTTGAGACACTTCCTGTTTTCCATGTGTCTAATGATTGACTTGTGAATCAAATATCAAATGACCTCCAAAGGCTCATGAATTTGAACATTGTTTCCTAGTTGGTAATACTTTTTATAGAGTACATGAAACACATAGAAAGTGGAGCCTTGTAAGAGGAGATACATCATTGGAAATAGATTTTCTAGGTTTATTGTCTCACCTCACTTCCTGTTCTCTCTGGATCCTGGGTGCAGATGGAATGTGAAATTTGTGTTTCATACTCTAGATGCTATGCTTTCTTCCTATGTTCCCAGGATAGACTGGAACCACAAGCCAAAATTAATAATTTGGTTTACAAGTTGATTTCAGTCTTAGTACTTTATCACAGCAAGAGGAAAGTAACTAGTACTGACTAGTGGGAGGGTATAAGTGTCTATTTTGGGGGGAGTCTGAAAGTAATTCCACAGTTCCATCCCAGAACCACAGCTCCTGGTAAGATAATGATATCTCTGGGGGAATTATTTTATCTATGTTCATTTGTTCAATCTAAATTACTTGACTTCCTATGGGTGTTAATTCCAAGGGCATTTCCTACTTAACTTACATTTATATTGTTGTCTCAAAGTCTAACTTCTACAAGGCTCTACAAGATACAATAATTATAATTTCTACTGTGTACAAGGACAACACAGAGAATATTTCAACCTCAGTGCCCGAAAAGTCTGAACTATAGTGAGGATTGTGATGGTTTGATAGTTAGTATATATTTTCAAGCTGATAAAATCAACAATCATCCTGAAATGGCTCTCTGGGTATGTCTATGGAGAATTATCAAATTAAACTCATGGTAAAATATGCACCTAGCCAGATACAGTGGTGCATACCTTTAATTCCGTCACTTGGGAGGCAGAGGCAGGCAAATCTCTGAGTTCGAGGCCAGTCTAGTCTACAGAGTGAATTCCAGGACAGCCAAGGCTACACAGAGAAATCCTGTCTCAAAAAACCAAATAAATAAATAAATAAATAAATAAATAAATATATAAATAAATAAAATAAGATAAGATAAAAAAGATGCACCTAACTTATGGTGAGATCATTCCTTGAGCAAGGGGATCCTAGACAGCACAACAGAGAAAGAAAGCTGAGCAAGAGCATGCAAGCACTCATGATGCTCTGCTTATTGCCTGTTGATATGATAGGACCAGCTCCTTCAAGTCCCTACTACCTTGACTTTCCTGACACAAAGAATTTCACCTTGATCCAGAATAAGTTTCTGTTGTCAGTGTTTTTTATCATGACAACAGGAAGAGAAACTAAGACAAGAGTTCTTTAAGAAAAAAAATTCTACCAGTTCAAGGAATAAACTATGTTATTTTGTACACTCTCATGTCAATTCAAGGTGACTCAACTCCACTTCTATTTAGCATCTTAGCAAAGTCCAAAATGGCTTTTTAAGAATCTTTGGAGTCCACTCTTTTCTTTACAAAATCATGCCCATATGGGCACTAAGCAAGGGCCAAATGCTTCATTATTGCTCTACTTTGATCAATTACAGTCTGCAGTGCAGGGATGCATCTCTAATGTAGGGATTTCAGGTCATAGTTATTGAGGGATTAATGTATTACATGTTCATGATGGTTTGTTAACTAGCCAATAGGAGTCATTATCTAAAGAAATCCTTCATTAGTGAGATTTGGGTGATCTGAGAGTACTTAAGTGAGAATCAATATTTCTAATCCTTTTTAAAGCATTCTAGCAAAGATAATCAGCATTCAATATAGACACAGATATGACATCCCCAGATTTTTAAGATTTGATCTTTAAAAGAGACAATCTTTAGCATGAAGTTAGAAGAAACTTATCAAGTAAGAAAAATTTCACAAGTTCTCTAACAGCATATTGTGACCCTCTTCTGACATTCATTTTATTTATGTAAAAAAATTGTTACAAGATTTTGAACACTGGTAATATAACCAACTGATTGTCAACCAAATAAGCATATATTTTTCATAGCTTATTATCTAATTGGCTCAATCCTTAATATCAGAGTGGTTATTTTTACAATATTGTAATGTCAATATTTTGCAGGCATACTACTTAGACAAAATATTGTATTATACTTTCAAAGAAACAACACTAAAAGGAATGGGTTTGATGGAAGTAGGTTATTCACAAATTTATTCTTAAGAATTTTACAAGGTTCAGAATAATATAATCTGTGTGGATTTCATATATAACATAAACAATTACCATAAGAAAATAAAATAATTGATAACCACATTTCAAGAAGAGAATGACTCTCTATATAAGTGTGTGTATGGATCTGTAAGGTATTTTGTATTAGTAAATTATCAGGTGCTGTTTGAGTTCACTAAAAATGGCAGGGATTCCCCCACCCTGCACTTCATGTCCAAGTATATTAATGTCAAAGGTCCTCAGGGAATAGGTGGACCTCCTTTAAATCTGACAGAAATGTTAAGAAAAACACAGCTCAAGAGTATATACATTGTTCTCCTGAGAACAACTGGGTGATATTTCAACTATTTCAACAGATTACTTTTGTTCATTCCAAGGCATGAATGTGTCAACAGAAGAAAAATATGTCAAAATTCAGTTCTAGAGGCTCAGTCATTAGGGTAAACACAATCAGAAACTCCAGTTGATGGCCTCTATAGACCCACTCTATTTCTGCCACATGTTATGGTACTCACATGATGTCATCTCTTTATCTGCTAATATCTTCTTCTAATTTGAAATCTCACTGTAGGGCACATTTTGCCCAGCTTGAGATTATCAACCAGGAACTGTAGTTGTTTAATGTTCTGAGAGCCCAATTTGATGTCTCCCAACCTTTCCCTTTTCCTCCAACTTTGTTTATCAAATGTTTGTCTGTCTTTCTGCCTATCCATTTGTCCACCCATCTATCTATCTATCTATCTATCTATCTATCTATCTATCTATCTATCTATCTATCTATCTATCTTACTATCATCTATCATTAAAATATCTAGCTGCTACTTGCTATTTATTCTTTTACTTTGGCTTGTGCTTACTTGATAAACTCACTACTCCAAAACTAAAAGTGTGACTATCATAGATCATTCTCCAGACCAAGCAGAACAAGAACATAGATATGATGTACTATTTACGATCCTTTAACTTACTCACATATTTCACAACTTCAACCCAGCCCTTCTTGAGCCTACCACTTTCCTTTACATCTTCCTCTTGAGTTCTTATTTGTCTCTTCTTTTCATAAGTCATGGACTTTAACATAGGTTTATACATTTCTGTAAAGCATATTAAACACATTTTCGTGTGTGTGTGTGTGTGTGTGTGTTTGTGTGCATGCACAAACAGGCTAAAATTTGGCAAGGGTCTTGATCAGTCATTTATACTTCTTAATACTGACAATACTTCTCTCTGAACATAGAATCATCTACTTAGTATGGCTAACCAGTGAGCACCAGTGTTCTCTCTGTCTTTGCCTCCTTCAGTGTTAGAGTTATAAATGTGTGCTTCCATGCACAGCTATAATATAGGTTTTGGACACCTAAACTAAAGGGCTCATGATTGCACTTTACTGACTGAGCAATCTACCAGAATCGAGACTGCCATTTTTTATACACAGTTTTACCACAACACAGTCTTGTTCATGTATATGGATATTACTCATATATCCTTTGACCCTATAACAAGAGAACTTAATGTTTGTAGAAGAAACTATGTAATACACAAGACTGAACTTTTTAGCCACTAAAGGATGGTTGCACATCATAATATGTGCTTATTGAATATTTAAGCTGAGTCCATTGGGATAGTTCTCCTGCAGGCGGGTCTGTTCCTGGACCTCCAATACACTGACAATAATTTGTTTGCAGAGAGATGCCTGATGTCCAGGAGAACTTCGCTGCTGATCCCGATGAAAGGTACAAGAACCAGAACCTCTCTTTTCTTGTCCTTAAGAAAGACAGCATTTACTCTTCCTTTGTGACTTTATGAGATCCCTCTAAGCATGTGTAAGGACATGCTGCCAGGAAGCATGGAGCCCTAGGTCTAGAAATTACATCCATCAAATCTGTGTGCCAACACAAATCTCGAGGCATTCCCATTTTTAAAGAATTGTAGAAATCAAATCTAGCATTTGTTAGGAGGGTCAGAAAAATAATCAGATGTATTATATAGAAATATGAAGAATTTATGATCTTTTAGTTTTTGTAATATATCCATTCATATGTGTCTAGGGTTGCATTAATATATTACCAACCAATTTCAGAAACTGAAAGGCATGTTTAGACATGCATATTTGAAATCTCAGAAATATTCATGGTAGGAAAGTTTTGCTAATTATTGGCATTTATCCTACCATCCCATTCATAAGTCAGTGCCTGGAACCTCTTGGTTCTTCATGGGAAGCTGAGCCTTTCATTATTTGGTGCAGTTTGTTCTTAGCACTAAAGCACCAGCACCTTCATGGATCACTGGTGCACATGCTGGAGTGGATGTGATACCTTACAAAGATTGTCACACTAACCTTTTTTTCCTCTTTATTAGATAGTTTCTTCATTTACATTTCAAATGCTATCTATCCCCTTTCCTAGTTTCCTCTCTGAAAGTCAAAAAGTCCCCTATACCCTCCCTCTTCTCTGTTTCCCAAACCACCCACTCCTGCTTCCTGGACCTGGCATTCCCCTGTACTGGAATTTGCAAGACCAAGGGCCTCTCCTCCCATTGATGGCCAACTAGGCCATCCTCTGATACATATGCAACTAGAAACACAAGCTCTGGGGGAGGGGGGGGTACTGGTTAGTTCATATTGTTCCTCCTATAGGGTTGGAGACCCCTGATATAGATATCTCTTGTGAGACTATGCCAGTGCCTGGCAAATACAGAAGTGGATGATCACAGTCTTCTATTGGATGGAACACAGGGCCCCCAATGAAGGAGCTAGAGAAAATACCTGAGGAGGTAAAGGGGTCACATTACTTTTTAAAGTATTAACATTGGCTAGCAATTAAGTAATTTCTTGCTTCCTTCCTTCTCTCTCTCTCTCTCTCTCTCTCTCTCTCTCTCTCTCTCTCTCTTTCTTTTCTAGTTTTCTGATTGTAGCTACTGGGTAGAATTTTCACATTCAAAAGTATTAATTAAAAACAAAACAAAATAAAACAAACAAGCAGACAATAAAACCTACATGGGGCTGGAGAGATGACTCAGGTGTTAGAAACACTATTATTTTTTCCAGAGGATCTATGTTCAGTTCCCATCACAACAGCTCACCACACACACACACACACACACACACACACACACACACACACATGCTATGGGCCAGTGAGATAGACTAATGTGGTTGAGTGGCTAGGCACTTGCTGACAAACCTGAAGACTTATGTTTAGTTTCCAGGAACCATATGGTAGAAGGAGAGAAAAAGTACCCACTTATTGGCTTTTGATTTGCACATTCATACCACGGCACATAATCACCTGAGAGTAAATGACTAACATATAATTTGGGGGGGGGGACTTTAAAATATGCTACAATTGTGTCTAAAGTAAAAAAAATAGTGTCTCCCTAAAATTCTTCTCCAAATTGTTCTCATTTTAATGTACATATATTTGGTGAAATCATAAAGATTTCTCAATGAAAGGACTTTGTCCATGTTCGATAAATGCAAATTTGTGGCTTTCTAATAAATAGTTTGACATTTGAAAATAATAGAACCACTAAATAGAGATAACATACTTCCTTGTGTCACAAAACTCCTACTTTCTTACTAATAGATTCATTAAGTAGTTATAATAAAGAAAATTCCTAATATACTGTTTTAAATGGTTAAGAACATGAAGCACCATGTATTTTCATCTCAACAGCCTGCTGTCATTGCTTGACTTCTCTGATTTTTGACTTATTAGGACACAGGCAGACACACACAAACACACACACACACACAGAGACACACACAGAGACACACACAGAAGCAGGCCAATAGGGGCCAGAGACTGATTCAGGTTTCTTTCTCAGTAACTGTCTACTTGGTTTTTTAACTCCTTATTATACTTATTCATTAATTTCTTTATTTGTGTGTGTATTTGTATTGATGTGTACAGTGGTCCATATGCTGAGATCAGAGAACCACCTGTGTGAATTTATTCTCTTCTTCCTTGGTTCCTTGACATGAAACCCAACTTATTAGATACTGCAGAGGGCAACTTTATCCACTGACACATGAAGCGTCTTTGTCCTACCTTGTTTTCTCTTGGCATGATAAAGAGCTTTATCAAAAGCAATTTTGAGAAAAAAGGACTTGCATGATTTACATGTCCCAGGTCACAGCTTATGAGGAAATCAAGGCAGAAACTCAAGGCAGGAATCTGGAGGCAGGAACTAAAGCAAAGCCTATGGTGGGATGTTGCTTACTTGCTTGGTTCCCTTGACTTGCTCAACTTGTTTTCTTATACAATCCAGCACCACATATTTACAAACACACACACAGACACAGACACACACACACACATACACACACATTCCATAAAAAATACTTTCACAATGAAGCTTGTTATTCATTCATATGTGTATTCATATGCTCAATTATTATATGTTTAAAATATGTATATATATTCATATGTTTAATTATTAAAGTTTTATTATTATGATACTTGATGCTGTCACATATAAGATGTTTTACAGTATATAAATGTCATACAATTCCTTAATAAGGTAAAGTAAAATCCCACATGTACTTTTATATGAAAATCAGAAATGAATTGTCAGTAAAGTTTTGACTATCAGTGTTCCTTGGGATGGTTAAGCTTTTCATTTAGTGACAAGGGTAAAATTTATTTGTGGAAAGGGTGATAAGAGCCTCCCAAAAGACCTCATATGACTGAAGCTTTCCAAGTTCTAGGTCCTCTTACATCAGATCTCAATCACAGCATTTGTTGTATGAAAAGGTCTCTCTCCCCAGCTCATTCTTGCTGTATCTAAGATAAGTTTTTCTTCAGACGCATGCCTCCCTGATACATCCTGAAAGCAAAGATTCTTATAATGCACATATATCCTTTTCCTAAGAACCCGTCTCTGATATCCACCAGTTTTTCTTTTATTTTGGCATGAGAGAAGTGTTAGGATTATATTATAATCTACAAAATATTTTTTAAAGATTTATTTGTATTTTCTATGTGTATCTGTATGTTTGAGTGAGCAAATGCAGTATGTGTGTTGATACCCACAGAAGCCAGAGGAGGGCATTTGAACTCTTGATCTGGAGTCATAACAATTCATTGAGCCTGGAAACAGAATTTGAGTCATGTACAGAAACAATGTGTGCTCTTAACTACTGAGCCATCTTTTGAGCCCTCTGTTGATGGGTTTCTTGCCTAGTGACAGCATTGTCAACTCAAATTTTTTAATCCTATTATCCATATGATCTCTGTGATTCTCAGAATTTGCTCCTATATGGTAAGATAAAGGCATATATGAACAAGTTCTTTTCTATTATTTTTCACTGGGGCAAGGACCCAAGTTCATATGAAATTTTCCAATTGTATCATCAGAAAACATTTTGCTGTGTATATTTACACATCAGAAAAAAATGTATAGGAACAATTATGTCAATGATGGGAAAAATGCTTTCAACAAGAATTCACAAAAATGAAGTTAAGGAGGTGACAAAATAGAGCTCATATATAAATTGTAAAGCTTGTGTTTTTATGTTTATTTGTGTTTATTTATGTGAGTCATTGTGTGACTATGGAGGCCAGAGGAGAGTGTCAGATTCCTTGGAATTACAGACAGGTGTGAGCCATCCATTGTGGTTACTGGTAGGTGAACTAGGTCCTTTGCACAAGTTGCAAGCGATTTTAACCATTAAGGTGTCTCTCTAGCCCAGAATAGAAGGCTGTTCAAGTCCGTGATTGTGCTTCTTGGCAGTCTTGGGAGCATTTTGTTCTCTCCCTTTTGTAACAGATGTTTACAGGACTCACACTCATTCCTCTGCCTGTTTTAATCCCATCCTTGTTGCTGTTCATGAATAAAACTACTTAAGCTAAATTGATTATGCTGGTAATTCAGGTACATTCAAATTCTGTTGATTTCAATAAACAAGATGGTGCCAGTGATTTCAAAAGAGTTAGTGCTATAAGTATAGAGGTAAGTTTTAACTTAGCACTGGAGCAGTTAAGAGCTCTTGCTGTCATTGCTAGAACCTGGGTTTGGTTTCTAGAAGCCACATTAGGCAGCTCATAACCACTTGTAACTCCAGCTTCATGAGACTCAACACCCTTTTTTGGCCTATTTGGGTAATGATACACATGTGTCATATACTGGCACAACCACACACATCTACACACAATTAAATATATTGCAAAAATTAACCAAGCAACTCAAAATCCAATAGTTTCCCCAGCTTACTCACAGCACATCACCTTTCACTCCTGCTTTGTAGTCTTCAGTTGTTAGCTTAACATGAGATCGCGTAAGGTACCTTTTGCCTCGTAATCAATGAGAAAGTGTGCCAAAGGCAAGAGGAGTAATTTTCTATCCCCTACAACATATATCTCTGACCAGATATTGAACTTCTTTTATTACCTTCATCCAATTCACACTGAAAATTGAATAACATTCATGCAGGTGCTGCTGTGGTACAGCATCCCAGGAAAGGTGAGCAGGTGTCAGATTTCTAATGATGAATAACTCCTTGGCTGATGTAAATGACAGGTTCCCAATTTTAATGTGTATGTCACTCTGTAACGCAATAGCAATTAAAGCTGTTGTGCAAATACATTCTTCCTCATGTGGCATAGAAACTTGAAACCCACTACTTGCATTTCAGTACTTAAGAACCAGTGTGTATCACTTGAAAAGACTAGGCATAACTTCTGTGCTCCCATTGAGTTTGAGGATAAAGCAAATAGAGATGCACATGGTGTCCCACTCTTAGACTATAGACATTCAATTTCATGATCTTCGCTGCATATATCACCACAAAGGCGGTTTTCTCTCTTTCTTTTTGTATCGTGTGTATTCCAGTTTGTGTGCACGAATTTGAGCACCACAGTGAGCATGTGCAGATCAGATGATAACTTGCAGAAGTCAGTTCTTTTTCCTCTGCTCACAGCTACTCTCCCCTGCTCTCCTTGCTTCTTCTCTCCTCTCCTTGCCTCACCTCTTCTCTTCCCTCTCTCCATCTCTGTCTATGTGTATGTACACCTGTGTGCAGATGGTTAGAGAGGGCAGAAGTCTCCTACTTCCAAAGCTGGAGTTACAGGAAGTTAGGAGCTACTCAAGATGGCTGTTGGGAATTGAACATGAATGTTATCTCCTTCCAGCCTAGCAAGGCTGGCTGTGACCATCCACCCCTTAAGCTGAGCCACCTGCTGTGCTGCTCCTTTGATGTGCCACTACCTGCCTGAGGCCGATCCTGCCTGAGGCTGAACCTGTTCTCTTCCAAGATTTTCTAGAGTGAGCACCAGAACTGTTATCTTTGCGAGTTCCCACTAAAAGGTTGATCTGTCTACTTCAAAAGAACTTTACATGCCTAGAGATGGGCCTCCCCTCTTCTTTATAAAGCTTATTTGCTGACATTAAAATTGAACCTTGATCAGAATGACTGTCTTGGTATCATATTTCTCTCGTGCTGCATAGCTCCCTCTTCTCTTCCAGATTCCAAAATGCCTTCCCAGAACAGAACCCAGACACGTGAACCACTGGCCAGACACAACAATGAGTCCTCTGCAATAGCACCAAGAGCTCAGATACTGAGTCCTTTTTCCAACCCTACTGAGTACATTCATGCTAGTAGTCAAACCAATTTACAGTTGGCTGTTAGTATCTTTAATTTGTTTTGTTTTGTTTATTTGTTTGTTTGTTTTATTAAACCTCACACATGAGAAGATATTCATGTTGCAGGAATCAATAACAATATTTTTATTTTCTCTTTATATAGTTATTTTTGTTTTTAATTATGTACGTAGGGGAAGGTGTGCACCTATGAGGGAAGGTGTTTTCAGGGGCTAGAGAGTGAACTGGATTCCTCTGAGCTGGAGTTAGAGGTTACTGTGAGCTTCTCAGTGTTGGCATTGGAAACTGAACTCAAGTCCTCTGTAAATGCAACTCTGCTTAACTATTGGGCCATCTGTTCAGCCCTAGGACCCATATTTTCTAAGCAGCTTAGCTTTCTGTGTGACTGGTCATATACTTGTCTTTCATCCCAGTCCTAAGAAGGTGGGGAAGCTTGGTTTTGCTTATCTTGGTTTATTTCCTTGCATTCTAACAATGCTTTTTATCTCACACTCCTATAATCTTTCCTGGTTTTTATCTTCTGAACTTTCATCTTACAGGGTGACAAAAATCCCTGAGGCAAAGTAGAACCAGATAATTCCAACTGAAGGAAGACAGCTCAGGACTTCTGCAGCAGGTCTGCAGCTCAGTCTGAGTTCAATTTTCTTGTACTATTCACTATATACTTAACTACAAACCAATAAATAATCAGTTGATCAATGAACTATTTTTATTATCAATGACAATGTGCAGTTACATAGCATGTTATGAGCCATAAAACACTTCTGTCTACTATTAAAGGCCCAATGAAAGGTAAAATAAGTAGTTTTACCAGGATAACCAGTTTTACAGATGACAGTGTTGAGGTCTACTGGTCTCTAACACATGTTCTCACTTACACTATTAGCAGATGCTAACAGGAGAGATGGGTTTTCTTGTATCAGTGCTCTTAATTTCCTTTAATATTAGGATTTAAACTTTAATACACAAAAAACAAAACAAACAAACCTTCCTGAATACACTGTAAACAAGACACTATACTACTGAGACTTAAAGGTGAATTAGTTCCACCAGGAACTCATATGTGAGTAAGCACTGAACACAGACTTACATTAGTATTAGAAAAGGAAATATGTTTGTACTGGAACATTAGTGCTTAAGTAAATACAAGAAAAATATAAACTGTTACTTTAAAGATTGAGAGGATAGTTTATCCTGTCCTATCCTATATCCTATATCCTAAGGAAAATGATAAGGTCATTTTAAACATTGTTAAATGTTTACTTTTTTATGTATATGAGTGTGATTGAGAGGGTGGTATATGCCTATGAATGTGAGTCTTCATTAAAGCTAGGAAAAGAGTTTCTACTCTTTTGGAAATGGAGCCAGTGGAAAGCTCCCACCATGGATCTTGGGAACTGAACTTAGGTCTTTTTCAAGGGTAGCAGCACTTTTAATCCCTGACTCTGGTCCCAGACTAGACTATGTTAGAAATCAGAAATAAAATGAAGCAATTAGTGAGTTGATAATGGACATGATAATGGAATGGGGAGTGAGATGTTTCTGTTAGTTTGCATATTATTCAAGGTTGTAGACTTTAGAGTCCAGTCAACAGAGATTGCCACTGATTACTGTCTTGAACTAAAACACATTATTTAAAGTTTCTGAGGTTTGTTTTCTTTATTTTTAAAATGAGGGATAGTACACTAATGACGCAGGCTACAAAAATGGTAACATTTATGGAGCTCTTAGCAAATTGTTTAACATGATGTTCACAATGAGTGTAGTGATAATTACTAAAGTAGTTGTCCATATATATGATTTAGTCTTTTACTTCATGTGGTTTTAGCTAAATATTGTCTGACAGCATAAAATTGAAAACCCCAGAAGCAAATAATCCATAGTCTTTTCAATTATACATCTTTGGGAATGATAGTACAAAACCTTACAACATACAGCTCTGTTTAGTATAAGACATGGACCATTCTGCTTTCATCATTTCACTCTGAGGACAGGACTAGAAAATCATTTGCTGAGTAACCACCTCATTTATTGTATCAACTGTCAAACTTCTCCAGACTGAAGCCCTTATTCTCAAAGAATAAGGCTTAGCCTAGTTTCATCACATTGCCTCTATCCTCCAATTTATTTCACCTAGCCAATTAGGTAGTATAGCTTCACTGGTGGTTTAAATAAGACTCCAGAGACTCATATACTTTGTTTCCATTTTATAGTACCCTTTGATAAGTATGGGTTGTTGAAGGAAGTGTGCTACTAGTGATAAACTTTGAGGTTTCAAAAACCTATGCTGTCCTCAGATAGTTCTTTCTGTCTCATATCTATGGATCAAGATACTGGTTTTCTGCTACTACCTCATAGTTATGTCTGGTACATTGATTATGGACTAACATTATGAAACTGTAATGAAGCCCCTGATTAAATGCTTTCTTCTATAAATTTCTTTGGTCATGGTGTCTCTTTACATAAATAAAACTGTGACTAAGATGTACCCTAACCATCTGGAGTTAACTTCATGTTTACTTTTATAAGTTGTCTTGGTCATGTTTTGTCACCACAACTGGAATATAACTAAGACAGAATTTGGTACCAGGAGTGAGGTAATGTTATAGACCTTATCATGATATATTTCTTGGAGAAATATTTAAAAATAAATGGAGGCTTTGAACTAATTGTTGAATGCTGTAATCAGGAGTGAATGAGCCATCCTAATAGAAGTTTGAAGGACAATAGTGGCAAGCACAATGTGAACTATGGAGGCTCAGGTGAAGCACTTTCACAAAGGGAACAATATTAACAATGGGAGTCCATTCTTGAGCATTTGGCAAAGAATGTGGCTTAGTTTTGTTATTGTCATAAGAATCTGCCTGAGTCTAAATGTAAAAGTTTCTAACTAATTTCCCTGGCAGAGATTTCAAGACAGCCTAAAATTGATTCTAATGTATGGTTATCTATGACTATTGTTTTTAATAAGCAATTGAAAAGTAACTAAGACATCATTCTAATAAAAAAGTCACTTTCATCACTACTAGAAGAGTAAGCAGTATACCAAGATGTTCTGTATTGTGCTAAAGCTATATAGCAATTGATAGAGCATGGATGAGGCCATAGGTTTGATCCACAGTACCACATATCATGTAACAGATGCTTTTAATTCAAGAACTCACAAGTATATGTTTAAAGATCAGAAGTTCAAAATCATTGTTTTGGAGTTAGTAAGAAACATATTCCATAGACCTATGTATTTGAACACTTGACACCAAGTTGATAATACTGTTCCAGACATTATGGAACCTTTAGAAGGAAGATTTATGATGCAGAAAGTATGTCAGTTGGGAGAGTTTCAAGGTTTTGTAGATTTGTCTCACGTCCTGCTCTGTGTGTGTGTGTGTGTGTGTGTGTGTGTGTGTGTGTGTGTGTGAAATGTCACTAGCCAACTTCCTACCACCTTGACAACTCCCTGCCATAACTCCCTTTTTACTATAGACTCTGTCCATCTGGAACTGTAAGCCGAAATGAACCCCCTTTTCTTTAAGCTGGTATTTTATAATGGGAACAGGAAAACAAACAAGCAATAAATCATCCATAACTAGACGTTGTGTTCAAGGCCATCCTGTGCAAAATGAGTCCTTGTCTCAAAAACAATAGTAACAAAATCCTATTTTGTGGGAGCAAGCATATTTACATAACTCCTACTACAGTACATTCATTACTCTATTGTGCTGTTATTATCATTGATACCTCATAATGCATAGTTTATAAATTACATGCCATCATGTGTATGTATGTATAGGATATGTATATTACAGAATGTCTATGTAATGGTGTCATTTAGAATGTGGGCTCTAGAATACTGTGACCATTCTTCTTTTTTTTTTTTTAAACAGCTTTGTATTACTTACAAGAAATACACCTCTTTTAAAATTTTTATTAGATATTTTTCTTATTTACATTTCAAATGCTATCCCATTTCCTAGTTTCCCCTCTGGAAATCCCCTATCCCCTTCCTCCTCCCCCTGATCCCCAACCCATCCACTCCCACTTCCTGGCCCTGGCATTCCCCTATACTGGGGAATGAAGCCTTCACAGGACCAATGGCCTCTCTTCCCATTGATGACCGACTAGGCCATCCTCTGCTACATATATAGCCAGAGTCACAAGTTCCACCATGTGTTTTCTTTGAATGGTGGTATACTTCCAAGGAACTATGGGGGTACTGGTTAGTTCATATTGATGTTCCTCCTATGGGGCATCAGACCCTTTCAGCTATCTGGGTACTTCCTCTAGCTCCTTCATTGGGGACTTTGTGCTCCATCCAATGGATGACTTTGAGCATCCACTACTGTATGTGCTAGGCACTGGAAGAGCCTCACAGGAGACAGCTATATCGGGCTCCTGTCAGCAGACTCTTATTGGCATCTTCCTAGTTATTGTGACCATTCTTAGCAAGGACTTCAAACAAGTTGCCAATATCAGAACTAAATGAGAAAGCAATCTATCATGTTAGATAGCACAATACAGAATACCTATCCTTAAAAGGAAAGTAATAGAACAATACTGCAGAAAAAGCGGCACAAAAGTCAACCAGAACCAAGAGCACAGAAAAACAGGTTTGATGCTTTTGTTTATTGTTAATATTACATTGTTTACAAAGACAATTTGAATATAAATTGGCAAGTACATTCAAGAGAAAATGTCAGAGTTGAGACATTTTCAAATTTTTCCTTCCTTTAAGCATAACTAAATGCATATAACCACACTTACAAGGTTTATAAGCAAAACTATTCTTTTATATGTCAAAGAAGAATGGAACCTAACATCAAAGTGAATGTAAAAAAATAAAAACTCTGTCATACACTATTAAAATCTGTACCTAAATGGAGGAGGATATTTAATCTTCCTATTTATTGTCTTCTGATTTCATACACATACAGACTTCACTCAAGCAAAATGACCTGGGCCTCCAGTGATGACTATATTGTAAGCTACAAGTGCTGCTAACAAGGTTTGAGAGCATCAGTGGTCCCAGTGAGGAAACTAGTGAACTAGTACAGATATGCAGTTAAGAAGAGAAAAGAAAGGGGAAGTTCTGGCACCCTCCTTAACCACCATTTTTGTCATCACTAGTTTTTTTTCTCAGTCAAGGGAGGTAGTTGGTTATCATTTTATATTATCAAGGATCTTTTCTGTCAGACACATTTGTACCCTGAAGTCAAATTCCTGACAGAACAGGCCATTACAGTAGATGACAGGAGATCACTTAGAATATTTGACGCAACAGAATCTAACTGTAAGAGGACATTTCCCCCACAACCTTGGAAAAATCCGTCCAAGTCAATTACAAAAGTTTGTCCAACTTAACAAGATTCTCCACTAGTTGGGAATGAGACTTGAAATGACATCTTAGAAAATGTAGTCCTATTAAAATTCTTACCCTATGGGCTGGTGAGATGGCTCAGTGGGTAAGAGCACCCGACTGCTCTTCTGAAGGTCCAGAGTTCAAATCCCAGCAACCACATGGAGGCTCACAACCATCTGTAACGAGATCTGGTGCCCTCTTCTGGAGTGCCTGAAGACAGCTACAGTGTACTTACATATAATAAATAAATAAATCTTAAAAAAAAAAAATTCTTACCCTATCCCCACTGACAAAAGACAATTACAAACAAAACAAAACAAAACAAAACAACAACAACAAAAATGTAGGCTTCCTCAGGAACTCTTCAATTGGAATAAGCACAGAACATTTGCTTTCTACAGAAAGGAAGAGAAAAATGGGCATGGGTTGGCTGGGTTGGGTGGCTAAAAGAATTAAAAGAATCTGGGAGGAGATGAGTTAGGGGAACCTGATCATAATACATTGTAAGAAAAAATATTTTAAAACAATGAAAAATAAATAATGAAAAATTTGCACAGAGAATTTTCTAAAGTATAAATTAATAGAAACTCAGTAGCAAAGATAATTTCTTATAAAATACAATATATGTATTATGTATATTGTATATATACATATATGCATATATATGTACATTTTATATATCACTTATACACATAATGTTTATATTTAAATACATTATATATACTTATATAATTATGCATATATGTACACACATATTATATATATATGTATATATATATACACTTACACATATGTATATTTATATACTTAAATGCTTTCGTCGTCTTTGTATGCTTGTTTGAATATAGGGTATTTGTCCTAGTTTGAGCTCTTTTGCTGTAATAATATACCCTGACCAATAAAAATAAACAGAAAGAAAGGGTTCATTCTGCTTACAGCTCTAGGTTATAGGCTCTTATTGTGGGGAACCTAAGGCATTATATTATTATATCTGCAGTCAAGAATGGACAAAGAATAAAGATATGGATTCTTGCTTGCTCAATTGTGGTTATGCTTAGCTAGCCTATTCCTCTTTTGTTCAGTTCAAAAATCCTTCTTGTTAATGAATGTTACCACCCACAATGACCTATGACTTCGTACATTAATTATCAAGATAATCCACCCAAGACATGCCTAAAGGTCAGTTTGCTACAGTAATTCTTCAATTGTAATTCTTGTTCCAGGTGATCCTAGATTGTGTCATGTTGCCAGTTAAAACTAAACATGAGTTCCAAGATAGCCAGAGCTGTACAGTGAGAGCCTGTCTTAAAAAACGTCCAGTCAAATAAACAAAAGAACAAAACAAAACAGCCAACACAAGCAGTACTACAGGCTACTCTTTGTAATCCTCTTAGCTCTATTATAATGCTTATGAAGATGTTTTTGGCTATACATGAGACTTATATTGAGATGGGTGGGATTTGACAAGAAGATACACAAAGCAAAACATCAAACATTGTACTTAAGAATAGAAATCTAGGAGAGACTAAATGTTAAAGAACATGTGAATATCTCTAGGAAATCTACAGTGGGAAAGAGGATCCACATTGATTCATTTGCTGAGCAGTCCCCATAAGGTACAAGGTTTGAGAGAAGATGAAAGGAGCTGAAAACTAACAACAGCACAGGGTGACAACACATCTACCAGGTGTTGGAAGCATTTGGCTTTGGAATCTTTCAGGAATGTCCATATGGAATATTTGGTTCATATCCCATGGTACTAATGGGAGCTGTTGGATGTTTAAGAGGCATGAATAATAGGGTTCCGGATATTAGATATGTGCCAATTGTGGAAGGGTGATGCAGAAACAACCTTTCTGTTCTGCTCTAGCCATGAAGTGAACATTCCTCCTCAATCCTACATACCTGATATCTAATGATGATCTCAAAAGAGATGGTAGCAATCATTGGCCTTGGTCTGACACTTTCAAATTGTATGAGCTAAGATAAATGTTCATTCATTTTAAGTTGATTACATTAAAATTTTGCTACATTAGTAAAAACATATTGACACTAGAGATAAATTAGAAAATATACTCTTTTAATACAATGGGAATATTATACTTTTGTTTTCTTTTTCACATTTCAGAGTATTTTAAGTGATGTGTATGTATATGGGAGTTACTGGGCACAAATGTGGTACCTGTGAAGGAAAGAAGTGGTTGTCTGATACCTCTGGAGTTGTAATCAAAAGCAGCAGTTAGAGATCTTACTTGTGAGCTGGGAACAGAATTGGGGACCTTTCCAAGCTTAGTGTGATCCCTTAGGTGCTGAGTCATTGTGCAATATGTTCTTTTAGCTGTTGAGTCATCTCTACAACCCTATCATTTCTTTTTATCCAGAAGTACAGACCGCAATGATTTGACCTTGTTCCTTTGTTTATATCTTTCTAAGCACTGTGGTCATGATCAGATATTTAAAGTAAAATGGGACCACTCATCTTGCTTTACTTTTGTGCCAACATTCATCCTATTCTTGTTCTCTAAATCACAGAAAAATCAAACAAGAGAATACGCAGTGATGTCACAGGATAGGGAAGGATAAAAATGATTATAGTGAAAAATAGCTTGCTGGAGGTTATTAATATTTTATGTGTGTGGTATTCTGGGAAAGATGAGGGAGAGGTATCAGGATGGTAAGAAGAGAGACTAAGCAATGAGAACTTAAAACAAAGAATTGGATGATGGAAGAGAAACCTACCAACTGAGGACTTGGATAAGTATTGCCCAGTATATGCCATAAAATACCTTATTGAAAAAAAATGACATTGTACATTTGCCACAAAGTTTCCCCACTCGGATCAGTAACAAAAAAAATATTATTTGAATTATGTTATTTGTGTTCAAGAAGAACAACAAGAAAGTCAGGATAATTTTTATATTATAGTTGCATATATGAATTCATTGCATTAGCACAAGAGCTTTACAAGAGCAAGCCAGCAAGATGAGTCAGCATTCTACAAAGCAATCTTAACTAAACTCAGAGGCTCTCGTGCACACACACATACACACATACAAGAAGCTGTGAAAGGGACAGGGATATACTGGGGGTGTCTGTGTATATGGGAGGGCAAATTGGGGTGCTTATTATCAGGTTTCATTTTCAAATGTATGAAGTTATCAAAGAATAAATCATACTTTTAAATGCATCTTTAAAACTGGCTAATTTCTTTTACTCCCCAAATAAACTCTTGGTTCACATCCGCCATCTCATCATGAAATCACCAGAGAATAAATCATAAACTGAAAATTGTGAATGCTACTGAGTTCAGTGGTCTTAGCTTCATCACAAGAATCCTACAGGGGGCATTTGACATTTCCTCTACTGACATCTATTGCCACAGTTGGTGCTGTGTATTCACCCTGGAGAAAAATGTTTCATGTAACTGAACATTGTGAGATGCAGAAACATAAGCCTAATCACAGCTCTGTTACCAGAGAGAATGGAAGTCAACTCTTCTCCTAGGAATGCTGAGCTGTTTCCCCTACTTAGGCCTATGAACTGTAACTTCTGCTCTAGGAGTAGGCTTAAACTTGAGCACACGTTAAGGGGGATATCAGCCACAAGCATCTCAGAATCATCATGATGAGCAAAGCAGATCTCTAGGCACAGCATATGGACCACAAACTGGCAGGCAGCCTGAGTTGGAGGAGGAAGGATGCCAGTGTCCTGCCGTCTTCTCCATCACTGTTGGGAAAGATTTCAGCTTTTCAGTGGTTCCACTTCCTAACCAGCTTTCCCCAGGATAAGTCAGAGCTGACACCATATGCTACAGGAACACACCACAGTATCTGAATTATTACAGCACAGCTTTCTCTTCCTAGGAAATGCAAGTTGCTTGGGCACTGTGATCATAGTGCCAGGCAGAACTGTCGGGAAGAGAGACCCTGATTTTATATTCCTTTGGCAGGCAAGGTGTGTCACACAGAGTCCATATTTTTTCTACCTGAGGCAAGAGAAGATGTTTCTAAAGATATTTTGAAACAAAATTCTGATAGAATGGTCTTGTCCTAAATGATGTTTGAGTCATAGATATTATTTGACATGAGGAGGCCACTGTAATTCTTTCAAAAAGGTTTTATTTTATTTTTTTAATATGTGTCTTTGTGTCTGCTTAGGGCTCCGTTCAAGTGTGCAGTTGCCTGTGGAAGTAAAAAGGCAAGGTTGAAACCCTTGAAGCTCGAGTGACATGTGGTTGTGCACAGCCTAACATGAGTGCTGGGAACCAAACGTATGCCCTCTCCAAGAGCAGTGAGTGTTCTAAGCTACTGAATAGTATTTCTTGCCCTTTGTATTTCTTTATATATATATCTCTAGATGGTCCATCCTTTTGTCTCAGCTCCAAACTTTGTCTCTGTAACTCCTTCCATGGGTGATTGCTTCCAATTCTAAGAAGGGGCAAAGTGTCTACACTTTGGACTTCGTTCTTCTTCAGTTTCATGTGTTTTACAAATTGGCTCTTATATCTCGGGTATACTAAGTTTCTGGGCTAATATCCACTTATCAGTGAGTACATATCATTTGAGTTCTTTTGTGATTGTGTTACCTCACTCAGGATGATGCCCTCCAGGTCCAACCATTTGCCTAGGTTGCCTCCAGGTCCAACCATTTGCCTATATATATTATGTATTTTCCCCAATTACATTTCCAATGCTATCCCCAAAAGTCCCCCATACTCTCCCCCCACTCCTCTACCCATCCATTCCCACTTTTTGGCCCTGGCGTTCCCCTGTACTGGGGCATATAAAGTTTGCATGTCCAATGGGCCTCTCTTTCCAGTGATGGCCTACTAGGCCATCTTTTGATACATATGCAGCTAGAGTCAAGAGCTCTGGGATACTGGTTAGTTCATGTTGTTGCACCTACAAGGTTGCAGATCTCTTTAGCTCCTTGGATACTTTCTCTAGCTCCTCCATTGGGGTCCCTGTGATCCATCCAATAGCTACCTGTGAGCATCCACTTTTGTGTTTGCTAGGCCCTGGCCTAGTCTCACAAGAGACAGCTATATCAGGGTCCTTTCAGCAAACGCTTGCTAGTGTATGCAATGGTGTCATCTTTTGGAGGCTAATTATGGGATGGATCCCTGGATATGGCAGTCTCTAGATGGTCCATCCTTTTGTCTCAGCTCCAAACTTTGTCTCTGTAACTCCTTCCATGGGTGATTGCTTCCAATTCTAAGAAGGGGCAAAGTGTCTACACTTTGGACTTCGTTCTTCTTCAGTTTCATGTGTTTTACAAATTGGCTCTTATATCTCGGGTATACTAAGTTTCTGGGCTAATATCCACTTATCAGTGAGTACATATCATTTGAGTTCTTTTGTGATTGTGTTACCTCACTCAGGATGATGCCCTCCAGGTCCAACCATTTGCCTAGGAATTTCATAAATTCATTCTTTTTAATAGCTGACTAGTACTCCATTGTGTAAATGTACCACATTTTTTGTATCCATTCCTCTGTTGAGGGGCATCTAGGTTCTTTCCAGCTTCTGGCTATTATAAATAAGGCTGCTATGAACATAGTGGAGCATGTGTCCTTCTTACTGGTTGGGACATCTTCTGGATATATGCCCAGGAGAGATATTGCGGGATCCTCCCCTTTGTATTTCTTTAAGCAAGAATATGGTTTTTAATTCTAGAGTTGCTCTGTGGCTATGACTGTTAGGGAAAGAGATAAAAGCAGCAGATATAATTAAATCATTCTCAAAAAGATAAATATCGTATATTTGGTACTATTTATGGTTTCTCCATTTTATACACACAAAGTCATTTTAAAAAAATATATACATATATATAGGCATCTGTATATGGACATACATACATATATAACAAGAGAAAAAGTTAAGCTGTCTATGGGGATACTGAAGATTAGCAGAAAGAAAAGAACGAGAAAAAGATGGTAGAGTATATGGAGAAGTATGATCTATATATGTTCAAAATCTTTAAAAAACATATAAAATTATGAAATTAATTTGAAAATATTTAGTTTGAAGGACTTGACCCAATGGAGATATAAATGAGTTAAACAAATGCAGCACTGACACAAAGTATCAACGTGCACTGGTGTCTTTGAGGATGTATATGCAGGTGTGATGTGACTTGTGCAGATGCTACACAGGAGCAAAAGAAACAAAAATGAATTTAATTTTAAGGAAGCAACCCTGCAACAGAGTGTGTAATAGGTTGACATTATTTCTAGAGGAAGCAGAATATTAAAAAAGTAAAAATGAGAGGTGATATATGATGGAAGTAAGGGACTACTTTATGTCCTCTATAAAATCTGTAGGCATGAATAACAACTCCTTTAGAGGAATCATACAGGAAACAGGCAACAAGTCGTGTTTCATGTACAGAAAGTGTTCCACCAGGAACTCAGAGTAGAAGACTACAAACAACTATCTGGTTTTTTATGTTTTTTTTTGTTTGTTTGTTTGTTTGTTTTTAATGTTCCTCTTATTGGTCTTCCTTCTTGAATCTGGGTGGATGTAAACACTACATTTATCAATAAAGTTTGAAGAAAATAAACAATATAGTCAGGAATTTTGTAGATTGATTTTCCTTTTTTAATTTTAGGTAAAAAGGTCTTATATAGTCTACTGTAACCTCCAATTCTACGTACATAAGGATGGCATTGAATTGCAGATCCTTCAGACACTACTTCCTGAGTGTAGAGGTCACAGGTGTATACTGCTAGGCCTGGCTTATATAGTACTTGGCATTGAACCCAAGGTTTGTATGTGTTAGCCAAGGCATGCTATCAACGGAGTCACAACTTCAGGCTGATTTCTACAGAATGATTTAAGAGCCTTGGTATTTTATTTAGAATCTTACAGAACACTTTGAAGAAGCCTGAAGGGTCCAATGAAGAAACTCAAGGCATTATGGGGAAGCAAAGAAGTTCCTCATAGCCTAAAGCTACCATCAGCTTGCCAGTTGTATGAATAACATAACTCAGAAGGAAATCTTCCTATGAAGATTGAGCTTTCTCAGGTAGTATTTCAAAGAACGCTGAGTCTTTCTTACAGACCCTACATTATGATGTTAAATCAAATTCAGGAGTATATTATTACTGTCAGGAGAGGGCATTGAATTTATGATAGCTAACACAGATGGCCAATTTGAGATACCTTGGAGACAAACTGATTAACACAAGTCACACATTTTGCACTCACACATACTCACACTCACCCACATACACTTGCATATACACTTACACTTAGACACATTCATAGTTGCATATACACATACATTTGCACATAGACATATACTACCACACACATATATCATCCACACATATATTAGCACACACAGGTGCACTCTCACACATATGCACTAACACACATATATACACTGACATGCACACAAACATAACACACACACACTGACATCCACATACACTAACACACACACAATCACTGACATACACACACACACTTACACACACAAACACTCAAAGACACTCACACTCAGTATAGATAGAACTGATCTATCTGTACTGAGACTTTGTAACCTTCTATCCCAAACCCTACTCAGACAGAACTCTGTAAATCCCTTTCAGTAATCCCTCAACATTTTTCTAAGGCAGTGGTTCTCAACCCATGGGTCACAACCACTTTGCAGTTGAATGACCTTTCCACAGGGCTCATGTAAGACCCATCTGAAGACTAGCTACTTACATTATAGTTCATAACAGTAGCAAAACTACAGTTATGAAGTAGCAATGAAATAATGCTTATAGTATGGGTCATCACAACATGAGGAACTGTATTCAAAGGTCAAGGTACTAGGAAGAATGAGAATCACTGGTCTAAGAGGTCAAGTACTCTCTATAAATCCTAGTTGAGTTTGCTTCATTCAGACCACTTTTGTGGTGGAGTAGGATATATCACAGACAAAAAGTTATCTTTACAATTTAAAAATATCAATTTCAGCTTTAAAGCCATATCCCAGTCAACCAGAATGATCACGGGGCCAAAGTTGGATCCTAGCCAGAATAGGAACTTACAAACACTTAAAGATGGTTGTGAGAAGCTGGACAAAGCTTACGGTAACAAACTTAAGATCCCAGTTATTGTCCAGCTCCTCTCCAGTTCATACTCAGCCTCTGCTAGTGGTGGCTGCGTAATATTTGCTTTCACATCTAAGTTGAGAATGGAAAGAATTTATTATTATTTATAATTATTATGTTTAATTATTATAGTTATATAGAATTTGTTTATTTTTATTCTCCAGAATAAATGAGATGAGTAAAGCATTTGACATTTTAAGACAAAGAATCTCCAAACAGATGAGTGGGAAAGAGACAAAGAGAATGGTGAACAATGTTAGTGTAGTTCAAGCCCATTGCTCTGCCTTGGTGGCCCTGGCTGATCACTGGATGACACCTATGCCTCTGCATTATGTAGAGAAGGAGCCAGCCAGCCAGCAGATGGCACAGAAGTCTGAATTTAAGCAGTGTGTCATATATATACTGAGCCTTATTAACTGGGACATATGTCTGTCATCTGTCAGACCACATGTGCACATTTATAATGAAGAAAAAAAGTGTTGTATATAAAGACATAAGTTAGGTTACCCAAACCACAGAAGTTGGGGGGGGCAAGGGAGAAAGTACAAATTCTTCATGGAAAGCATGGATATAGGGAAAAAATGGAAAAGAGAAGGAAATCAAGCGAATGGTACCTCAGTTTATTGTTTCTGTTGCTCTGATAAAATGCTCAAAAACACAAATTTCAAGAAAAGAGAGTGATTTATTTTGGTGCACAGTTTGAGTGTATAGTTCATAATAGCAAGAAACCTACAGGAGCATGAGGAGGCTGGTCCAATGGCATTCACTATCAGCAAACAGTAAAAGATAACTGTTGTCCTCAGTTCAATTTCTTCTTTGCACTTAGGCTACGACCCCAACCCATGTAGCAGTGATGCTCACATTCAGGGTGGGTCCTCATCTCAATACAGTCTTGACATTCTCTCACAAGCATGCTAGGAATGTTGTCTCCATCAATTAACAATCACAATTAATGATAACACAGGATAAACATGTAGATATGAAATCTATATCTAGCAAAAAGCATTAACATCATAAATGTTCAAAAAGAAATGACAAACAAGGGCACAGAAACAAAGAGGTAGAGGTGGCTTTAGGAGTAATTACACTGTCAGATGCAACAACAAACAAACAAAAAACAAAACACACAACAACAAAAAGCAAAAACAAAATCAGCAGTTTGAGACAAGAACTAAAGGAAGACCTTTTCTAGTTTTCTCACTGTGATAAAACACTCTGATGCCCTTTGCTGGTCACAGTGAATATACCTTGATACCTCTTATGGATCTATGGCTAGGAGCAAGGTAGGCCGGTAAATCAGCAGTGCCTTTATTCACATTCATTAGTCATGCTCTCTAGCAGTTTTTCCTACCTTGTTCATGTGAGCTTCACAAAGTCCCAGGAAAGTAACAAATGAACCCAGATTCACCAACCAGTCTCTGCTCAGAACATAGGTGACAACCTTTTGTGAAGCACAGTAGACACAGAGGGGGATATAAAACATCCCAGGCTCAAAGGCTGGAGAAATACACCCCACACTTTGTCAGAATGGTTGCAGAGCTGTCACTTTTTTGCAACTAAATAAACCACAAGGGGAATTTGCAACAAAGTGGTTAGCTGTACCAGCCCCAGAACTTTTAGGATAAAATCAGCCTTAACTGATTAATACAGCACAGCATTTTTTGTTTTTATGTTGGAGGAAAGCAATCAGGTAATTTGTCTGCTCTAACTAACATAGCAGGATTGAAGGATGAGACACCCCAGCCCACTGCCCACAAAGATAGCAGAGCAAGAATTGCCCTTAACAGAAAACTACAATTTTATTTAAACTGTCATATAGCCAAAATATCTGACCTTTCAATGTGTTTTCAAATGATGGTTACAGAGATTGTTATCAAAATGCCCCCCCCCCCCAAAAAAAAGGTCCCACCTACCTTCCACTGAAGCTCTTCTCTGTAAGGCTGACGAACTAGATAAAACTTCAGTGATATGAATGGTTGGAATGCCATGAGTACAGAGCCTAATTACCCTGAGGTATCTTTAGTCTCTTAATATCCATGAATAGCTTTCTTCTACACTTCACCTGGCAGTTTTGTGACCATTAGGTCAATCTTTTGGAATGTATAAATATATCCCCAGTTTTTCACCAATCACAGGGATAAAAATGTTGACAGATGGCATCTGAGGCCTACAGCAGAGATTTCCTGGCTTTGTTGTAACCCACTCAAGCATTTTACCCATCAATGTGCCTGAAAAGTGCCTTTATGTATAACACTTTTTGTTTCATTATTACTTTATTATATCTTTATTTGTTGTTCATCAGACTTTATCACACTGGACCATGGAATTTGGGGTAATCTAAATCTGTGTTTTCAGGCCATGGTCCATTTGACTCTAGAATAGACTTTCTTATTTGCTTTGAGGTAAAAGTTACTCCATTGTTAATAAGCTTCTGGTAGACAATAGGGCAGAGAAGAATTACAGAGTTAAGAGAAAAGAAAAATGAAGTTGAGTACATCTGTCAGCACAAAACTCGAGTTTTGCCCTGAAGGTATTTGATTTTCTTGTATGGATGTTCTGAGAATTGAAAGGAAAATCAAAGTCAGAATTCACTTAAAGAGTGAAGTCTAATAGGACTATTTTCTTGGTAAGCTGAATCCTTGAAGAAGTTACCCCCAGGCTAGGAGTCAAGCAAAGTAAAGGGTAGAATTAGTTATGTTATTGAAATGCCTGTATCATCTGCTAAATTCGATGTAGGATAGAACACTCTAGTTTAAAAAAAAAAACAAACTACCGATTCGTTTTAAAAATGCTTTGTTTAGATAGAAGATTCATCACATCACATTGAGGATAACTGGGCACAATATGTAACAGATTATATTAGAACATGTAAAAATAAATTAAAGGCATAAATGTAGTTAAAAGCCCCATAGAAGGTATAGGAATCAAAAGTAAGTAGGCATTAACTGTAGAAGTCCATAGATATCATCTAATAAACAAAGGATCAGAGCTGAGGAAACATTCAGTCCATAATGAGATTTCTTTGCAAACATGAGGACATTATTTTCAACCCTGAGATCCATACAAAATTCCCATCATGGTGGCTTGTGTTTGTAATACATTCTCTAGGGAGGTAGAGATAGGTGGATTTCTTGGGCTCACTGGCTATACAGACTGGTGATTTCCAGGTCAATGTGAGAACCTGTCTTAAAGCAGGTGGTGGGATGGGAAACTGCCACCCAAGGATGTACTGTGGCATTTATGTGAATTTTCACTTGTGTATACATGCGCACATGTGCATGCGCTCATGTGCACAAACACACACACACACACACACACACATGTATGTGTATACAAATGGATAAACACACAACAGAGATGCACACACAATGAAGGAGGTAAGATAAAAGAAAGAATTAAAGAGGTGGGGGATAAGGAAGTGAAGAAATGAAAGAAAGAAAGAAAGAAAGAAAGAAAGAAAGAAAGAAAGAAAAGGAAAGGAAAGGAAAGGAAAGGAAAGGAAAGGAAAGGAAAGGAAAGGAAAGGAAAGGAAAGGAAAGGAAAGGAAAGGAAAGGAAAGGAAAGGAAAGGAAAGGAAAGGAAAGGAAAGGAAAGGAAAGGAAAGGAAAGGAAAGGAAAGGAAAGGAAAGGAAAGGAAAGGAAAGGAAAGGAAAGGAAAGGAAAGGAAAGGAAAGGAAAGGAAAGGAAAGGAAAGGAAAGGAAAGGAAAGGAAAGGAAAGGAAAGGAAAGGAAAGGAAAGGAAAGGAAAGGAAAGGAAAGGAAAGGAAAGGAAAGGAAAGGAAAGGAAAGGAAAGGAAAGGCAAGGCAAGGCAAGGCAAGGCAAGGCAAGGCAAGGCAAGGCAAGGCAAGGCAAGGCAAGGCAAGGCAAGGCAAGACAAGACAAGACAAGACAAGACAAGACAAGACAAGACAAGACAAGACAAGACAAGACAAGACAAGACAAGAATGAACCCAGTGCAAAGGTTTCTATGGAAAATTGGGAACTGAAAATTATGCTGTATCAGGTTGAAAAATTCCAGAAAAAATATAGTTTTTACTTATCATGAATGTGCTTAGTAGTAAATTCAAGTTAGGTGAGGTATTTCTTGGTATCTATAACTATACAATTAAAAGAATTATCTAGCATTCAGCCCTAAATGAAACATACAGGAAGAGAAGCAAAAAAAAAAAATGATAGCAACTATGGTGTCATAAAAAACACATCTTAGAAATGAATCAGAGGCCTGAAGTAAAAAAGAAATGCTACATGTTGGCTCTGATGTTTAGTTTTAATCAACTTGACAAGGCTACTTGAGAAAAGAGTAACAGTCAGGGACTGTTCAGATAAGGTCTATAGTAATATCTACAGGTATTGTGTCAATTGCCTTAGTTGTGTGAAGCTTCATCCTGGTTGTAAGTGGTTTGGGGCCCAGGATTGTATAGAGTAGAGGAAGATAGCTGAGCACTAAGCATGCATTCATTCTTGGTCTGTTGATGACTGTGGTTGTGATGTAAGCAGCTGTCTCAAGCTCCTGCTGCTCCCTTGTTGTGATGGATTAGAACCTGGAGCTATGTACTACAATAAGCTCTGTCTCCCTTAACTTGCTTTTCAATAAAGCAATGTATGATACAGCCAAAGAAATGGTTAGGAAATTTCTATAACTGAAAGATGGTAATAATCTCATAATCAAGAAGTCTATATATTATATACAAAGTTACTAAGAATCCAGCATAACTAAACATATTAAATTGAAACTGACCAAGACGAAAATAAAGAACAAATAGTTTAAAAGGAAACCTGGCATCAGAAGACAGAGAAGAACAGAAAGGAAAGATGGTTTTTGAAAGACCATGGGCTAGATTTACAGTTAACTCATCAACAAAGACAAAAATGGAGACAGAGCATAAGCAAGACACGAATCCCATGCTCTAAAAAGAATGATTATAACCTAAGACTCTTCCATGTCTGTAAGAATAGAACTGAATTTTTTGGACAAGCAATTGTGAGTGAGGTACCAAGGACAGACTTTTACTAAATACCTAAAACATCCATTGATACAGAAGATAACTGATTCCAAGTACATCTGAAATATAAGAAAGAATGAAAAGCAAAAATCAAAAGAGGAAAGGTGTGTGGAGAAGCCTCCCATGTTGTGAACTGTGTGATATCTAAAGTCAGAGGTTGGCTTTGTTTTCTCTTTATAGAGCCAGACTGTGAGTATTTTAGGCTTTGTGTGCCATCTGGACTCTGTGATATTCTGCCTTAGTTGCACAGACAGCCACAGACAATTCATGGAACAAGGGTGTATTTGGCTTCCAAAAAAGTTTATTTAGGGATCTAGGCAGTGAGATATGGGCTAGCAGTCTTCAATTCCAGATATTTAACTTAAGGAATTTCCATCTCTGTCCACTTTCATTACTTGGAAACTGAGGAAGAAGAAACAAAGAAACCACCACGTGACTTCTTTCGCTCTTGTAATTTAACATATGTGAGCCTGGTATCCACGAACAAGCATGTGGAGGTCCCCTTTATAGTCACAGCTAAGACCTAGGTAGCTATCAGAAAGTGACCACTTACAACCACTTAAACATCCTAATTTTTATAGGTGCTGCATGACAAATGCTGACAGGATTTGGAATCATCTGGCAGGCAAGCTTCCAAGCGTGATTGTGAAAAATTAGTCTCTGAGCATGTCCACCCCCCAGTGGGGTGTCTTATTGCTTAGCTTGCCTTATGTGGGGAGGTCTAAATGTGGACAGCACCATTCTTTTGCTTAGGCTGATGGAGTGCATGAAAAGGAGAAAGCTACCCCAGTACAGGATTTGTAGGCCTTTCCTCCAGGAGTTTGGATACAATGAGACCAGCTTATGTAAACTCCTTTTGAGTTGAGACACTTCCCCATCAGGAAACCAATACTGAGAACTGGGAGCCAGAGTAGCCCCTTTCTCCTTTACCTTTCATTCTTTTTTTTCATTTTTTTATTAGATATTTTCTTCATTTACATTTCAAATGCTATCCCGAAAGTCCCCTATACCCTCTCCCCGCCCTGCTCCCCTTACCACCCACTCCCACTTCTTGGCCCTGGCGTTCCCCTGTACTGGGGCATATAAAGTTTGCAAGATCAAGGGGCCTCTCTTCCCAATGAAGGCCAACTAGGCCATCTTCTGCTACATATGCAGCTAGAGACATGAGCTCTGGGGGTACTGGTTAGTTCATATTGTTGTTCCAACTATAGGGTTGCAGACCCCTTCAGCTCCTTGGGTACTTTCTCTAGCTCCTCCATTGGGGGCCCTGTGTTCTTAAGGTTAACTTATCATAGCAACAGGAAAAGAAACTGAGATGTAATAGTGGATATATAATCTCAGGAAATAAAACAATTTCTATTCCGCTAAAATGAGGTTTTATCAAGTCCAGACTTCTCAGCAAGGTTTGAAGTCTCCACATTCCAGAGACTCTGAGGCCACTTCTATCTTACAATATGTTTTAACTAAAATTTTATTATGTTGTAAGACACCATGACTGGGACAATTTATTTGATACTTACAGTTCCAGAGTGTTAGGGACCATGGTGGGGAATATAGGAGCAGGCAGGTAGGCATGACATTAATAGCTGAGAACACACATCTTGCACAAGGTTGCGAGATGACTGGAAATGGCATTAGCTTTGCAAATGTAGAGGCTATTTAAACATAGAGCCTGTTGGAGATATTCTTATTGAAACCACTGTCTTCTACTCCCTAAGCCTATAGACTTGAAGCCATGTATGATTGCAAATTGCATTTAGTCCAACTTCAAAAGTCTCTAAAGTCTTTTACAGTTTCAACACTGTTTAACAGCCCAAGTTCTCTCCTGATAGCCAAGGCAATTTCTTAAATATAATCCCCTGTAAAATAAAAAAGCAAACTGCATACTTCCAACAGATAATGCCACAGAATATACATTCCTGATCCAAAATGGGGGTATGAGCACATAATGAGAAAATACTGGCCCAGAACAAGACTGAAACCCACCAAGGAAAATTCCAAATATTGTATCCTGTTATCTGATGTCAAAGAGATGCCTATATCCTTTTAACTTTCGTTGAGATAAAACACGTTTTGGGAGAGGGCATAGAGAAACCCCTTGATTTGACACACTTTTCTTGGTCTGGTTCCACTCCTATATGCAGCTCTCCTTGGCAAATACTCCATAGCTTATTATCTTCATCATCCTTAGATATCCAATATGATTCAATCTTCACTTTCACAGCTATAAGCAAAGGCCTATCAGAACATCCATTCAGGGACTCTCACCTGTCACAAGTCTGGCCTCAGTGACTCTTTCTTTCTTTCTTTCTTTCTTTCTTTCTTTCTTTCTTTCTTTCTTTCTTTCTTTCTCTCTCTCTCTCTCTCTCTCTCTCTCTCTTTCTCTCTTTCTCTCTTTCTCTCTCTCTCTCTTTCTCTCTCTCTCTCACTTTCTCACTTTCTCTTTCTCTCTCTCTCTTTCTCTCTCTTTCTTTCTTTGTTTCTTTGTTTCTTTGTTTCTTTGTTTCTTTGTTTCTTTCTTTCTTTCTTTCTTAGATATTTTCTTCATTTACATTTCAAATGCTATCCCAAAATTCCCCTATACCCTCCCTGTGCCCTGCTCCCCAACCCACCCACTCCTGCTGCTTAGAAAAGTGCCAAGAATATTTTTGTATTCTTTAAGATTCTAAAGTCATGTGGCTAATGCTGTTATTTTTGGCTGCCTTCTTGGGATGGATAGAGTCTGTCTACTTAAATTATATTTGCTTAAACTTTGATTTATTGTTGTTTTATAAGAGCTGAAAACGACTTAAGCTGTTCTCTTTTAAAAACTATGGTGTGAGGTAGGTGAGGTCTTTTGCTGAGGGCATTATCCCCTTTATTCTGTTTCATGTCAAGCTCCTCCTTATCTCCTTTGGCACAACCTTGCTTCTTTTGTTAAATTTCTTTTTTTTTTTCTTTTTTCATCAAACTACACATTTTGCATTTCTTTTTGTCTCACTTGTTCTTTTTTATTATAGACTTGCTTAAGAGTAATGGTGAATGACCATACAGCAGAGTCAATATTAAGCTGTCTTGAAATCTCCTCTGCCAATGAAGTTAGTACCGAACTTGACAAGATAGCCTCAGGTAGACTCTTAAGACAAGAACAAAAATGGAGGCACATTCTTTGCCAAATTATCACAAGAATAATCTCTAGCCCTTTGCTTCTGACACCTGTTGAATTAGCCTTCATGGTCCACATTGCTCCTAACAATATATTTTCTTCTGAATTCCCACTAGGATAGTCACTTAAACTGTTTACAGTATTTAACCAACTTTCTAATCCAAAGTGCCCAAATTTTCCACACTCCTTGAAAAAATTAACTTAGTCAATTCTGTCATAGCAATAGCCCAGAACCTGGAACCAACTACTGTCTTAGTTAATTTTCTATTGCTTTTAGAAGATATACCGACAAAAGCAAATTATAGAAGAAAAAATTTTCTGGGGACTTAGAATTTCATATAGCTGTCTCTTGTGAGACTATGCCGGGGCCTAGCAAACACAGAAGTGGATGATCACAGTCAGCTATTGGATGGATCACAGGGCTCCCAATGGAGGAGCTAGAGAAAGTATCCAAGGAACTAAAGGATCTGCAACCCTATAGGTGGAACAACATTGTGAACTGACCAGTACCCCGGAGCTCTTGACTATAGCTGCATATGTATCAAAAGATGGCCTAGTCGGCCATCACTGGAAAGAGAGGCCCATTGGACACACAAACTTTATATGCCCCAGTACAGGGGAACGCCAGGGCCAAAAATGGGAATGGGTGGGTAGGGAAGTGGGGGAGAGGGTATGGGGGACTTTTTGGGAGAGCATTGGAAATGTAATTGAGGAAAATACGTAATAAAAATAAATAAATAAAAAAAAAAGAAAAAAAAAGAATTTCAGATAACTGAGAAAATGGAAGCAGACAGGCACAGTAGTGTTAAGCTCCATCTGATCTATAGGTTGAAAACAAGGAAAACTAACTGGAATTGTCATGGGCTTTTGAAACCTCAAGGATCATACCACCCAGTGACCTACTTCCTTTAATAAGGCCATGTCTCCCAATATACTGTAATTATGTATGTCTCCTGCTGCTGCGTGGCTATGTGTGCTATCCATTTTGACATAGCACAACTTACCTAGCTGATAAGTGCTAGTATTATAAGATTCAATCCATATAACTCTTACAGTAGCAAGCAATATACCCTCATCCAGGAGAAATGGCTATGAGCTAATATAACAATTGCCTGGCATTCCCAAGAACAGTCTATCAGACATTACACCTTTGTTTTTCTTTGAATGCATTCATTGAAATGTATGTGCATATTAGTGAATTATTTGCTAAAGAAATATAAGGTATGGTTACTTTTATGTTGATCATAAAATCAATCTAAATAAAACTTAACAATTAATCAAGTAACTCATAAACATTGCTTGAGCATAATTAGAAAGAGGCAAAATAATCAAAATATTTTTGTAGAGTGATAATGGTGTTATTCTTTGGGCAATGTAACTGATTGCCTGTGTAATTTCATTTATTCCAATAGTTAAATGTAACCTTTTCTTGAACAGAAGTATGGAAAACATGGGAAGGGATGCAAAAAACAAAGGAAATTTTTAACCAAAACTGCACTTTTATATAATCTAAATATCTTTTTAATTGGTTCAAGTTAATAATCATATATACATATCACAAAACTGGGTGTTAATTAGCTACTAGTCCCTTACAATTATTTTTAACTTTAAAATATTTAAAACATAATTCTAAAAATTACCATTCATAGACTTGATATGTTGAACATCCAACGTTCTGCTTAGGTAAACTTTAATAAGCATTGTGCTAAAATAAAAGCTATTTGTTTATGCCTGTCTACACTCTAATACATTCCCCTTATTCATTAATTTAAAACACATAATGAAACTATTAGTGTGACTGTACTTCCCTCTAATTCCTTTTAAGCAATTGACTTCAAGGCAGCTTTTACAATATTTGCCTAAACCTTTTCACTTAATAATGAATTTCTAACTATGATATCTTGGTGAGATTATAGTATAATTTTCCTCTATTGCTTAGTTCAAGAATATTTAATATTTTCATATATTACTGAGTTAATGTAATATTGACTTGCAAAAAGTAAAGTCATTTGGAGTTCATTTGAATGTCACATATAGTTATCTATATGTTTCATTATAATTTATCCCTACTTAAAATACACTGCACGTTACCTTTATGTGTTTTGGGTGTCCTAAACTCTAATCCTATTCCATCATGTAGGGGATGGTGCTGAAGTTTTACAAGGGAATTCAACAAGCCAAAATTCCAGCCTGTGTGTATGTGGGGAACTGAGGAGGGCCCACCTCCAGTTAATGAGTTCTTGCTTTGGTATGAGCACTGAGAAGTTTCTCACTATCAAGAAAATAAACTTGTGATCAAATGAGGAATAATAATTGGACTTGATATGCCTTTTTAATAAAAATAATATGATATTGAGAGAGTAGCATGTTGTTGGAAGGAGGAAATGTGAGGACATGGGTATTATGAGATTCTCAAAGTAGAATTTTGGTTTGACTCCTGTTTAAGGGGATATATGTGTGTGTATATATATATATATATATATATTCAGAGAAGCTTTAAGAGAAACTACCTGAAAAGCTATATTGGCCAATTGTAAACATGAACAGTTTTAAAATCCACATCAAACCTTCACACATGAACAAAATGTAAGTAATATACATTTTGATAATGCTCTTTCTAATTTATAAAAATGAGTTGAATGACCAAGTACTCATTAGGAAGAACAGAGAAGAATGTCCCCCATCTTTGCTGTGAGGAGAATATTGTGTACTCTTCAGAATGAATTAGATTGATGTCTTTCAACATAGGTTAAATGCAGAATAATGAACTGGAGATACAATGCATACAGTAAAGTTCTTGATTTGCATGCGTGATGACTTGGGTTAAATCTTTAGTGCTCACATAAAATAGCTAAGAGTGTTGGAGGACACTTGTAAATGCCAATGCTGTGGAGGCAGAGGCAGGTAGATCCATGGGGCTCACCTATTCACTTGTCAACCAGAATAGTCTGTTGTGTTGCAGTCCAATGGTAAAATTTATCTTAGGGAAAGTCTAAAAGGAAATGTGAACAGTATCTGAGGAACAACACCCAAGGTAACCCTCTGGCCTTCATGGGGAGACATGCATCCTTCCATATACACCACACATGTTTGAACACATGTCCACATACATGTGTACACTCACACACACTCCATGTAAACACACAAACACACACATACACACACACACACATGCATGTGCACATGCACAACAGAAGAAATAATACTTGTTAGAATTTCATATCAACTTAGATACTCTGAATAATGATTGAATAATTCCATCACAGGTAACGCAGAAAGCAGATTGTGACTACATGGCTTGTGCTTACTTCAGTGTGGGGTAGAAAGGGTTGCCTAAGAAAGAAGAACAATCCTATTCTCCACCTTTCATCCCAGCTCAAAGATGAACAAAACTCAGCAGCTTCACCATGGTTTCAAAGCTGTAAGATTGTAAGAAGCTCAGGAATGATTTAGAAACCCAAATTAAATGTCATAGTATAGATAGCAACTGACAAACATATTTATAAAAGTGTTTATGAAAGAGATGACTTTGGCAAAATTGTGGCTAGTAACACTTCAGAGGGTTAATGTTTGAAGACTTTGGACTAAATTTAAAACTGACTCAACGGGGCATCCTTCAAAGTGCTCAGCCTGGGACTTCTGTGGGTTCTTCTGCACTGATTGTGCTTTTCATTAAAGAGCCATTTGGAGACTTTGGCTCTTGCTTGCAGCTGGCAAGCATGAACAAGTAGCAGTTCTTGAAAAGGAGCTCTGCTTTGATTTCCAATGACCTCTAAGAAAGAGGACTCGTGGACAAGTCTGTGCTGGAAGTAAACACCATAGTCCACTACACTCCCTCTTTTTTTTTTTCAGACAATTTTACTCATTGATTTAGCCTGACCTGCTGGCCAGCAAGTCCTACAGATCCACCTGACTCTAAGTCCCAAGCACCAAGATTTCAGGCACACACCATCTAATCCTCTTCTGTGAGCTTAAATTACACATGTCCTTCCATGAAACTTAAAAGCAGTAATGGTCTCCTTGTCTGTTCAGGGCCATTGTCAAAGTTTCAAATGGAACTGTTTTTACCTTAATCACTCTTAGTGTTGGCCTGTATTCCACAGTGGGCAGGATCCTAAGTCAACAGCAAATAACTATGAAGTTCATGTGCATTAGAGAGTTCCTGTGGTGAACTCACAGGAATGAATTTTCATTTGGACTCTAGCTGAGGTGTTGAATACACTGGTGTGTGTGTGTGTGTGTGTGTGTGTGTGTGTGTGTGTGTGTGTGTGCATGTGTGTGTTCATGTATTAAATGAAAGGGGGATGACATAGAAGTCCCATAGTTGATTTCAGTTGAAGATAACTTTAGAGAACAGTTAATATTCTCCTTGTGCCTCTTTCCTTAAGTCTTTAAATTTGGTATATAAAAGACTAGGGAATTTCGGGCAGACGATAATCATTAATGGGATAATCATTAATGGAGCAGACAAGTCAGGAAATTTACACTTACTATTATTGTATCTAAAAGAAAATATCTAATATAATTTCACGTTTCATACATTCATGCTTATTCATTACTAATAAGACCTTGCACCTTCCTTTGTCATTGGGGTAATTTGGGAATTTTATACTCTTCAAATGATCTTCCTGCAGAGATACCTTTTGCTATTTGCTGCTTTTGATATAACTGTATAATTCTGCCTATGATATATGTATACATTTAAACAGTTTTAAGTCAACAATAGCGCCAAAACATGCTTTTATGAGAATAAGAACAGTGTCAGAAAGGCAGGCTAGCAGGCTAAGTGTGTAAACACTAGTTCCATGCTGCTGTTTCAAAGGCACAGATGAATATAAAGCTACTATACCCTCATCCAGTACACACACACACACACACACACACACACACACACACACACACACATGCAGCCCAAATCACTCGAGACAACAAAGAATGGCTTCTATGAATAAAATATAAACCAAGATTGTTTCTTTTAAGAGAAAAGACATATCTATGCTAAATCATAAAACCCATTTCTAGACTGTTCTTTGTAGCAGTGTGGCTTGTCTGCTTAGCTTAGTCTGGCTGTCACCCTTTTCCATGGGCCTGTGGTTGAGATATCATCAGGTGA
This sequence comes from Mus caroli, assembly GCF_978045245.1. Taxonomy (NCBI): domain Eukaryota; kingdom Metazoa; phylum Chordata; class Mammalia; order Rodentia; family Muridae; genus Mus; species Mus caroli. The sequence goes on from NW_028227256.1 coordinate 120,760,180, forward strand.
TGTATGTGCTTTTAGAGAAACAGTGGGAAAGGAGGACATCTGTGTATTTCTGTTTACTCTGAATTCCTGGGTTATATCTATCCTCCCTTCAGACCATTGCTGATTCCAAAATGTCTCCTTCTTTGTATTCTATCTACTGTCTTTCCATAAATCAGATTGTTATCCCAACCCTGGGCTCATTTTCCTCATTTGTAAGAGTAACCCAACTTTATGTAATATTTCTCTCTGGCCCTGCTTCAGTAAGACCAATGATGACATAGAATGATTTGAAGACCCTATCTTCTGCTTAGGTGATAGAAACAAAGTGGGGACTTCTGGATGGCTCCTAGACTATTTTAACAGAATCCTTAGACCATGAGATCCTTACTGCTAGGTGCCATCTCAGTAGAGAAATGAGCACATCACTCTCATAATCTGATGGTGCTGAGCTTCAACCTCAAAGCCAACATGTGGCTTTTATGGTTGAGAAGATGGCTCAGTCGATGAAGATGAAGTGCTTTCTGTGCAACCACATGGACTTGCATTTGATCCACAGTTATTCCTGTGAAAAAATCAAGATATGGTTACATAGGCTTATATTCCTCTCACTGGGTACATAGAGATAGAAGGATACCTAAAGCTCATGGACCAGGAAGATTGAGTGAGTACTTGGTGAGTTCCAGAAGAATGAGAGACCCTGTCAAAAATAAGGACTCTGGCTCCTGATCAACAACACCTGAATTCAACCATTAGCAGTCACACAAACACACACACACACACACACACACACACACACACTGGCTGGGAGGCAGAAAAACAGACAGACATATGAGAGAGGAAGGGAGAGAGAGAGAGAGAGAGAGAGAGAGAGAGAGAGAGAGAGAGAGAGAGAGAGAGAGAGAGAGAGAGCGCTATGTTTCTTTCTTGTGCTCTACCTCATCCCCACTTGCCTCCCTCACTATTATGCTTCCTGACAGCTCACTACTTAGCACTAAATCAAGGAAGGATGAGGATAAAGAAGAAAGAAAAAGACAAAGTAAATAGAACACAGGATAAGAAAAAATTCTTCAGGCTTAGGAACATGGAACAATTATACAGAGAAAAGCTTATTTATTGAAAGAATGAACCGAGTCCTGCTGATTCTTTGAGGAGTAAGGCCATTATAAGTTCCTAAGGTAGGATTTAATTGGCAGGCAGACAATGGCATAAATATTGATTCATTAATCATTTTCTATTTATGAATAGAAAATAGACATTTAATTGCAAATTTAGAAAAGTAACCTTTGTCTTTCATAAATATTAATTTTCAAAATACTTAGAAGATTATTGGCATTGATGGGGCAAACTTGTTTTTGACAATCTGCAAATTTCATGCCTGAAGCCAGATAAACATTTCTATTAGATAAAAGCTTAAGTTCACTGATAAATTAATTTGAGAAAACTCCAAGTTCTGTAAGACATTTGTTTTTTTGTTGTTGTTGTTTTTGTTTTTTGTTTTTTGTTTTTTTTTTTTTTGAAACTCAGGAAGGCAAAGAGAACTAGTCATCAGATATCAACAATTCTCAATTTGGAAAGATTTAATTAGCAAATTAATCTGTCTATGTTTATTTTTATAGTTAGTATTCTTAGACTAAAAGAACTCAAATGCTGTAAATAATGGTTATGCTTTTTTTCTTATGATCATAATTTTTTTAACTATATGATGGCCACTTTTATGGGAAACACTGATTATTATGCTAATACAAGTGCCCAATCAATGATACCTTATACCCATCACTTGAATGTGGGAATAAAACATCAACTAGGGTTTTTTTTTTCACAGTTGTAATTTATCATACGTGAATTAGCTTATGTGTCTTGACATAGTACTAGATAAGATATCACATTTTAAAAGAGTAATCTTGGCATTCTCTTTAATAATTCTCTGCATATATTTATTCTGAAAATTAAACATGGTAATAGTCTCTCATACTTTTCAGTTTCCTTTAAAAATGAAAAAACAACTATGTTCTAAACAAGTGAAATCCAGAGTTTGCTTCTTTGCAATGTCTAGGTATCAGACAGTGTGTCAAGAAATAATGGCTGGCATTTGCATAGCTGACAAGCAAAGTCCACAATCCAAAGCGATGTACAAATCACATTTGCATAAAAGGCTACCTCTTATCACCACATCATATTTTTCTCATTATGCTTTCATGAACCCATGGGGTTCCATTGTGTGTATTTTAAGGCATAAACATTTTAACCGAACACATTGCAGTAACGAAAACCTCACAGTCCTGGTTAAGTTCAAATCAATATCATTAACTTTAAGCATTTTATAAACATATGCACTAAATTTTCTTTTACATTTTCTTCAATTTTGACTTTGTTTCTGTCTTTAGGTAGTTAGTTCTATAGGTTTGGGACCTGAATGGAGACAGCTTATCATGGAAAGGACTGCATGTTGTAGCAAACCTCAAGCTTAATGTCAGGACACAGAGAGAGGAAGACCAAGTTCACAAAACCGTGGCCATTTGCATCTACAAATGGTCTGTAAATATTCTGGTAGGTTAAACTTCTTGAAGTTTACACCACTCGAAACAGCACCATGATGAAGACTGACATCTCTTTTACTCTAGAAAGTCTGTTCTTTAATTATGTGTGTCAGTGTGTATGTTCACATATGATACAGTGTCCATAGAAACCAGAAGGAATCGGATGTCCTAAGCTGGAGTTACAGAGAGTTGAGCCACTTAATGTGAGTACCACCAAAGACACTTAGGGCCTCTTAACTGCCGAGTCATCTCTCTAGCCTCTGCAATTAGTCTTAAAGCATACACTCAAAGTAAACCAAACAAAACAGCAATAAAACCAGAAAAGAAAACAAATCAGAGACAAATAATTGTATTAAAATGAATGGTTCTTGCACAGCAAAAGCAATCTCACTGAAGAGCAGACAGATAAAATAAATCATTTGCCAACTAGACATGTGATGAATGTTTAATATATGTAGTTGTACATATGCATATATGTGAAGCTCAATTTGATAACAAGAAGCACATATAACTAAAATATGTAGAGGTGTTAATACACATTTTATTACAAAAGGCATATTAGTGGATAAGTTATATGAAAAATAATAAATATCAAGAATCATAAGAGAAATGCAAACCAAAATAAGGAACTATTACCTCATAATAAGAGTGTCTACTTTCAGTGGACAAATGGAAGTTCTGGAGAGATGGCTCCATTGGTAAAGGACCATGTAAGGACAGAATCCATATATAAATCAGCACTTACCTGTAACCCAAGATCTGGGGAGGCAGAATCATGAGAAACACAGGGGATTACCAGGTAATCAGTACAGCCAAATCAGTAAGATGGAAATTTAGTGAGAAATCCAATCTCAGAATAAAGATGGAGAACGTTGAAGAAGGACAATTGGCATTAACCTCCTCCATATGCATGCATATACACTTTCACAAACACAAACATATATATGTCTCTCACATATACTCACTAAAAAAAGTGCAAACATTAACATATAATGGTAAGAATGTGAAGGGGAAAACATCACATGCTACTGCTTGGAATTTAAATTTTCATACCCAATAAGTAATATAGTACTAAATTTCAAGCCCTGGGAGCTGCCTATTTAACACAGCAAAGTGAACCTGGCTTCCAGATTCTGGAAGCATCCCTCAGTTCCTACCTGTTACAGGGCAAGACTGGAATATCCTAGTCTCTACACTGAACTCTCCAGCCCAAAGTTGGGGCTGCCTTTTCTCTAGAATATCTTCTGTATATTATCCAGGCATTTTGGTTACTTGCTCTTTTCTTCCTTTCTTTTCTTAGGGCTGAACCTGGCTTCCCCTATCCCTCCGCCTTTGCACCCCCTTCTTACATATGGCTCAGCTCAGTCATATTCATGTCCACTCTGGAATTTCCCAGATATCCCTGTCTCTGCCCATACTCTCCCTCTTCTCTACAACAAATTATCTCCTCCATCATACCCTGGAGCAGTCATGGTCTTTCTTTTTAAACAGAATATGGGTTCCTTAAAAGAATTAAAATGTGTAGTATTGTGCAACAGAAAATTCCCTTTAATGGCATATAGTCAATAGAAATGAAATGTCTGGGTGCAATCTCAGTCTCTTGTTCACTGTAACATTATTTGCTACAAATAACCAAAGATATGCAATTCACCCAAATATGCATTGATGGAGAAATAGATGAAGCTTGTGATACGCTTATATCACACACATACACACACACACACACACACACACACACACACACACACCACATAGTCCTGGAATATCTTTCATTTGAAAAGAACTATATTATTTGATATGTCATGGATCAAACAGAAAGATACACTAAAAGAAGTAAAAAAGAGATAGTAAACGCTGCATGATTTCACTCTCCTGTACAGTTCAACATAGTTTTGCTCAAAGAAGAAAAGAAAATGACAGAGACCAAAATCGACAAAGTGTTGGAAATTGGCAGTCATTGATTCAGGAGCAGAAAGTGTCAATTGTGTGTTAGGAAGAGCTAGCATGTTAACTGTAATAAATAAGTTGTAAAGGTGATAGTGTTGCCTGCTTTTAATACCAGCACTGGGGAAGCAGAGGCAGGTAGATTTCTGAGTTTGAGGTTGGTTTACAGATTGAGTTCCAGAACAGTCAAGGATACATAGGGAAAGCCTGACTTGAAAAACCAAAAAATAGAAAAGTAGATAGATTATAGGCAGATGGACAGAAAGACAAATAGAGATACATAGATCAATAGTAAATAAGATTATTAAATTTTTAGAATGTGCTAGAACAATAGACTTAAACTGTTATTAATGGATAAATAGAAACAAAGGAACACTGTGAGGTATTGGATATGTTTATTTCGTTGATTATAATATTAATGTCATAATATGATTATCAAAATATCATAGTTGAGCTAAATATGTGTTCCAGTTTGTAGAGTGTCGATTGTGAACAAAGCCTGGGGTATAATCTCCAACCACAAAAACATCACTATACTCCTGGAGTCTAAGAGACCAAATATCATTCCATGCTAATTAACATATTACAAACAGCCTTGGATACATGAAAACTTGTCTACCTCTCCTTCTCCATCTCTGTCTCTGAATCTGTATCTGTCTCTGTCTCTGTCTCTGTCTCCCTTTCCCTCTCCCTCTCTGTTCCCCTTTCCATCTCCCTCCCTTTCTCTCTCTCTCTCTCTCTCTCTCTCTCTCTCTCTATATATATATATATATATATATATATATATATCAATAAGAGGTGCATTGTTCATGCTAAGTACATCCTCTTTCCTGATCTATATCCCTGTTGTGAATGTGAACATTTTTTAAAATGATATCATAACTCAATAAAGCTAGGAAATATTTTAAAGTTGTGTTCTTTTATTATTTTCTCCCTTATTAATCATTACAGCTTGAATATACAATAATATCACAGAGCAGTAAGCCACATGTAATTACCCAGTAAAATAAAAAATATTAGGAACAAGGGTGGTAATTTAGTATCACTTAGCCAACTACTGTATGTTTCTTTATCATTTTGCTGTTACTATTTACTTGAAGGTTAACTTTTAATATAAAACCTTCTTGGCTGTAGAGATGACTCAACAGTTAAGAGTGTGTACTGCTCTTGCTGAGGACCTGAGTTTGTTTTCCAGAACTTACATTGTGCAGAATTGTTGTTCATAACTGCAAACGAACTCTGTCTTAATCAGTGCTCTATTGCTGTGCAGAAACACTAAGACCAAGAAAACTCTTAAAAGAGTAAGCATTTAATTGGGTCTTTCTTAAAGTTTCAGAGGTTTAGTCCATTTTAATCATAGTGGGGACATGGCAGGACTCAGCAGACATGGTATTGGAGAGGTAGCTGAGAATTGTACATCCAGAGCCACAGGGAGCAGAGGAGAATAACACTGGACCTAGCTTGAGTTATTGAAACCCCAAAGCCTATCCCCAGTGACACAATTTCTTCAACAAGGACACGCCCATTCCAGCACAGCCACACTATCCTTCCTAAACAGTGTTACTCTCTAATGACTAAACATTCAAACATCTGAGCCTATGGGGGTAATTCTTACTCAGGCTTCTATACCATCTCTAATTTTTCTGATTGGCTCTTGGAATCTCTATAGGCACTTACACTCACATGCACACACTTTTACATTGATATACTCAAAATTAAATAAAATAAATATTTTAAATTATTTGGCAAGTGTCCTTTTAAACCAATTGTGAATGTGTATATGGATATTAGATCCTTGAGATGCATTTGTGTTTTACTTTCTATGTACTTTATATGATTCCTGACATGCTACATATCTTGACTATAAATCTACTCATGAAATAATGCATAGACATATAGAGATAAATTAGGGTAAATATATTCATTTGTAAATTATGCACTTGTCAGCTTCCTATACACGTGTTATTTGTTCCCAGAAAGTCAATAGTTTACAGAACACTGAAAAAATAATTGTGCACATACAATTATACAGTGTGAGTGTGTTTGTGTGGTGTGTGTGTGTAATGCACATTTGTTTGTTTCTTCAACTATGCATGAACTCATGTATGCATACGAAAACTTGATGTTGCTTTAATCACTCTCCACTTTATTTGTTAAGGGAGGGTCCTTCACTGAGCACAGAGCTCACCATTTCCACCTAGTCTATCTAGATATCTTTGTCTTTCTCTGAAACCTACAGGCTTGCATTGCAGGAAGCTGCCATGCCCATCATGTTCTTCCATGGAAACTGTGTATAGCAAGTCCCATCCTAAAGCCTTGAAATGCAAAAATAAAAGTATACTCTGAACACATTTATATGTTTTTTATCTGTAATATTAATATAATGTCATTTTAATTTTTATTTTTGTTGGTTTTGTTCTTATTGCTCTTTGCATTGCTAGACATTGATCCCTGGGCTTTGTATGTTATACGAAACATTCTACAATTGCTATATCCCTATGTAATGAATCCTTAGATGTAATGTCAATATTATATCATGCTACTATATGTAGTTTCTGCTTTGTAATATTTACATATGCTGCTTTTAATCACAGGAAATAATTATGCCACCTGTCATGACACATCATTTCGTGTTTCAAATACATCTGAATACTTTATCGTTTATGTACCATTTTAATTAAGTCACTGTTCAGATCCAGGAACTTCAGAGTGAAATGCATAGATGTGAAAGTACACAAATTAACCTACATTAAGATAAAACAATTAACCACCAAACAAACTCAAGTAGTACTAATTAATTTAGTGTTTTTAAAACATTTTGGTTTCTTTTGATGCAGGATTTCAATGTATAGCACTGGCAGGTCTAGACCTTTCTACATAGATTAACGAGATCTCAATTAAAGATATGTACTACAACATTTGGCTGATTTGGAAATTTTGGCATTACATATTTCAATGAAAACTAAAAGATCAGATGTGTAATATTAATTAGAAAGTGAAGTAGAAATTGGTCCAAATGAAGAAATCCATCTCATAACTTTAACTCATTATGTTTTAAAATTACTAAAAGGTGGAAAGAGCCAGAAAAATACAATGGAAGGTGAGAGAATGTGAGAACAGACTTTGTTAGTATGAGTAAGCCCATTCACAAGAAACACATGCTTACCACATACATACACACACTGTCAGATGCACACATTGATACTCACATTAACATGCACACTCTCTCTCTCTCTCTCTCTCTATATATATATATATATATATATATATATATATATATATATACACACACATACACATATATATGTACATATACACACATATATGTATGTACATATATATATATATATATATATATACACACACACACGCACAAACATTGACAGTCATACTTACAAACAAGCCTATACACGCATACATACATATACATACACACCAATACATAATGACACCTTTAAAATAATCACAGGGAAGATAAATGCCATTAGCATAGAAATCATTTAGAGGAAATGGTAAATCAGAAGCTACTGCTAAAAAGGGAACTTAAAAGTAATATGAAGAAATAAATGTAAATATCTGAACTTAGGTTTTCAGATGTCTTTATTCAGGTTCAATAGTACAGATATCTCGAGAAAAGGCATGGATACTAAGAATGTTCAGCCTCTGTGGTTCTTTACCAGATTAGTTATTATATCAGACCACCTGATACTTATATATATCATCTTGATGCATAGCAAACCATTGCTGTTTAAACATTTGATTTTAACTCCTAATTAATATGGGTACTTGATTACGAGGCTGAAACAAGGAACAGATAAAGTTACAAAAATAACTGGTGAACTCATAAATGAATACTTTCTTGAATTTATAATATAAATATGTAACATAGCTATGTGATACGTTATAAAACACTGAGATGATATTATATGAAGAGGAAACCAGTAAAATGCCAACACAAAGACTGACTGGATAGACTGGAACAGGGAAAGCATATAGGAAAAGTGTGTGTTTGAGATATTTTTATAATATATACTAATAAATCTCTTTAACATTCTAAATAATCATATTTTATATACACCTAGATATATGGATATACAACTGTTTAATGAATTGTATAATGATAAAATGATCAGAAGTCGAAAAAGTAAGAAAGACAATGGAGTTCAGGAAAATAAAATAAATTAATCATAAGGAAGAAAATATAAAATTCTCCAGGAAGAAGACTGTCAAATAACCTACATGTAATTATAGATCAGATTTCCTATTATCCAAAATAAAATTTATTAAAAGATGAAAAAATTAAATTAATAACAATCTCAAACTTATTTTGATGTTATGTGAATATGAGAAAATGTGAAAATAAAATAGTAGGAAAAGCATATTGTGCAAATTTTATTACAAAGGAAGCCTTGTATCAACACCAAGGAACTCTTTGTTCTATTGGAAGGCAAAAATTATGAATAGGACAGACTAATGGTATATTCTACTTAACAAACCTAAAATCATAAAGTGTAATACAGGACTCCGCCGAACTTAGGAACTTAGTCTGCACAGGTAAGAGTGTGCACCACAGAAGCAGACAGCTTCTGGGACGGGCGGGAGCCACAGAGCCGCTGAGGCAGCACCCTTTTCCTGGGCGCAGACATCCAGACACCCTCCCAGCCAGGGGGGAGGACAGGAGTCAGCCCAGCATGGGAGCCCTCTGCCTCAGGAGCAGGGAGCACCATCTTGGTTCCAGGACTCCACCGAAATCAGGAACTTAGTCTGCACAGGTGAGAGTGTGCACCACAGAAGCAGACAGCTTCTGTGACCTGCCAAAGCAACACAGCATCTGGGAAAGGTCCTTTTTTGGGCCTTCTTCTTCTGCCAGGAGGAGGTCCAAACACCAGATATCTGTGCACCTTCCCTGTAAGAGGAGAGCTTGCCAGCATAGAGTGCTCTAACCACTGAAATTCAGAGGAGAGAGCCTGTCTCCCAGGTCTGCTGATAGACAGTAATCAGAATCACCAGAAGAACAATCTCTAAACAGAGACAACTATAACAACTCCAGAGATTACCAGATGGCGAAAGGTAAACGTAAGAATCTTACTAACAGAAACCAAGACCACTCACCATCATCAGAACCCAGCACTCCCACTTCGCCCAGTCCAGGGCACCCCAACACACCCGAAAACTAGACCTGGATTTAAAAGCATATCTCATGATGATGGTAGAGGACATCAAGAAGGACTTTAATAACTCACTTAAAAAAATACAGGAGAACACTGCTAAACAAGTAGAAGACATTAAAGAGGAAGCACAAAAATCCCTTAAAGAATTGCAGGAAAACACAACCAAACAGGTGATGGAATTGAATAAAACCATCCAAGACCTAAAAAGGGAAGTAGACACAATAAAGAAAACCCAAAGTGAGGCAACGCTGGAGATAGAAACCCTAGGAAAGAAATCTAGAACCATAGATGCAAGCATCAGCAACAAAATACAAGAGATGGAAGAGAGAATCTCAGGTGCAGAAGATTCCATAGAGAACATCGGCACAACAATCAAAGAAAATGGAAAATGCAAAAAGATCCTAACTCAAAACATCCAGGAAATCCAGGACACAATGAGAAGTCCAAACCTACAGATAATAGGAGTGGATGAGAATGAAGATTTTCAACTCAAAGGACCAGCAAACATCTTCAACAAAATTATAGAAGAAAACTTCCCAAATCTAAAGAAAGAGATGCCCATGAACATACAAGAAGCCTACAGAACTCCAAATAGACTGGACCAGAAAAGAAATTACTCCCAACACATAATAATCAGAACAATAAATGCACTAAATAAAGATAGAATACTAAAAGCAGTAAGAGAAAAAGGCCAAGTAACATATAAAGGCAAGCCTATCAGAATTACACCAGATTTTTCACCAGAGACTATGAAAGCCAGAAGATCCTGGACGGATGTTATACAGACACTAAAAGAACACAAACTCCAGCCCAGGCTACTATACCCAGCCAAACTCTTAATTAACATAGATGGAGAAACCAAAGTATTCCATGACAAAACCAAATTCACACATTATCTTTCCACAAATCCAGGCCTTCAAAGGATAATAACAGAAAAAAAAAAATACAAGGACAGAAACCACGCCCTAGAAACAACAAGAAGGTAATCCCTCAACAAACCTAAAAGAAGACAGCCACAAGAACAGAATGCCAACTTTAACAACAAAAATAACAGGAAGGAACAACTACTTTTCCTTAATATCTCTTAATATCAATGGACTCAACTACCCAATAAAAAGACATAGACTAACAAACTGGCTACACAAACAAGACCCAACATTTTGCTGCTTAGAGGAAACTCATCTCAGAGAAAAAGATAGACACTACCTCAGAATGAAAGGCTGGAAAACAATTTTCCAAGCAAATGGTATGAAGAAACAAGCTGGAGTAGCCATTCTAATATCTGATAAGATTGACTTCCAACCCAAAGTCATCAAACAAGACAGGAAGGGGCACTTCATACACATAAAAGGTGAAATCCTCCAAGAGGAACTATCAATTCTGAATATCTATGCTCCAAATACAAAGGCAGCCACATTCATTAAAGAAACTTTAATAAAGCTCAAAGCACACATTGTACCTCTCACAATAATAGGGGGAGACTTCAACACACCACTTTCACCAATGGACAGATCATGGAAACAGAAACTAAACAGGGACACAGTGAAACTAACAGAAGTTATTAATCAAATGGATCTGGCAGATATCTACAGAACATTCTATCCTAAAAAAAAAAAGGATATACCTTCTTCTCAGCACCTCATGGTACCTTCTCCAAAATTGACCACATAATTGGTCACAAAACAGGCCTCAACAGATACAAAAATATTGAAATTGTCCCATGCATCCTATCAGATCACCATGGACTAAGGCTGATCTTCAATAATAAAATAAATAATAGAAAGCCAACATTCACATGGAAACTGAACAACACGCTTCTCAACGATACGTTGGTCAAGGAAGGAATGAAGAAAGAAATTAAGGACTTTTTAGAGTTCAATGAAAATAAAGCCACAGCATACCCAAACTTATGGGACTCAATGAAAGCATTTCTAAGAGGAAAACTCATAGCTCTGTGTGCCTCCAAAAAGAAACTAGAGAGAGCACACATTAGCAGCTTGACAACACACCTAAAAGCACTAGAACAAAAGGAAGCAAATTCACCCAAGAGGAGTAGAGGGCAGGAAATAATCAAACTCAGGGGTGAAATCAACCAAGTGGAAACAAGAAGAACTATTCAAAGAATCAACCAATCAAGGAGCTGGTTCTTTGAGAAAATCAACAAGATAGATAAACCCTTAGCCAGACTCACTAGAGGGCACAGGGAAAGCATTCTAATTAACAAAATCAGAAATGAAAAAGGAGACATAACAACAGATCCTGAAGAAATCCAAAACACAATCAGATCCTTCTACAAAAGGCTATACTCAACAAAATTGGAGAACCTGGATGAAATGGAGAAGTTTCTAGACAGATACCAGGTACCAAAGTTGAATCAAGATCAGGTTAATGATCTAAACAGCGCTATATCCCCCAAAGAAATAGAAGCAGTCATTAATAGTTTCCCAACCAAAAAAAGCCCAGGACCAGATGGGTTTAGTGCAGAGTTCTATCAGAACTTCAAAGAAGTCCTAATCCCAGTTCTTCACAAGTTATTCCACAAAATAGAAACAGAAGGTACTCTACCCAACTCATTCTATGAAGCCACAATTACTCTGATACCTAAACCACAAAAAGATCCAACAAAGATAGAGAACTTCAGACCAATTTCCCTTATGAATATTGATGCAAAAATCCTCAATAAAGTTCTTGCTAACCGAATCCAAGAACACACCAAAACAATCATCCATCCTGGCCAATTAGGTTTCATTCCAGAGATGCAGGGATGGTTCAATATATGGAAATCCATCAATGTAATCCAGTATATAAACAAACTCAAAGACCAAGACCACATGATCATCTCCTTAGATGCTGAGAAAGCATTTGACAAGATCCAACACCCATTCATGATAAAAGTATTGGAAAGATCAGGAATTCAAGGCCCATACCTAAACATGATAAAAGCAATCTACAGCAAACCAGTAGCCAACATCAAAGTAAATGGTGAGAAGCTTGAAGCAATCCCACTAAAATCAGGGACTAGACAAGGCTGTCCACTCTCTCCATACCTATTCAACATTGTACTTGAAGTCCTAGCCAGAGCAATTCGACAACAAAAGGAGATCAAAGGGATACAAATTGGAAAAGATGAAGTCAAAATATCACTTTTTGCAGATGATATGATAGTATATATAAATGACCCTAAAAATTCCACCAGAGAACTCCTAAACCTGATATACAGCTTCGTTGAAGTAGCTGGATATAAAATTAACTCAAACAAGTCAATGGCCTTTCTGTACACAAAGAATAAACAGGCTGAGAAAGAAATTAGGGAAATAATACCCTTCTCAATAGTCACAAATAATATAAAATTTCTTGGAGTGACTCTAACTAAGGAAGTGAAAGATCTGTATAATAAAAACTTCAAGTCTCTGAAGAAAGAAATTAAAGAAGATCTCAGAAGATGGAAAGATCTCCCATGCTCATGGATTGACAGGATCAACATTGTAAAAATGGCTATCTTGCCAAAAGCAATCTCCAGATTCAATGCAAACCCCATCAAAATTCCAACTCAATTCTTCAACGAATTAGAAAGTGCAATCTGCAAATTCATCTGGAATAATAAAAAACCTAGGATAGCATAAACTCTTCTCAAGGATAAAAGAACCTTTGGTGGAATCACCATGCCTGACCTAAAGCTTTACTACAGAGCAATTGTGATAAAAAACTGCATGGTTTTGGAATAGTGATAGACAAGTAGACCAATGGAATAGAATTGAAGACCCAGAAATGAAGCCACACACCTATGGTCACTTGATCTTCGACAAGGGAGCTAAAACCATCCAGTGGAAGAAAGACAGCATTTTCAACAAATGGTGCTGGCACAACTGGCGCTTATCATGTAGAAGAATGCGAATTGATCCATTCCTATCTCCTTGTACTAAGGTCAAGTCAAAGTGGATCAAGGAACTTCACATAAAACCAGAGACACTGAAACTTATAGAGGAGAAAGTGGGGAAAAGCCTTGAAGATATGGGCACAGGGGAAAAATTCTTGAATAGAACAGTAAGGGCTTGTGCTGTAAGATTGAGAATTGACAAGTGAGACCTCATGAAACTGCAAAACTTCTGCAAGGCAAAAGACACCTTCAATAAGACAAAAAGACCACCAACCGATTGGGAAAGGATCTTTACCTATCCTAAATCAGATAAGGGACTAATATCCAATATATATAAAGAACTCAAGAAGGTAGACTCCAGAAAATCAAATAACCCCATTAAAAAATGGGGCTCAGAACTGAACAACGGATTCTCACCTGAGGAATACCGAATGGCAGAGAAGCTCCTGAAAAAATGTTCAACATCCTTAATCATCAGGGAAATGCAAATCTAAACAACCCTGAGATTCCACCTCACACCAGTCAGAATGGCTAAGATCAAAAATTCAGGTGACAGCAGATGCTGGCGAGGATGTGGAGAAAGAGGAACACTCCTCCATTGTTGGTGGGATTGCAAGCTTGTACAACCACTCTGGAAATCAGTCTGGCGATTCCTCAGAAAATTGGACATAGTACTACCGGAGGATCCAGCAATACCTCTCCTGGGCATATATCCTGAAGATGTCCCAACCAGTAAGAAGGACACATGCTCCACTATGTTCATAGCAGCCTTATTTATAATAGCCAGAAGCTGGAAAGAACCCAGATGCCCTTCAACAGAAGAATGGATACAGAAATTATGGTACATTTACACAATGGAGTACTAGTCAGCTATTAAAAAGAATGAATTTATGAAATTCCTAGCCAAATGGATGGACCTGGAGGGCATCATCTTGAGTGAGGTAACACAATCACAAAAGAACTCACACAATATGTATTCACTGATAAGTGGATATTAGCCCAAAACTTAGAATACCCAAGATAAAAGATACAATTTGCTAAACGCATGAAACTCAAGAAGAATGAAGACCAAAGTGAGGACACTGTGCCCCTTCTTAGTAGTGGGAACAAAAAAACCCATGGAAGGAGTTACACAGACAAAGTTTGGAGCTGTGATGAAAGGATGGACCATCTAGAGACTGCCATATCCAGGGATCCATCCCATAACCAGCTTCCAAATGCTGACACCATTGCATACACTAGCAAGATTTTGCTGAGAGGACCCAGATATAGCTCTCTCTTGTGAAACTATGCCGGGGCCAAACAAACACAGAAGTTGCTGCTCACAGTCAGCTATTTGATGGATCACAGGGCTCCCAATGGAGAAGCTAGAGAAAGTACCCAAGGAGCTAAAGGGATCTGCAACCCTATAGTTAGAACAACATGATGAACTAACCAGTACCCTGGAGCTCTTGTCTCTAGCTGCATATGTATTGAAAGATGGCCTAGTCGGCCATCAATGGAAAGAGAGGCCCATTGGACTTGCAAACTTTATATGCCCCAATACAGGGAAATGCCAGGGCCAAAAGAATGGGAATGGGTGGGTAGGGAAGTGGGGGGATATGGGGGACTTTTGGGATAGCATTGGAAATGTAATTGAGGAAAATACGTAAAAAAAAATAAATAAAGTGTAATACATTGAGAACATAACGTCAAAATGGACACAGCTAAGTTGATACAAAATTCAGAGACTTCTGGTCCTTGAGTGCTAAGGCCTTTAGAATATTTTCATTTAAATGGTGCCAGATCCACAGTATGAAGACATGGCAAGATTAAAGCCTCCACTTGATTTAAGAGTGAAATCCATAACCTACATGAATAATAGATGGAGACAGATAGGCAGATTGTAGATAGATTGATAAATATATAAGCAATGATAATTATAATAGATAGATGATAGATAGATAGATAGATAGATGATAGATAGATAGATAGTTAGATAGATATATATCTATATAGACAGACAAGATACATGACAGAAAACAGATGATAAAGGATAGAAAGTAGATAGATACTAGAAAAAGAGAGGATAATTAGGTTATCAGTGATTACTCGCTGAAAGGTAAGCAAGTAGATTATAGAGATAAATAGGTGATAGATTAAATAATATTTTTTCTTCCTTACAATGTCAGAAAGTGTTATATTCTGCATTGCTAGCTCAATGATAAAATTTAAAATTATATTTTTCTATTGAATACATGCATTTTAGACCAGTGCAAAGAAACAATATAAACAAGTATGTCAGAAACTACCATCAGTACAGATTCTTCAAGTCTTTAACTGCTACAATAATCCTAGAAAATGTGATATTATGAGCAAGTGGATGGGTCTCTAATGACTTTACTAGAAAAGCTGAGTTCCATAGTTGGCAGTGACATTGGAGAGAATGCTTTTGGTAAACATTAGAGAAAGGGAAGTTGTGTTATGGGACCTGGAGCTGCCAGCTAAGGCCTTGTCTGGAAACTGTTGTGGAGTAGACAATCTATTCAGAAATTTAAAGAGTTATCTTGCAGAAGAGATGTCTTCTCTATATTAGTGTAGGCTGAAAATTAGGGAAAGAATTTAGACTTTTAAGATGTATCTATTGGCTGTGGATGGGAAAGGTTCCCATAGGCTTGAGTGCTTTAACACTTGGTCCCAGCCGGTTGTGCTTTTTGGAAAATTATGGAACCTGTAGGAGGTACAGCCTTGGCAAAGGAAATGGGCTACATGGAAAGAGTAAGGGCTGTGGGGTTTTACAGTGGCACTCAAATCTCGTTCATATTCTGATTTCTAACTGCGGAAGCATGTGACCAGTCACATCAGGTTCCCGCTGCCACGGCTTCCCACTGCAATGAACTGTTTCCCTTGAACTATGAACATGGGTAACCTCTTTCTCTCTTAATTTTGATCACAGTCCCGTGTAAAGTAGCTAAAACTATGCTTCCTGGTGTGCTTAAAAGGAAGGATTAATAAATAGCAAAGCAAAGGAAAATACTAATCTTCAGGGAATGTGGTTGGTGCAGCTGTGAATTTCTGTCTAGTCTTGTTTACAAGATGAAAGCTACCTAAGAAAGGCTCATAGCAAGGTTCTCAACTTGAAAAGTCTAGAACATTGTCAAAGACTCATTGTGGAGGATGTCTCACACAGAAACGGGGAGAACATGAGGAAACATGCCAGTGGAATATTTCTAGGGTGTGAAGACACCTGCTATGTTTCTGACTTCTTTAGAGTTCATCATGCTTAACAAAGCAGGTGAATGCTTTGTTAAGAAACCTAAAAGAAAACATTCTCCTGCCCAGACCAACTCAAAACTCTCACACAAACTCATACCTATATCAGACTGGGAGGTGTGGTTAACATGGCATTTTTACAGAGATGTTGGAAAACCACTGTCCTTTGCAAGGGCCATTCTGAGTGAACACAAAAGCCTTGTCTGTCCTGAACTTAATGACTTCCAATATTCCTATTGATGTGAATAATTTACCACGTTCTTGCTTCCTGGCTATTTTGTTCTTTGGCATACATAATCAGCACATTTTCTGGAAACAAAAGAAAATACCAAGACAAGTTTATTTTTTACCAGAGATGTTCTGGAAGCAAGATACAAGTATATTTGACCTTTGAAAATGTATCATTTATCAAGCTGGCATCAGATATCTATTTATTATATTCTTCGTAATTTTTGTTTTACATACTACATGAGTTACCTTAAAAACTAGTTTAATGACAGTTTTAAAGTATGTATACATATATACTACGTATATGTAGAAATATGTGTATACTATATATCTATACATATGTGTGTTTAGAAAACTGCTGACAAGAGCTAATGTTTATGAAAGTGAAATATATAAAATATTTAATTACAGAATGATGAAAAATTCCCCTGTAAGTGGATTGACAATAAGATCTATTTAATTTTTTATTCTTGGATAGAATTCTTTAATAAATTACTACAGTTGTTTTCTTCTAATGTAAATCTGTTAAATTAAATCTTGGAAATATGAATGATGGATATTACAACAGTTCAACTAGCAATTGAAATGAGCTACTTTCAAATCACCCTTGAGCAGCTGCTAGAACACAGTTTATCAAATACTCATTTGAATTTTGAGGTTTAATGTGAAACTAATGAATTCCAATGGAAAAAAAATAATTCTATAAATGTTTACATGGTTTCTTGACCTTGTGTCTGAGTTTTTCATTTAATATAGAGTTTTATTTTATTTTCTTGCTCAATCTTTCTCTCACTCTCCCCTCCCCTGCCCTCCCCTCCTCTTCTCTCTCTCTCTCTCTCTCTCTCTCTCTCTCTCTCTCTCTCTCTCTCTCTCTCTCTCTCTCTCTCTCTGATATGTGTCTATGTAGAAGTCCCATAGTACAATAGTGGCATAAATGTTCTAGAAGTAACCAATAACTTTATATTTTAAGTTACAAAGTCCTTCTAACATGCAGGATGATATCATTATTTTCTGGCACCAGAGAACCAGAATTTACATTTCAGAAAATGAATGCCTTACACCAGATTTTCTGGTGTTAGAGTTTAAAATACTTTTCAACTTCTTATTTCACTGCTCCTAACTCTGAGCATAATGTCCTCAAGAATCACTTACATTGGAATGTTATGACAGAAATACATAAATATAACTGGAAATTAAAATAGAAACTCAAGGCATCTTTCTGTAGTATGATTTATTCCTAAATTTGTAATACTTAGTGAAACTGGAGACCATTACAGAATGCCACAGTTGGTGAGAATCAGAGAATGTCAAATGATTGTGTTTTCCCATCACCAGTTTAGACATCTTCAATACAACTCTGACTGGGGTAATGTCACAGAAGAGTGGTCTAAAAGATTGTAAAAGTCAAGGTCTCTAGTATATGCTCTAGACTTAAACTTACTATGTAGCTGAGTATCACCTTGAATTGCAGATCCTCTTGCCTCCCTTTGTCAAGCACCTCTCCTAGTTTACATGGCACTGGTGATTAAAACCAAGGCTTCTTGTGTTCCAGAAAGCTTACTATACCAAGTGAATTATATCTGATTTACACACAAGCCTTTTGCATCATGGGTAAAGTGAAAGGAAGAAAAATTATATACCAAGACAAAGAGCACATGCTGAGACACATAATAAATTGCTGGAAGTAACATTTAACAGGTAACATGAAAATCCATTGATAATTTTAAGAGACAAGTAAAGCATTCATTTTAAAAATAGCACTTTGGATAAAGAATAAATTCTTGGGAAAATGGTTTAGAAGAGGATAAGGGTCAGGAGGTCATTTTCAGCTATGCTAAAGGCAACAGTGGCTTGAACCATGACAATGTCTGTGTAAGAGACTAATACAGGCTAGACATAGTAAGGAACTATGCCTGACAGAAGTGACTGATTCATCTGATTAAGGAAGGCACTTGCCTAATTTGATTTGACCAGTGTGGGGCATGTTGGAGCCACGTGCATGAGGAATAGGAAATCATGAAAAGTTAAGTATGGTGATGGGCAGCATATTGGTTATTGGGCACGTTCAAGTATAAACACATAATACACTGTAGACCATGACATTGTAAAAAATAATGAGCAGCTCCATCGCATAAAACATGTTCCAAGTTCTCCATGCTTTATAGAGTGGCTGAGAAATAGATGAAAAGAAATTTTAAAAATGAGAAATCACCAAAGAGCCACATCATTAAGGAGCTGAGTGATAAATACAACAAAAAGTCTACTATCTTCAGGCTTCAAATGGGCTGCAGACAAGGCAGACAATAGAAAGGTTTTAAAACAAACTGATTCTGTGCACTCTATCTTAGTTCCTTTTTCTCTATATATGTATCTGTTTTTATATCCTTTGTCTATGTTTATTCTTTCTTCAACTTTTTTAGTTTTTACTAGAGATTTATTTTACAAGTAGAGTATTGAGTATTTATTTATTTATGAGTATGCACACACACACACACACACACACACACACACACTTGAATACATGAAGATGCTCCTGAGCCTAGGAAATGGCATCAGATCCTCTGGAGTTCACCTGGGGATCCATCCCTCATACAGCTACCAAATGCAGACACTATTGTGGATGCTAAGAAGTGCTTGATGACAGGAGCCTGATATATCTGTCTTCTGAGAGGATCTCCCAGAGCCTGACAAACACAGAGGGGGAGGCTCGCAGCCAACCATTGGACTGAGCACAGGGTCCCCAGTGGAGGAGTTAGAGAAAGAACTGAAGGAGCTGAAGGGGTTTGAAACCCCATAGGACTAACAATGATATCAACAAAACAGACCTCCCCCTCCCACCCCAGAGCTCCCAGGTACTAAAACACCAACCAAAGGTCCATGGAGGGACCAGTGGATCCAGCCGCATATATAGCAGAGGAAGACCTTGTTGGACATCAGTAGGAGAAGGCCCTCGTTTTGTGAGGGCTAGATGTGCCAATGTAGGCAAATGCCATGACAGGGAAATGGGAATGGGTGGGTGGGGAAACACCATCACAGAAACAGGGGGAGAGGGGTGGGATATGGGAATCCAGAGAGGAAACCAGGAAAGGGAATAACAATTTAAATGTAAATTTAAAAGTATCTAGTAAAAATTAAAAAAAAAAAAGACTTATAGTCATTTGTTAGCCATCTGATATGAGTGTTTTAGTTAAGGTTTCTATTGCTGTGAGGAAAAACCATGACCAAAGCAACTCAGATGAAACGGTTTATTTGGTATACAGCTCCACAGGATTGTTTATCATCCAAGGAAGTTAGGACAAGAAGTCAAGCATGGCACGATCCTGGATGCAGAAGCTGACACAGAGCCTGTGAGAGATGCTACTTACTCTCCTATTCCCAAAGTCTTGCTCAAACCCCTTTTTAAATTTTATTTATCTATTTAATTTATTTATTTACACTTCATATTTTATTCCCCCAACCACATCCACCATCCTACTGCTCCACATCCCATACCTACTCCCCACACCACCTGACCTCCAAACTCCTTGCGGGTTTGGTGCATCATATCTGAATGAACACAGACCCAGAAGTCTTCTACTGTATGTGTGTTGGGGGAAGATGGTGTATGCTACCTGTTTGGAGGTCCAGTGTTTGAGAGATCTAGGGCATCCAGATTATTTGAGACTGCTGGTCTTCCTCCAGGGTCACCCTCCTCCTTAGCTTCTTTCTGTCTTTCCCTAATTCAACAACAGGGGTCATCTGCTTCTGTCCATTGGTTGGGTGCAAATATCTACTTCTGACTCTTGGGTTTTCCAGAGTGCTGTCATACTAGGTCCCTTTTTTTAAGTGTTCTATAGCCTCAGTAACAGTGTCAGGCCTTGGGATCTCCCCTTGAGTTAGATCCCTCTTTGGGCCTGCTGCTGGACCTTTGTTCCCCTCAGTCTCCTCTCCATTTCAGTCCCTGTAATTCTCACTCAGGATCATCTGCCCAGGGGTGGCTCCACCCACAATGGTCTGAACCTTTCTCCATCAATTACTAATTAAGGAAACACTGCACAGTGCTGCTACAAGCCCATTTTACTAAGTCCTCTTTTTCTTTTGTGTCTTTCTCCTCTACAGGGACCGTGTCATGTTGACTAGCCAGTATGACCTAACATATGCCTTCTGTAAGAGGAACTGCTTCAATCCACAAGACTTTGGGTCTTAGAACCCTGCCTAGTGGCAGCAAGGCAATGAAGAAAATACAGACACACATACAATGAAGCTAAATTCAGGTTGGGTTTCCTAATGCTATGGCTGTGATTACCACTGGGACCCTGAACTTCAGAGTCTCTGTTAGATATAGCATAAGAAAATAGCTTAGCTAAGACTCTGGAGGGGGTAGTCCCCAGGGGAAGGAAGCTGCATATGCTTGTCCTTGTGCACACTGAGTGGTTCAAGAACACTCAGATTCTGTAGGATGTTTTTGTTAACTCTCTTGAGCCTGACCCACATGAGCAATGGTTTTGTCAAATTACCACCGGCTAATCAGTCTGAGTCCTCATAACTGTCAAAATCACATTGACTTGCTCAGGATTTCACTCACTCGGGGACTCCTCCACTCCCTGCAAGCAGCAAGAGCTCTTGACCCCTGGTCCATTTCTCCAGATCTTCATTGTTTGCAAAGTATATAGACATAGACAGCAGTTTTAATAATATTCACCCTCACTCTCCCTCAGAACCCCTTCTTCCTAACTAGTTGTCTTCCCCAACCATGGAGTTTCATTAGGGTTTCTTGAGTTATTTACTATCCTATGAGCAGCTTATCAGTGACCATTGGAAATACTATTGAAAACATTGCCACTCTTTTGCCTGTCCAACAAACACTAACTGCCAATACCTCTTCAGAAAGGGGTAAGGCCTCATGAGCCCCTCCCATAGTCATGATGGAAAGATCAAAGTGTCAATCTTGTGCAGGTTTCATTCAGGTTTCTATAGCTATTGTATATTCATGATTGCAATACTCAAGAAATTGATATTTTGATTATTATTAAATATAGACAATAAAACAGAAAAAGTATAAACTAAAATAATTAAAATCTACAAACAATAAATTAGGTTAAGAATGGAAGAACTTAAAAGAACAAACAGTACTGCAACAAATAGTAAACAAACTAAATGTCCCAGCATGTTCAAGTTAATTACAACTAGACTTAACATTTCTCCACAGTATTTTGGAGCAATGACTGTTTTTGTCTTTATTCATCACAAACTAGGTTCCAGGTGTTGGCAATATTAAGGAGCTTGGTACTTCCAAGTGTGAATTTCTTAAGATGAAATGCAGTATTCAGTAGAGGGAAGTTACAAACAGTTATTACCTCCTTTGGTTTCTGTTGGGCTTAAGAGATCCTATAGATTCAGAATTGGATGAGTTCTCAAGAGAGAAATCATGCTTTGCTCTCCCAGCTCATGTTGAGAGTCATATTATTCAGCTTATTTAAAATACTCACAGGGTATGTGGAACCTGGAAGCAAGGGGCAGGTTTAAGACTGCTGACAGTTCTTGCAGAGGACCCAGGTTCAGTTCCAAGCTTTCATATAAGGTGGCTCATCACCACTATTAACTCTAGCTCCAGATGATCCAGTGCCCTCTGTGGTCTCCTGTGGCACCCTCATCTGCATGCACTTGCCTGCACATATGCACATATTCACAAATAAGTAACAGAATAAATCATAAGATATACTCAAAGAAAATGTGCAACATATTAAAATGTTTTGACAACCATAGAAACATAATTTTGAAAATCATTTTACTGTCAGAAATAATTTTATATTGCATATACAATGATTAAATACTACTTTCTCTTCTCTTATCAGATGTCTACTTTCATTACTTTGCTGGGAAAACAGCTATTATCAATACTTAGAATGAATTTAATGGACATTAAACAACACAGACATCCATATATATATATATATGTGTGTGTGTGTGTGTGTATATATATATATACACGTCTATATGGATGTATATATATACACACATATATATATATATATATTTAATATTTAATATATATATTAAATTAAGATTATTGTCTGTTCTTCATCTGGCTAAAATATGTCATTTCTCCTAACAGACACATTGGAGAAATGAGGACAAACCTGGATACAATTCATACAGTCTAAGAATCTAAACCAGAGTTCTAAGTATTTGCCTCTTCACAGTCTTCATATTAAGAATAATTATGTAATCTCATAAAATACTTTAAATTGCATTGTCTCCATTTTTAAGTTTTTCTTCTCTTATAGAAAGGTGCATATGAAAATTAAAAGAAATGTTTCATTGGTGTTATTCCACACACTAGTCCTAGTTCATATAAGGTGGAAAGTAAGATTCTATATTGATTTCTAATCAATGTAGAATGTTCAAGAACTATTTTTTTTTGCTACTGATGCAGGTCAGCTTTTTGACACCAATAAAATTATATAATATTCAAACATTTCATTGACCTGAAATATTCAATCTTACTAATCTAGAATATTAGATAATCTATCTATTTATCTATCTATCTATGTATCTTTCTATCATTTATTGATTTATCCCCTATCTACCTATCTACCTATTATCTATCTATATATTTATATATTGATCCATAATACTTAACACCTTCATAAACACTCTTTCCTGATCCAAAAGAATGTTTAATACACTAGGCTATAGAAGGCTAAATTATTTTAGTCTACTTTAAATGTGTTATTAACATTTTCTTTTGTCTAAAATTGCATAAAAGTGCTTCTCATTGTAGCACATTCCACAGTTGTTGTTCCTGGAATAAGCTATCAAAGTTGAGAAATTACTAAACATACAAAATTTCTATGAAGTCAAGGACTGAAAAAACGTAGTGGACATTTCATAAAATTCATACTGGCTTTCTAAGTGGCACAGAAGTGCATGGTGTATAAAAAGGAGAGGAATTTTACTATCAAGGTGAAAATAGCCATGTGATAGAAATGCTGAGGAACCAATACAGCTTAAAAATTGATTCTTAAAGAGTAGATGACTGGGACACTGTGAGTATTATTGAAAGCCATCCATTCTTTGATCAGTTTATCAACTCTCTACATCCTATTCATTTTTAATCTAAAAATGAAAGACTGAAAGTAAGCCATATTTCAGTTCGAACCATACAGCAGGCTGGACATAGTATATTTCTGCATTTTTTTAATATGCCATGTAATGTCTGCCCAAATCATAGACAATAAAAGCAAAAATAGACAGGCAGTATTAAACAATAAGATTCTCCAAAACAAAACACTGTTGACATGACATGGAATAGAAGAAAATGTGTCCAACTTACGCATACATAAAAAAGATAGTGTGTAGAACATACATGAATATTCAAAAACATCAAACCTAAGAAACCAAACACAATCTGATCTTAAATGGACAAAGGCCCAAGTATACACACACACACACACACACACACACACCTGGAATACTAAAAGATACTCAGTATCATCAGATATCTTGGAAATGGAAATATAGACCACAGGAAGACATTTCCTTACTCCAATTAACATACTTTCAAGCAAAAAGTTGGTTGAATTCCCAGCAATTATGCAAAGAAAGAGAAGGAAATACGTTTTACACTGATGATGAGATGAGAAATGGTGAGCTCAGCCATCATGGAAAGCAGAATGGATCCTCCTCAAAACAAGTGAAAATGGGCACAATACTGGGCACTTACTCCAAGGACTGCAGTAAGTTTGTTGAATAAAAACTGGTAATTCTAGTGCCTGATGTACAATTCATATTAGTTAAGACGAGTGATCAAACTTGGAGCTGTTCAGTGCTTAAATAGAAAATGAAAACAGTTTTCCGTATATTCTCACATAATGCTCATATGAATATTGTTCATATATTATTGTCAGATACAAGAAGAAGAATGTAATCTTATCAACTTGTAAAAGCATGGGTAAATCCTGGAGGTCACTGGGGACTAGTAAGATAATCAAGACACAGAAGAGCAAACATCGCATGACTGCCTTCATACATGGTAAGTAGAAAAGGTCAATCTGAAAGAAATTGAGAGTGCAACAGTGGTTGCTGCCTGTTTAAGGGCAGGGGATGGTAGAAGACACTCATCCTTGGCTGGTTAAATAAATGATAAATTCCCAAGGTTTTTTGTTTTGTTTTGTTTTGGGATTTTTTTATTGTTGTTGTTGTTTGTGTTTTGTTTTGTTTTGGTTTTGGTTTTTTTGTTTTTGTTTTTGTTTTTTTTTCTTTTGTTTTTTTGAGCCAGGGTTTCTCCATGTAACCTTGGCTGTCCTGGAACTCACTCTGTAGACCAGGCTGTCCTTGAGCTCAGATATCTGCCTGCCTCTGCCTCCCGAGTGCTGGGATTAAAGGTGTGGGCCACCATGCCCGGCAAAACTCCCAAGTTCAAGTTTTATAACCAATAATGGATTACATGTTTCAAAGTAGCTACAACAAAGGATCTTGAATTTTTTATGCAAACAATCATATTTGAGGGGATGAAAGCTTCACTCATTTGCTTTTCTCATTACACATGCATATATGAATATGCATATTGGAATATCACATTGCCAAAAAATGTACAATTGTGTGGGAATTAAAAAAAATCAACGTGTAAAATCAAACAAATGTACCAATTGTGAGATTCTGAATCCCTAATTAAGGATACAATGGGGTCACATGTAATTGTGTGGTATTGCATATTTATGAGGATTTGTGTTAAGACAAATGCTAATATTTTAGCATTTTACTCATATTGTCTAATTCAAGATATAGTATTATCCTTAATGGTTGGAGCTGCTTGATCTGCTTTGTTGATATGAGAACTAAGAATTACTTATCAGGTAGCCAGTAATGCCTTAAGTAAAATATTCATTTGTTAAATTCTCAGTGCTCATTTTAGAAAAAAAAAGTGTGTGTGGGCATGTGTGTGTGTGTGTGTGTGTGTGCGTGTGTTCTTGATTGAAATAAAAATACAGAGAACCAGAGAGAACACAGCTTGACGAGGCAGGTAAAGATGCCATGGATTTTCTCCACTAATTTATGAGAAGTTCCAGCTGTCCCCAATAGTAAGGATTAGGACTTCCTTGTTGTGGAATGAAGGGTGCCAAAGATTTCTGTAATACTTTCCCTCAAAATTCACAATTACCCAAAGATACACCAAATTTCCATGTGAAAATGATGAAAGAAAGATTGGAAAGAAATTTCCAGATATTCAGACACCTTAGATTTATAACTCTTATTTAAATTCCTGAGGCAGTCAAGGTATGACCTAGGAAAATATAGTTTATGATCATAAAAATGTATCCAGATTTCATTGTGATCTAAAAACATGACTGGTAAAGAAATGTCCCCAACGTGCTGTTATTATAAAACATTCCTAGTGCACATCAGTGCACAAGGGTACAGACACTCTAGTTCATATCCTGCTTGAGATCATAACATTCACTAAAGTGGAAACTGTCCATGCTCTGTTCCAACACATGAGCAATAGCTAATGGATAGAAATAAGGACATACAGCCATGTCTCCTGGGTTATTGCTAGGCCAACCTCAAATTTAGAGATCATCTGTTCCATTCAACACAGGATCCACATGTTGGGAATTGAATGAATGGGAGTCCAAATAGAATGAATCTCTGGAAATTTAGTTAATGAGAAAATATATCATTAACATATAACTTCATGCATTTCTCTTACATTCCAGAATATAAAAACCATGAATATTTACTCTAGACATGGTCATTTTACCATAATATTCTCTTTTAAAACTGTTTTAATTTTTATTCATGTGTGTGTGTGTGTGCTTGTGTGTGTGTGTGTGTACCTATAAATGCAGTGTCTTTGGAGGCCAGAGGAAAGTGCTGGAGTCCCTGCAGTTGGAGTGACATACAGTTGTGAGCCACTTGATATGGTAAAAATAATAAAATGTACAATGAACCATTCAGTTGATGGATATCAACTGAATATAAAAATAGGCAATTAGAATCTTCTTGCTGCATTTAGCAGCATATTTGCAGTTGCTTGGTGAGTGTGATTTAGAGAACCAGAACCAAGACAGAGGGGGGCAGGTGAACTCTTACATTGGGCTCTTTGGAATCAATTTGAGGCTGCATGCTGACGACCATCATAACACAGAAGACAGAGAAACTTGAAAACCATCAATGTATACTAAAAGTGGAAAATGACATGAAAGCAAGGAAAACAGAAAGCAAGGGCAAATACACACAATGGAGAAGCCAACTGTTGACCAAACAAGATTCAGAGGGAGATGGTGAAGGAAGGATGGGTTAATAGAAGAAAGTGACATCTCCCTGTGGATAAGTACAGAGATAGAAGTCTAGCAAAACAGCGTTGCCCCTGGTTTTCTCATTACTCAACTGTATGAGGCAGATAACTATCAGCATCCATGTTTCCTAGTGTCATATCTGAACCTATATCAAAATGATTCTTAAAACAGTTTTGGATTTGGGAGCACAGTAGTCTTGGGAGTTTTGGTTTAGGACTGGATGCCCATGCAGGGTACTCATAGAAGTATTTCACATACAATACAAAACAAAGTCCTGAAACATTTGTGGTCCCAAGCATATTGAAAATGGACATTAACTTGCAGCATATACTCTCAATAATCATGGGAGGGTCAAGCAATAGGAAATTGGTAACAAATTGACTGAGCTATTATTGGGTAAGTGTCTTTAAGGATTAACTTATTTCTTGCTTATTTAAAGTTTTAAACTTAGTTGTGGAATAGGCTGTTTGGCTTGCATGTATGTATGTATGTATGTATGTATGTATGTATGTATGTATGTATGTATACCACCTTGTGAAGTGTCCAAAGAGGGCAGAAAAGGGAAGTGCATCTGTCTGGGCCTGAAACTGGGGTTACTGAAGGTTGTGAACTGCCATGTGGGTGCTAGAAACAACTCTGTGTCCTCTGCATCATGTGCACTTGACCACTGGGAAATCCCTTTAGTCTCTAAACTTTTATTTTTCCTATGTCTATGCTTGTGTGTTTGTGTGTGGGTTTATGTACATGTGTACAGGTGAACATGAAGGCAAGAAAAGAGCCTTGTGTTCTCTGAAGCTGAAGTTATTTGAACTGTCCATAGCAGGTTCTGGGAATTTCACTCAAGTTCTCCATTTGTTATTTCAATAGATAAATATCAGAAGTCATGGTAGAAAGACAAGATAACAAACAATTCTTGTGATTGAAGCCAATAGGAAAAGGGGAAATGATGATATTATTAATAATACATGGACAGAATTTATATTCAATAAATATGTGGAAACTGATTTTATTATTTGAAACATATTTTGCTTATAAAGCAAATAGTATGCATCTATAAGGAATATTAGCAGTCTGTCATTTGTCGCTGAGAAGGTTTATCTCTTTATATTTTTTATTGTTTGAGAATTTCATTAATATGTAAAATATATTTTGATTAATCAATTCACTATTTGTCCTCCAAAAACTTCCATACCATCAGCTACATATCCCTCTACAATTTGCAAATGCAGTCTTTACCCCATCACATCCATTTTATAAAGCCAGCATGTGAGCAGTTGTGGGCTCATTTACTGGATCATGGAAAACCTACAAGGGCCTGAATCCCCAAAGAAAACTGCCTCTCCCTTTCTAACATCCCAAAAAGTATATACAGCTCTTCTCTATTCACAGTCATTCTGATAAAATTATTTCATTTGGGAAATTATCTGCTCCAAAAATCTTTTCTCTATAAGCAATAGTTTCAGAGAGATAGTTAGATTCATAAATAGGTCTTTGCAATAACTGTCTGGAAACATGGTATTCTGTAGCGTTCTTCTGCAAGCACCAACTTCAAGGTTACACTTTGTCCAGCCTTCTGTATTTCACATACTCCCTGTTCTGCTGTATAGTACCATCTTGTCACTTAGGTATGGAAAACAACAAGAAAAGTAAACTTCTGAACTGTTTCAGACTTGGAAATATTTCCTTCTATCGCTTAGCAAAATGAGTTTCCAGTTGCTAAAACTATTGTCATGAAATGTTGCCCACTTTCATTTCAGTCATGTGTCCCTGCTCTCATGCAGAGTGCATTGAAATCAAAGAGCAATTTTATCTCCTATTTTGAATCTTTTAAAAGAGTTTTTTTTTTTAATAAGAAAATGGTACTATAGACTCAAACTCAGTATTCACCATCATTGTAAACATTGAAAATGGAAAATTTAGATACACATATCTTTTGGGAAATGTATTATATGTATAAGAAAAATGGTCTGGGTCCCAAAGCAATCGTTACAACCATTATCTTATTCAGTCCATTCAAAATCAAAAAACATGCTGACTGAATTCCAGGTAAAAGCCTGAGCATAAAGAAAGCCAAGTGATTTTTCCTTTATGTCATACACTAAGGTTGGAGTGCCAAACTGCTAATGGCTCAATTGTTCATACTATGAAAATAAAGCCTAAACTACTTTTGAGAAGCTTTGTAAAGATTTATCCTACTGTGGCTATGTTGAAAAGGGGATAAACAAGGGCTGGAGGGATGGTTCAGTGCTTGAAAGCAGTTGTGCTTCTGTAGAGGACCAGGGTTCTGTTCAGAGCACCCAAATGTTAGGTGGCCAACCAACCACAACTCCAGATAAGAGAATGTGATGCCACCTCTTTGGTGCTATAAGTACATGCATAAATTGTGTGTGTGTGTGTGTGTGTGTGTGTGCACATGTCAATACAAATAAAATAATACCATATTTAAAAAGAAAAGCACATGAAGAAGAAATCCATACATTCTACCTTTACTCCAGTGGCATAGTAAGTACAGGTCTGTGAAGCTTTGGGGTTGATTTTGCTGCATCTTCATGTAGGAAAATGACTAACTAACACCGAAAGCCATGATTCATGGGTTTTAGAATTTTCTTCCATTAAGATATTTGAAAGTCAACAGAGGTGAAGAAAATATTAATTAACGAGATTGGAAATACCTCCTGATTAGGTATAATCAACCCAAGAAAACTCTAGTTATCTTTTTGGATATGCTAATTATTTCAGTTCTATTTCTGTTTCTGTGATAAATTATCCTAATATGAAGCAACTTTGGAGTAGAAAAAAAGTTTATGTAGCTTACAACCTGGTTATGTTCTATCACTGGGGCTGAAGAATCAGAGCCAGGATAGCAGAAAAGGGCTGAGAGATTTACAGCACCCAGCTGCTGTTTGAAGCCTTACTTTACTTTCAAATATACACTGGGGAAGAAGGATTTGTTGTCCATAAGTGACAATTTCTAAGCAATAATCTGAGAATCACTCCTTTGGAAAAAATAAGTTACAAGGACAGGCAAACACCAGGTTATAGTAAACATGTCAAACTTAAAAAAGTTAAGTAAATTCTTTGCATCTAGCAACTACATATTAAATAATTTCAATGGCACCACTACTTATTGAAGTTATATTGTGAAATAATAAATTAATCCTTATGCAAAAATTCTTTATATTTTATTAACACCTGGGAAATTAAAATTATAACTGAGACCAAACTTGGGAGGTTAAATATTATCTTGGGTCAATTTGCCTTGCCTTCAAATATCTACCTCAAGATGATTAATAGGGATCACCCTTACCAACACTTCTAATCTAACTAACTGAAAGCAAAACAAAACAAAAGACAATAAAACATACTTTAAAAAAATGTAGCAAAAATGCTTTCCAAGAGACTGAACATTAGGTGTGAAGGATAGCAATTCTGAGAGAGAAAGCAGGCTTAATGAACCTTGAGATTGCTTGAACTTACTGACTAGAGGGACACAGGGAATAGTGCTCAGTGAACATTCTAGACTTAACCCCGAGATCTCACTCCCTTGAAGTCATTGAAGGTGCAGGCTAAATGACTTTGTGGAGCACACAGTGGAAAGGTGAGAGGTCCATGGGCAGAAGGCTTCAGCGATTTTCACATAAAGAAACTCTCAGAGGGCTAGGGAGCTAGGGAGCTAGGGGGCTCAGGGGCTTATTGAGCAAACATGAGGACCGGAGTTTAGATCCTTGGCACTCCTGTGCATAAGTAAATGCCAGGCAATGTCAGCATGGGTTGTTTCTCCCACTGCTGAAAATGAGCATCAGAGACAGAAACATCACGGAGGTCAGGTGGACAATCAGTTGGGCTGAATCTGTGAGCTACAAGTTCAGTGAGAAACCATCTTAAAAACTAAGGTGTATCTGTCTTCCATGTGTGTACATATGGATGAGCGCGCGCGCGCGCGCGCGCGCGCGCACACACACACACACACACACACACACACACAAGAAAGAATGAAGAAAAATAACTGGAGGCAAGAACAACTCTGCTTCTATTACACAGCACTGACTGATGTACTCAGAATACTGTGCCTCAACGGTGAGACAAAAGCAGCCTTAAACAGTTGTCTGAGTAACAAAAGGCAGAGGACAAACTCCTTCCAAATACCTTTAGCAGCATCTTAGAAGGAATTTTAATGCTACTCATATGAGTACAATAATAGGCAGTGTCCAGATTTTGTGGTGTTTACTAAAACCTTTCCGGGAATAAAAAGCAAGCTTATTTATAAAGCATAATGTGGAAAAATCAGTTGGAATATCTCCATTAATACCACGACAAAAGTATAGTGTACACAGCTATGGAAGCAAGGAGAAAAATAAAGTACTGTTGGTATTAACAGCTTAATTCCAGGCCAGAGCAGATAAGCACCTGTGAAAAAGATATCAAATCTGTATAGAGAGGAAGCACACAGAGAAAAAGACTGGAAAGGATTAGACAGAGAACAGAACTGTGGGACACTCCACCTGCAAGCAGCTATGAATACCTGTGTATTTTGAATCCCTAAAGGACAGAAGAGTGATGATTGGAAAGATATTTGATAAGTAAAGAGCAAAGCTTTCCAAACGCAATCACAATGGCAAACTAACAAAATCAAAAGGTTTAATACAGTCTAATTACAAATGAAGAAAAGTAAAATTATGCTCAGATATACTATACTCAAACTTTAAATTATTGGGGAAATGCGGTAAATTAGATCACATATCAAATTCTCAAGAATATAAAACAGTAAAAAAGATGTAAATATTAACCTTAAACATATGTCTAGGTATAATAATGAATATATGTCACAGAGAGGAACACACCAGTAGGCATACTTCAGAAACCTTTGTCAGTAGGCATGTGAATCACACCTTCAAAATTCTGAACAAAAACAATAGCCACAAAAATCGAGCCTGTTTGAGATGTAGCCTGAGCTAGAGCTGGAGTGGCTAAGCTGATCCAGCCATGCCAGCTCATCACTGAAAACTCTCAGAATAAGCAATGACTGAGTTTTCCTTGACGATAGATTTCTGCAGCTTCTATACAAAAAAATATCTAAATGAGAATATGCAGAAATGATATTAATATCATTTTCAAATCTGTTGTAAAATTTTAATTCTAATGAATAATTTTCATAGCTGATTGATAATCATCTGCATATAATCAATGTGTATGTATATGCACATTTACAAACACACACACACACACACAAACACAAACATACATATGACTTTGAGACCATCTAAATCAAGCTGGACTGTGGGCATGTCTATGGGGGACAGTCTTGATTGCTTGGCTGAT
Organism: Mus caroli; assembly: GCF_978045245.1. Classification (NCBI taxonomy): domain Eukaryota; kingdom Metazoa; phylum Chordata; class Mammalia; order Rodentia; family Muridae; genus Mus; species Mus caroli. Next base: position 120,792,767 of record NW_028227256.1, read on the forward strand.
TTGATAAGCTCAATCTGAAAGAGTGTGTCACTATTGCATGGCTTGTGGCATTGTATCATATAAGAGTAGAGAGAAAGAGTTAACCTCTAAATATGCATGCATTCACAATCTATCTCTCTCTCTTTGTCTCTGTCTCTCTCTCTTTTTTCTATCTTCCTTTCCCTCCGTCTCCCTCCCCCTTTCCACCCCTTCTCTTCCTCCCCCTCTTTCTGTCCCCCTCTCTCTCTGTTGTGTGTGTGTGTGTTTGTGTGTGTGTGTTCTTAACAGTAGATTTTGTGATGTGCCTATTTAAGTTCCTATTGCTTTGAGTATATGATGCTTTGAGTATCTTCTGAAATTGTGACCTAATATAAACTCTCTACTAATTGTTTTATTTCTAAATTTTTATTTTATTGTTTTTATGTGTGTATGTGTGATGGAGGGGGAACTGCCCTGTATGTGAAGGAGCATGGAGAGTACAGCAGTGGGTATTGGGTCACCTGGAGCTGGGTCATAAGGTTCTCCACACAGATGCTGGGGACGGAATTCCAGGACCCTGGGAGAGCAGTATATGTTCTTATCCACTGAGCCCCCTCTCCAGCCCTTCCCTTAATTATTTGCCTTTTGTCAGAGTACTTTTATCTCAGCAGCAGTAATAAAACTGGAGCCACGTCCTTTGAGTTTTTTTTTTATTTATTCACAATAGATCTAAAAGATTACAATGTCTTCTGACACCTGAACACAGCCACATCTGCTGACATCTTAACAATAAAAAAAAAATTGCATTGTTTAAGTTTAGGTGCTCCGCATGTTGTCTAAATTTTTCCTTCTGATTTCTATGATTAACTTATTTAATGAGGCTGAAAAGAAGTCTCCTACACCCTGCTTACTCACCAACAATGCATGAGTGGATAAACAGCAACTGCTCATCAATCTCCCTGACTTCCTCTTATCATCTACCAGCAGGAATAGATTAAAAGCTTCATTCCATATCTGAGTTCATATAGATACCCTCCCTCCAGCGAAACACCATGTATAACAATGGAGAACTGTAGATTCCTGGATTAGCCTTCCATGGTTATCTATATAATCTTTAAAAGATTTTTTTGAAATCTAAAGTTGTTAAAAAGCCATCATATGTGACAAAAAAACTGTCAAGAGATACATAGTTATTCAAGCATTTATTACTATGAGAAATTAACAAAGTAGAAGCTGAGGCTAGAAGGCTGCCTTGGCTGTTCAAATTACATGCTGTCTTACACAAGACTCACATTTGCTAGCAGCTCCCATATTTGCTGGTTCACTATTGCCTGTACTTAAGTTCAGTGGGATCAAATACTTCCTCTAGCCTCCTCAGTCACAAGCACATACCAACACACATACACAGTAGGCAATCTGAAGCAACACTTCAGCATAAACATCTATTTTATAGAATAAACTTAAAGGCAGGCAAAACTGGCTAAGTTAATTTCTTTTTTTTTTTTATGGTTTGGTTTGGGTTTGGGTTTGGGTTCTTTGTTTTTTTATGGGGGGTTATTTATTTGTTTGATTGTTTTGTGTTGTTGTTGTTTTGTTTTTGTTTTGTTTTTTTAAGAAAGGGTTCCTTTGAGCAGCCCTGACTATCCCAGAACATGCTTTGTAGACCAGGATGGCCTCAGGCTCAGAAATCCACCTGTCTCTTACCTGAATTTCTTTTTTTCTGTCACAAATAACAACTTTGGACATCAAGTAAAGAAACCATTTACCCCAGTGATAAATTAACTAGCTATACACATGGGTACTTTTATATGTACCTGTAAATAAATAATAATAATATATAATGTTTATATTATAGTATATGCAAAGATATGCACAGCAGCATGGATTTAATATTAAATTAAGTGAAGTCTTCAAGAAATTTCTATAGAAATGTCTATAAACCATTTTTAAATTTATCAACAAGTCCTATGTGTTTGAAACAGTGTATTATTTTCATGAATGTAAAATATTGGTTTGTGATTGTTTGGAGACTTTTATATCCTTCTATTTATTTATTTATGAGCTACAAAGTGATATTGTGAAGAGTTTCATGTCTTCTTATGTATTTTTGGTATTTTTAATTTACAAACAAAATAAGTCATAGTACCCACCCCCCTTTTTTTAATGATTCTTAGCAACAAGACAAAATGTTCAGCTCTAATCATGTCTTACATGATAACAGGCCAGAAAGTAAGGTGGCAAAAATGTTAAATAAAATGAGAATAATAATTTAGAAAATACAGTAGTTAGAACCAGAGATATTAATAGGTTTAAAGACCCATTTCAAAGTTTGCTGCTCGTTTTCTTGTCCAATATAGGTACTTTTAAACAGCACACAAGCAAAGCAAAGCTGAGAAATAATTTTCTCTATTTAAAGTAGAGGAAGTTGTCATTTGCTTATCTTTCTCTGTTTTGAGCAGAAGAGTTAATTTTTCTGGTATGGAATTAGTCTTAAGCTTCAACTAAGTTCTGCAGAATTTTCAAGAATGGAAGTTTCAGTGTTTTTAAATGCCTTTAAGGAAACATTTAGGCATATGGGTGGGAAATTAAAGTATTTTGTGTCACCAATAAGACCACTTAAACACACACAAAAGGCACTGCTTTACAGAGCTATTGTGTGCTTGGAACAGTTTAAGGGTGGTGCATTTATGATGGCAACCAACAGAAATGAAGGGCTAACTATAAAGGAAGCAATGATTACTGATCAAATGGGTCTTAGAAGCAGCAAAGGCAGTTATCAGCAGCCAAAGCTACTTACTATAATGATAAAGAGACCAATATAAAATATTCAAATTGTGTGAGATTATAGGTACTGAAAGAATAGGCTCAACATGGTTTTCTTTCAATATTTCAAAGCATAGATCCTTGGGAAGAATTTATCTTCTAGACTTAGTAATTTTAAAAAAATTATGGATAATAAAATTTCTATAAGACGGAGATATTTGAGGTCCGAAGAGATGGCTCAGCACTTATTAATGTTTGTTGCTCTTCTGAAAGATACAATTGTGTTTCCTAGCAATCAACATTGATCAATTCACAGCCACCTATGACTCTACCTCCAGGAGAGCTAGCCTCCTTCTGACCTTCCAAGGCATTACATCACACTTAATAGAAATCTTATCACATTAATATAACTAAATATAAATGCAATTATATATGACAAGTGAATATTCTCATTTTTATCATTATTGTCTCTTATGTGACAGGCCAACTTAACACACATAAAGAAATAACTTTGTGTGATTACTTAGATATTTTATTGTAACATTTATTTTTCTTAAAATTAATTGAAGAAACTTTAAAAGGCACATGAACATAATTAGTAAAAGAAAAACAAAGCAAAAACTAATCAAAATTGAGACCAATAAAAGAGTCTATGAAAAACAGATGAAGATGATGGATGAGAAAACACAAATGTAGAGATCTTACCTCGCACAAGTTAAATTTAGTTGAGCTGGAAATATGTTTGTAGGCTTAAAATGACCAAAATCAAAAAAGAGATTGACAGCTACAAAATTATAATTTTTCAAACTAATACAACCTCTATGATTCATGTAAGCACACTGGGATAGAGTAGAATAAACTGACTTGGATTAGCAAGAATATTGGGGTTTTTCCTGATGTCACTGGGCATTGGTTTCAGGGCCTTTAGAAGCTTCAAAGCTCCATAAACTCATCTGTTGTTTAATGCCAACTCTTTCGCAGTGAGATGGGAAGCAAGGTCAGAAAAATCCATGGAAATCAAATGAGTTAGCCTGACACACTCTGACACATTCAACTGAGAACAAAAGACTGTTTTTCAAGTAAGGTGGAAGGCAAGGAGTATCATGGGAAGTGTTCTCTAATTAACACATGTGCAATGTGTCACATGTCTACACATATATGTGCACATGAAATGAACATATACAAAAAACATTTTATAATATTCATATGCTGCTATACTTTAAATAATCTTTAGACTACATGTAATAATATAAAATCAATGAATGCAGTTATGTTTATCCTATATTATTTAAAGAATGATAGAGATCCTATGAATTACAATGCAAATGCAATGTTTAGCTAAATATTTTCCACCTATGTGTATTAAATCTGTGACTGTAGAGCTCACACTTCTAAAAGGTGGACTGTTTGCTGCCTTGTCCAGCATTTTATCCATTTTTCTTATCAGTTCAAAACTAAAATCTTGAGCTCTTCTTAAGCATGCTTATGTATGGGGGTAAAATTTTATTTTATTTTTGCACAATTAAAAGACATACACTACTGGAATCTAATACACAATATAATAGTACAAAATATATGTATTTTAAAATATTACAATTGTTTATTTCCCCTTTCTTATGCTTGTGTGGAGCCAAGCATGTTTGAAGAAAGTTGCAGGACAATGACCTAATCTGAACCCTTTCTTCCACCTGTGGGTCCTGGGAATGGATCTCCGGTTAAGAGGCCTCTGCCCATCCATCTCCCCAACATAAATGCACTCATTTTTTAAAAAACCATTTGGAGATTTCTCTTGATTCACACACATGTAACTCTTGTTTTATCTAAGAACATTATAGTTATCTTCAAAGTTTCACTCAAATATTTTCCTTATGAGTATTCTGTATCCAGGATACCATAGAGTTTTGAATGTCAATGACATATTTTAATTTTGTTATTATAAGTATGCTTCAATAGTTGAAAGTTAAAAATAAATATTTAAAAACTTGGTACTTTCCTCAAAGAAAAAATCTAAGTAAGCTATTCAAAAAAAAAAAAAAAAGAATTTTCATTCATTGTCACAGATAATTCATTTCACTAATATATTTATCCCATAAACTTGTAATATCCTATGTTCTTTTTTTGGTTTCCATTCACACACCATGAACTTCTGTCTAGAGTGATGCCCTTCTTTCTCACTTCTTTAAAAACACATCTCGATTTAAATTATCCAATTTCTCATGATCAATGGCATGTTTGAATTCCGACTTTTACCTTCAAACTATAGTCAGCAAATATCTCTTTAAAATAATATGGCTGAAAATGGTGGCACAAACCTTTAGTCTAAGAACATGGGAGGCAGTCACACCAGATCTCTGATTTACATAGTGATTTCCAGGGTGATTATAGCTACACAATAGAGAAATTTTATCTCAAAATAACAACAATGTTAATATTGATTGACATTTCCATTGCAATAGAAGTATTTGGATCATGTAATCTGTAACTCAAAGTTGGAAGTAATCTGTGGTAGAGATATCTCAAGGAATTGTCCTCATGGTGAAGCCCCCTGACCGACTTTCATTTCTTTTTTTTTTTAATTTATTTTTTATTAGGTATTTTCCTCGTTTACATTTTCAATGCTATCCCAAAAGTCCCCCATACCCACCTCCCCAATCCCCTACCCACCCACTCCCCCTTTTTGGCCCTGGGGTTCCCCTGTACTGGGGCATATAAAGTTTGCAAGTCCAATGGGCCTCTCCGACTTTCATTTCTGTTGGTGTATAATAAAATACCTGAAAACAAGCAACTTGGGAGAAAAAGAGTTTATTTGGCTTGGAAGTCGAGGTGGCAGGAACATAACGCACCTAGTTACATATACACTATCAAGAGTAGAAAACAAATATATGCATGCCTAGTACTCAAGTAGCATTCTCTACGTTTGCACAGCCTCACCCCAACCAAAGGAATGGTACCACACATAGTGAGCAGGTTCTTATTGCCTCAATTAGCAAAAATTAAAAAAAAAAATCCTTCCTAGGTTGGCTTAGAGGCCATACTGGTCCAGACTATTCCTTACTGACACTAGAGTGTATATTGTGACAAGTTAAAACTTAAAGCTTAACATCACCCTTGACTTTCCCTTTCCTATTGCTACACTCCCTAAACTTTCCCAATCTGACCTCCCACAGTTTTACCCCTTGGTAGCTCACTCACTACATATTCATTTATTTACCAATGTCCTCTGCCCCATTTTATGGGCTAACTCCTACACTAAACACTGAAGAGATATAGGTTAGACAAAGTCTCTGCTTTTGAGACTTTGCATCTTTACAGTAAAATTTCCAAGTACTTTGTCCAAGTGCTTTTAGGTTTATTTATTTCTGGGTAATTTACACTCTTCAGTACCCTGAGGAAAACATGACTTTTTATGACATTTCAACCTACAAAGCAAAGGATGTGATGTCCTGGATCAAAACCAAAACCAACCAACCAAGCAAACAAAAAAATCCTCTTTATTTTCTCAAAGCTATATCCCAGTCAGCTGTGTTCTTTTCCAAATGTCTCTTGCATTATTAAGATTTCCACATGTACTAATGACATAGTTCTTGCAGAGTTCCAGCTTGACCATTCAACATCCATCATTTCATTTAGTCCTTGTAATGAGTAAATTCATACACTCAGAACCATTGGAACCAGAATAATGACCTCTGAAAAGTGACTCATATTTGGAGCCTGTGGATGTGCCACATTACATTATTAAAGGCATTAATTTGCCAATGTAATAAATTATATATTTTGGGGGTATTATCTTGGAATATTCAAATGATTTAAATTTAATCCTATAATTCTAAGGAGGCAAATATCCTAGCCCTCTTATGATAGAAGATATGCCAATGGAATAACATTTCAACAAATCTTCCTAGAAAAATTATTTCTGTCGCTAGTTTTGAGGTGCAAAGAGCTAATGCATGCCAGGCCTTTCTTCTCATCACTTCTTCATAGAGTTTATGCCTCTGACTCTAATCCTTTCAGTCTTAGTGTAGAAATGGTTCCTTGCTCCTTCAGCCTGAGAACATTATGCTATCACAAGTTTACTATCAATGCTGCCCATGTCTCTGTACTTTACTGTTTATTGAAATTCTACTCAGATTCTCCTCTCAGAAAATAAAGTGAATCACTTTATTTTAACTTATCAAATTAATTTAAAATTGGTGTGTATCTAAGGGCATGCACATATGCATACATCTGAACAGGTTTCTATCAAAACAAAAAGAAAGCTTTTTATTTCATGAAACTAGACTTAAAGATGGTTGAAGGTTCTCCAACATGAGTTCTGGAAACCAACCTCAGGTCCCTGGCAAGTGTAGTAAATGAAGCTTTGCTGCTAAACCATCTCCCCAGGCTCTGAAATTTATTTTCAAACCAGACAAGTGATGATAAAACAAACTTAGATTAGAGCTATGAGGCCAAAAATACTAGTTTCTTCTAATAAACTGGGTTTTATATTTCAAGTTAAGCTTGAACTCTGAATGAATTCTTATAATAAACATTATCTCTTGGCCAAATTAACTCATTTGAAAATCATTGTAACTACAACCAAACTACAGCAGGAAATTCCACTCCATCCAGTGACTAATATGCTTGATGAGAGCAGAGTCATGGGGTAGTGTGACATCCCAGGGATGAAAAATGTAGGCTTTGGGAAAAAAAAGGAATCAATGACAAAAACAAAATCATTTGAGACTGCTAGAACCTTGAATTGTTATTCATTTTAATAAAAAAACACAAGTATTAGGCTATCACTAGCATGGAAGATAAATATGTATTAGGAAATGACAAGAAAATATCATGAACTCCTTCAGTGGAGGTGTAATGAAGCATTGTTTTCTAATTTATGTCCTGGAAATAGTTCATTTCACATGAAAAATACCATTGTAATTCCAAGAAAACAAAAAGTGGTGTCTTTTGCCGATGATTCTACAGCAATTCAACCATTTAAGTGTTGGGCAGCCACCTTCTCCCATTTAGTATGATGACAATAGAGACAGAAACCTATTTACTGTTCAACAGAGCCTAGAAGAGAAGATGTAGAAGAATTCTCATCTGGTGTCCTAGTTAGGACTTGTATTGTTGTCAAAAGCACCAAGATCAAAGAAATGTGCGGAAGAAAGGAATTATTTTATCTTACACCAGGTATCAGTCCATCAGTGAGAAAGACTAAGCAAGGACTTCACCAGGCCAGTAATCTAGAGGGATGAGCTGAGGCAGAGGCAATGGAGGAACACTGCTCACTGGTTTGTTTGCCCCTGTGGTTTGCTTAACTAGTTCTCTCATACATCTCAGTATATCCTTTCCTGGAGTATCACCCAATCAAGAAAACACACCAGTCTTATGGTGACATTTTCTTTCTTTTCTTTCTTTCTTTTTTTTTTTTTCTATGTTGAATTTTTTAATTTTTTATTTTATTTTAATTAGGTATTTTCTTCATTTACATTTCCAATGCTATCCCAAAAATCCTCCATACCCTCCACCCCCAACTCCCCTATCCACCCACTCCCACTTCTTGGCCCTGGCATTCCCCTGTACTAAGGCATATAAAGTTTGAAGACCAGTGGGCCTCTCTTTCCACTGATGGCCGACTAGGCCATCTTCTGATCTATATGCAGCTAGAGACACAAGCTTCGGGGTACTGGTTAGTTCATATTGTTGTTCCACCTATAGGATTGCAGACCCCTTTAGCTCCTTGGGTACTTTCTCTAGCTCTTCCATTGGGGGCCCTGTGATCTATCCAATAGCTGACTGTGAGCATCCACTTCTGTGTTTGCTAGGCCCCGGCATTGTCTCACAAGAGACAGCTATATCTGGGTCCTTTCAGCAAAATCTTGCTAGTGTGTGCAATGGTGTCCACGTTTGGAGGCTGATTATGGGATGGATCCCGGGGTATGGCAGTCTCTAGATGGTCCATCCTTTCGTCTCAGCTCCAAACTTTGTCTCTGTAACTCCTTCCATGGGTGTTTTGTTCCCAATTCTAAGAAGGGGCAAAGTGTCCACACTTTGGTCTTCTTTCTTCTTGAGTTTCATGTGTTTTACAAATTGTTTCTTATATCTTGGGTATTCTAAGTTTCTGAGCTAATATCCACTTATCAGTGAGTACATATCATGTGAGTTCTTTTGTGATTGGTTTACCTCACTCAGGAGGTCCATCCATTTGCCTAGGAATTTCACAAATTCATTCTTTTTAATAACTGAGTAGTACTCCATTGTGTAAATGTATCAGATTTTCTGTATCCATTCCTCTGTTGAGGAGCATCTGGGTTCTTTCTTACCGGTTGGAACATATTCTGGATATATGCCCAGGAGAGGTATTGGGGGATCCTCCGGTAGTACTATGTCCAATTTTCTAAGGAACCGCCAGACTGATTTTCAGAGTGGTTGTACAAGCTTGCAATCCCACCAACACGGAGGAGTGTTCCTCTTTCTCCACATCCTCACCAGCATCTGCTGTCACCTGAATTTTTGATCTTAGCCATTCTGACTGGTGTGAGGTGGAATCTCAGGGTTGTTTTGATTCGTATTTTCCTGATGATTAAGGATGCTGAACATTTTTTCAGGTGCTTCTCAGCCATTTGGTATTCCTCAGGTGAGAATTCTTTGTTTAGCTCTGAGTCCCATTTTTTAATGGGATTATTTGATTTTCTGGAGTCCACCTTCTTGAGTTCTTTATATATATTGGATACCAGTCCCCTATGATAGTGTATATATATATATATATATATATATATATATATATATATATATAGTGACCCTAAAAATTCCACCAGAGAACTCCTAAACCTGATAAACAGCTTCAGTGAAGTAGCTGGATATAAAATGAACTCAAACAAGTCAATGGCCTTTCTCTACGCAAAGTATAAACAGGCTGAGAGAGAAATTAGGGTGATGTTTTCTTAATTGAAGGTCTCTCTTCTCAGATCATACTAGCCTGTGTGTCAAGTTGATATCAAAGCAAGCCAGTATACCTGGAGAAGGCCTCCATGTTTACAAAACAATTATAAACATGAGGATGGATATTAGTACTTGTTTGCTGCACAAGCCTGAAGACCTGAGTTCAAATTTCTAGCACCCATATCAAAAGCCTGATATGGCCATGCATGTCAGAATCCCCAGGGCCATGAAGGGCAGAGACAGAAAGATTCCTGGGGCTGCCAACCTAGAGACAAATTCAGTTAGAGATGCCATTTACAGAGAATAAAATAGAGACTGAGTATAACACCCAGAATTGTACTTGGTCCTCCCACCCTGCCTCATCCCCAATACTAATGATACATTTACTATGCTCTAAATGACTGCCTCATATAGTGATTGCGAAGTTCTCACAGTAAAACAAACAAACAAAAAGAACCATTCTAATTCTACCTCAGAGCTAGATAAGTGTAAGACATTTATGGTTTTAGTTTGTATTACAAAGCTTCTTTCTCTTACATAAGCAACATAAAGCTGGGTTTCACACTCATCTAGCTTTGAGTTATAGTTAAATACATCTTATAAACCAATATAGAATTCCAGGACACATTAGGGAGTCTTTTGGTCTTTGATCCTCACTCAATAGACTTGGTATCTCTTGTAAATGTGTTTCTTTAAAGCTGGTAGTTGAAGCAAAAACAAATATTTTACTAGAATAGAATTTAGACTTCCTATAAGTTATCTTACACATTTATCTAGTAATGTGTAATGTATTCAGCATTTCTTTCAGAAATTGTTTAAACTAAAAAATGCTATTACCAAATCAAATATGAGTCAGTATATATACAATTATATTTGTTTTGGAATTTCATATGTATACATATGTGTGTTATGATGCATATACAAAATGTACATATGGACAATCTAAACATAAGAGTATTCAAAATTATGGAATCATAGAGTAATGAAATCATGGATTTATAATTTAAAAACCCAAATATAAAATATAATAAAGAAATAAAAGAAAATATAAAATATAAAAAGAATTAAAATTCACCAATGACATTTAAATTACATAAATTTAACACTGGCTTTAGATTTTATATAATATAAAATCTATATACTATCTGCAATTTCCATTAGAATGCTTCATTAAGTATTAGACACTGAGTTCTGGGGTTAACACTTGCCCCCTTTATGCCTGTATCACTCTTTACTCTTTAATAAATATTTTTGTGTGAGCTTGTGTGTGTGCACACATACACACACACAAGCACACACACGCATGCACACGCACACACACACACACACACACACACACACACACACACACACACTCACAGAGGAGAGCAGTATCTGTGGATGCCAGAATCAAGGATCAGATCCTTGGGAACTGGGCTCACAAGCGGTAGTGACCTGTTGGACATAAGTTCTGGGAACCAAACTCTGATTCTCTGAAACAACAGCAGGAATACCTAAGCACTGTGCATCTCTCGAGGCTCCTTTATCATCTTTTAAATGGCTATAATCCCCACTCTCTTGAGCAACTTGCAGTGCTCTGATTATATCTGTACACTAGAGTTTATGATGAACAGAGTGGGGTGTGATTTACTGGTAGGCTGATCAAAGAGTATTTGAGAAGTGAGAGGATGTGATTTAAGTTCAGAGTGACAGATGATTTCAATGCGCCTGAAGCCACCTGTGATATTAAAAATAAATTAAATCCCTTGGAAGAAAAGCGAAGCCATTCCGTTTCCACTCTTGTCTGTAAGCTTGATGTTTATTACTTTTGGAAGCAGCTTAGAGACGTATCCTTACACAGATTGATTCTTTCAGAGCTTGGAGAGGTGGTTTGTGACTGGATCTGAGCTCAAACATTCTAGAAATCCTAATCTCCTTATGACTGTATCTTGAGTGTGTGATTGTTACTGTTTATAGAAAAGTAGGATGTTGCTATATTCAGTTGTAGCTGTAGTCAGTTGTAGCTGAAACTTGAAAGCACTTAGGTAATTTTATCATAAAAATTTATTTGAGAAGTGATATTTATGAAGTATAATAATCAAACGAATCATATAGATGTATACATGATTCAAATATATATAGATATATATATTTGAAATTGCATCTTAAGTTTTGCCACAGTCCAAAATATTTATAAAGAAAAGATAATAATGGGAATGTGATGGTGTCTTATTGGTTGCCACACTCTCTGAACCTAGGCTCAGTTCAAGCATTTACAGAGAATGCAGGTTATATTACTGAAAGATTACTAAGCCCAACATTTGTATTGTCTTTAAATACACAGAAGTTGACTTACATAGGCAGGTGAATTAGTCACTTGTATATATTGATTGCCCTAGAGAAGTTATGTATTCTATATTCCTATCTTTATTTTATAAAGAATTCCTTTAAGTATTGAAACAAGTGTGCTGGATACCTACTAGAAACAGATTATGTTATTCACTTCCATTGGAAATGAAACAAATGACACTCATAAGTTCAGTGTAATCAAAACATATCAGGTCATCCACTATCTAGGATACTAAGAAAAGATAGTTAATCAGGCATAAATACTTCACTCAAAAATAGATTACAGCACAGAGGCAAAGCAACCATGTTGGTTATTTATTTCCACAGTAGTACTGCATAATGAAGACAACACAGTTTAGCATATGTTGTCTGTGACTAAGGTGATGGTGTGACATGGCTTTGCTCTACCTGTCTATCATCCTCCTGCAGGTGGTACATACAAGTTTCCCCTGCACTGGAAAAATGCAAAAACGCAAAAATACAAAACACACACATACTCACAGTTGGAGGACTCTCAATATGCAAGTGCTTTCAAGTCTCTAGTTATATCTCTTGCTATATCTAGTTTATTCCTAATGTCTGAAGTGAGTCAAATGGCCTACATTAGAGTGAAATTACACAGATACCCAGAAGTATCTTTGCAAAATAATTCCCAAAAGATTAACAAATTGCGAATCCCATATTTTCCTTATTCTTAAACACAGAGAAATATGAAATAGATTCATGTGCTAAGATCAATATTCTAATTGTTTAATATGATAATTAGCTTTAAATGTCAACTAGGAAAGCCTAGAGTTATCTGGGAAGAGAATCTCAATAAGGGACTGTCCATATTTGGCTGTTCCATGGACAAGTATATGGGTAATTGCTTACATTAAGTAAATTTATGTGGGCACACCCAGCTCACTTTTGGAAGCTTAGTTCCTTTGTCAATGTTTAATGAACTGTATAAGAATGGACAGGCTGAGCTGAGGACAAGCAAGCCTGCAACTGGCCTTGTGTATCCCCATTTCTCTCCACTCTTGACTATGGATTTGATGTCTTGACTTCCACACAATGATGGAATATAACCAGTATCTGTGAGCTGAAATAAACTTGTTCTTTCCTAAGGTGCTAAGGATATTTTATCAGAGCAATATAAGTGAAATTAGAATCCTCAGGTAGATCTTATACCTAATCCATCTTAAATAACTGGTGTGTTTTCTAAGATTCTTTCTGAAAGAGGATATCTCTGGGGAAATGGAGATAAAAAAAATTATTTTGCTTTCAGAAGAGTAAAGGTCCAGATATTTTGAATAGGTGAAAAAGTTATATATTGTGGTTTTTTTTGTTACTGTAGACACAGATGATATGTCAAGAGGAAGGCAGGGGAGAACATAGAACATTGGGATTAGAGAATAAGGTTTACAGCCAAGAGATAGAATATTGGGAATCTGAACCAGAAGAGCCGTAAGGCTTCTTAGCTAATTCTCAACTAATTTTAATTACATCAAAAGTACAAGAAGATTGGGAACCTCAGGTGTAACTGGCTGTATGAAAGGGGGCAATGAATACCATTTAGACCATGTCCATTATAAATTCTCCCTCTTTGCAGAGCTTTTAAATTCAGAACTTACAATGGTCATTTTCAGTTGAAAAAAAATATATATATACATATATATTTATAAATCACATATATATGATTTATAAGTTGTTTATATGTAAATGATATATTGCTAAGTACATTTCTCATGAATTTGATATTAACTGTGTTCTTTTACATAATAATTTTATTTATCCTCCATCTTTTATACAGATGTGCCTTTAAAAGCTTTTAAAATATTTTATGCACATATACTATTATATAGATTATTCAGAGCCCAAACAAAAGCTTAAGATTGGAAATTAGGAAAAGCAATAACAAAACCCAGGGTATTTAGATAATTGGTTTTCTGGTTTGTTTTAATGAAAATGAAGTCATTGTTTTAAAATAAAGGCTTTACCAGATAAGAGTAAATTTAATGAAGAGAAAGATATGAGGTACAAATGTGCAAGTGAGGCATATGAGCAGGACTCAAGAAAGTGGATATGAGGGACTAGGTAATCAAGGAAGAAACTGCTGGCTCAAGTATTCAGGACAAATTGAAGAAATCAATGTGAAGCACTTGTACATCAAAATGCAAGTTGTTTGTATTCCACTCATGCAAAGCATTCACACATTCAAATAGCCATACCTAGATGACTAAATTAAAGGTCCAAAATATTTAGTGGGAATATGCACACTTTGCAAATAGTATTTTGAGACTGAAGAGAGGGTTTGAGTGTTTTCACATAGTGATCCTACATACAGATCACAGATTTATTACCTTCTGTGGAAAAAAATCAAAATAATTTGTTTTAGTGACTGTTCTATTACTGTGAAGAGTCACCATGACCAAGGTAATTCTTATAAAAGAAAACATTTAATGGGGGACTTGCTTACAGGTTCACATGTTGGACCCTTATTATCATGTCTCTCACTATACACAAAACTTCACATAAATTCTACCATCTAGGATCATTTTCTCTGTCATTCCCAGATATCAGGCATCTCTTTCTCAGAAGGTACTAGAATGCTACTATCCCAGTGTTGACATATCCTCTTTAATTCACCTTCTCTTTGCATTATTTATTCTGATCGCTGATCCTTTATCTGTATTCATTAAGCCTAGAATACCTCATCCATAATAAATTATCTCTTTCTGCCTAATAACTCATCTTACCTCCTGGGGTTTGTAGGCATGGAATCAAACAGAGTTAATATGATGCTTTCAATGAGCTACAAGTCCCTTGTATAATGTTTTGATAGAAATGTCTACACATTCCAACATATATTCTCAGCATTGAAGAAATCAGTTTGACTGAAGAAATCTTATCTTCGTCCTGGGGACATCCTGGTTTTAGCACATTAGCACTGCAACTATATCATGCATGTTTGTTCTGTTATTGTTATTGTTTGTCAATTGGGGAAGCCTCGCAAATATTAAGCAAATTCTCTTCCATAAAACCATGTCTTAGCCATTTAAGTGAACTAGTCAGTTTTAATTTTTTTTATCTGTATGTGCATATGGCATGCTTTTGTGTGTGTGTGTGTTATGTGACTGTGTACCAATACACATTGTATCACCTGAGTACTAAAAAGGAAGGCAGATGTCACAGCTGTCCAGCTTTATTCATAGGATCTGAGACTCTGGACCACAGTCCCTTACTTGCATGTTGTCCGTGCACCCCTGTGCTCTCTCTCCAGCCCCCAATAATTATCCTTTCTTATTAGTTAATTTGTCCCTTTCATTTGGATGAAAACCTGTGAGGAATTATGAATCATAACATTTCAGAGAAATCATGTTTTGTCAATGCTAGGCCACTGTCTTAAATTTTCTGTGTGAATCCTCTGGAATATCTCCCTCTTTTTGATAACCATGGACTATTGAGCCATGAATGAGAGGGTGTAGACCTGAATGGATGGCCAGAGCCACAGAAGACTGTTGTTAAATTTAAATGTTGCCTTAAGACACTGGTATTATGAGATTTATATGTTCTGTCAATATAACCAAATGCATACTGTGTTTGTGTCTGTATATGTGTGTATGTACAAATGCATGTCTTAGTATATATACATATATGTACAGATGCATACACCTGTGTACACAAAGAGAAAAGGGATATCAGTTTTCCTGATCTTTACAAAGTCTCAATAGAGACTGTATAGAGTCTCTAATTGAATATTGAGCATAGGCTGGTGGTCAGCTAGTCCCTTCTCTCTTAAATACCTATAGCATTAGGATTTCCTAGGATAATACTACCATACATGACATTTTACATGGATGATGGATAATCAATATCAGAACATCATGCTGGCAAAGCAAATGTTCTTACCCACTGAGCCATTTGTTTTGCCCCAGTTGTAAACATTTAATAAAAAGATGAAACTTATTTCCATAAGTTTCTTAAGAACATTCTGTATACTCATGATTTTCACTATAGTACGTGTTTTCCACTCATACAGACAATACGTCAGTTGATGTTTCCTCACTGAGAGTTGTACTACAGTGTTACAGCAGTTACAGGCACTAAACCCTGGGTTTGATCTACAGCACAAAAATACAGAAAATAGATGTATTCTTCGATGCATAGAATATGCATTTATATTATTACCACTTATAACAAATGAAATTGCATCTTCGGTGTTTCTAAGTGTTACATACTAATTAAAGCTTATTAAAATACCTTGGAAACAACTAAGAGTTAGCTCACTCTCCAGAATAAAATAAAAAAAAAAATACTAAGAGCAGTATAATATCAGCAAAAACTGAAATAGAAAAAAATAAGTTTCATGCAGGATTCAAGTCTGGAAATCAGGTAAAAGAGAATGAAGATTCAGAGAAATCACCATAAACAATAAACAAGACATTGGGCTAAGACTTGGCTTTATGGAAGAAAATTTGCCTAAAATGTGGAAGGCTTCCCAGTAGACAAACAATAACAATAACAGAACAAATACACATGATATAACTGCAGTGTTATTAATGCTAAAACCAGGAAATTCCCAAGAATAAAACAAGACAATGCCTTTGAGAGAAAAATATGACAAAAAGATAAAAGGCACATTAATATATAAGCAGGGAGGATATTTACATGTCAGTGTATTAACAGGTAAGATAGTTAAATGTGTAGATATTGTTAAGGTACCGATAAGTCATACATTTCACTGTATGTAGAATACTAAAATGAAAGCAAACTGAAGCATAAAATCTGAGCTAATGTTAAATACAACACATAAGTAGGAGAAGGAATTAAAAAAATCACTAATAAATTCAAGTAAGAAAAGCAGTGAACTAGATGGGTAGCTAAAAGAGCACACTAAAATAGATAATAGAGATGATAATAGCAGACATATAGATGGTAAATGGATAGATAGGTGGATAGATAGATGGATGGATGATGGATAGGTAGGTAGATAGATAGAGAGATAGATGATGATACATAAATAATTTTAGATAGCATAGATAATAGATGATTGGCAGAGAAGTGATAGTCCCAAAGTTGTAGATAGGTAGGTAGGTATGTAGATAGATGGATAGATGATAGATAGATAGATAGATAGATAGATAGATAGATAGATAGATAAACAAATAGATAGAGAGAGATAGGTGATACATATCACTTTGTATTAATAATTGGAATATGTATTCAGACTATAACCATACATTTCAAAAAGTATCCAAATGCCATACTGCCATGGTGGTGAATACCTATATGCAAACAAGACAACTTTAAATTTTGATTAGAAGATATATAATAAGCTACCTTTTCACTAGTCTCTATCCCATTTACTCAAGTAGGTGTTCTGTCATAACCTTATGTAAGTTATCTGCTCAAAATTTTTTGATAATAGTACTGTTCATGCTATTCCAAGATCACAAGGCATTTTAAATTGGGTTGTGGCCATCACTCCAATAGTTGCTGCAAGGCAACTAGTATTTCACACTTCCTTAGTTCATTTTCTCTCCTTCTAGAAGCATCTTTAATCTCTTGTAACTGTAGGCACTCATTTCAGCCATCAAGATTCAGCTACTATGTGATCTGCTTTATAAATCTTTCCTCTGTGAAGACCAGAGGAACCGTGTGGAAATGAACAGACAAAATGGCAGAGAGCCTTGCACATATCCATCTGGGCAGCAGTGCCTGAAACACATCTGTGCTTCCACTCAACAGGAGCATCAAAGGAAAAACATAAAAGCAAGCAAGAAAGAAAAGAAAGGGAACACATCCTTCCTCCACTCCTCTCACCTTTAGTCACAGAAACCTTTCTCTCTGATGTGCACTCCCTTGTACTCCACGATCCAAGCCTGGTTTACAAGTTAATAATGCACTTTCAAGTAATGTTGTTGTTGGTATCAATACATCGTCAGCTTAGGGAAGTGAGTTTTGTTTGTTAGTTTCTTGTTTCTTCCCTCTGAAAGCTTTTTTTGTAGATTTGTTTATTTCCTTACCTGATTGAATGTTTGGCCTGCATGTATATATGCATATGTACAGTATGTGTTCCTGGTCCACAGAAGTCAGAAGGTGTCTGATAGCCCAGAATCTGGGTTATGGGTGCTTGTAAATCACCACATGGGTGATGAAAACAATATCCAAGTACTCTGCAAGAGCAGGAAGTGATCTTAACCACTGAACTATTCCTCCAGCTCTGCTCTTGAAACTATAAACAAACTTTGCCTAACAGATAAATGAATCAGGTGACTTTGTTCACAGTCAGTTTCCAAATGGTATAGCAGGAAATCTAAATCAATGCTGACGAAAGAGAAACTAGCTCATTTAGTGATATAAACTATAAATGAAAATAGATACAGGAGTTTACCAATATGGATAGAGTCCTTCAAAGTTGAGGAAAGTTTTCTCCTTCCTCCTCCTCCTCTTCCTCCTCTTCCTCCTCCCCCTCCTATTTCCCCTTTATTAAGAAGGAAGATGTGCATATGATTTTGTGCTTAGGGGAGAGAACAGATGTTTGCCCCCGAGAATGATGATATCCACTTGATCTCCAGGACACACAAAGTGGAGGTAGAGAATTGAATCCTGGAAGTTGCCTTCTGATACCACAAACTATAGCATGCATGCACCACTCTACAACACACACACACACACACACACACTGAATGAATGGATGAATACATAAAAATTATTTTTAAAAGTATAATGGAATAAATAAGGAGGGGTGTAGGAGGGAAAATGACAGGTTATAGGTTAAGATTCTGAAGAATGAAGGGGAAGTATCTTGACAAACACAGTCTTAGATCTGTACCATCACAACTTTCGGCTGGGCATGCTGGTTTATTTTCTTCTTTTGGCAAAGAGATAAGCTGATTATTACCACACACAGCTGTGGCTCGTCAACAACAGACTGAGTAAGTGATGGATTTCTAAACCAACATTGGAGGGGGGTGATTGCTTCAAAGCATAAACAGCATTATACACCAACATTGTGCATGAATGTTTGAATGTACAGCCAGCATTGAGGATGAATGCCTGAACATACAAACAGCATTGTAGGTTATTGCTTCAGAGCACAAACAGCATTATACACTAACAGAGGGGTTGTTTGCCTGAATGCACAAATAGCATTGGGGTGATTGCTTCAATGAACGACCAGTGTTCTACACCAGCATTGGGGGTGATTGTTTCAGTGTATAACCAGCTTCAATGCAAAGCAACATTTTTCTCAAGCTATTCAGTGCATAAAATCTGGAGAATATTAACTGTTGTCTACATGCTGTGGCAGACATTCAGTTACAAGCAATGCACATGAAGAAAATAAGACCATGTCGGCTCACAAGGAAGGAAACTTAAGTCATTTGATGACTGAGGTCAAGACACTGCTAGGATTTCTTATGTGAACAAGATGAATCTCAATATTAGAAAATGGTTAGTACCTATAAATTAAGCTATCTGGGGGCTAGAGAAGTTGCTCACAGAGAGGACCCTAGCTCTATTCCCAACACTCTAAGCAAGTGATGCACAACTGTTTATACCTCAAGCTTCAGGGAGTCTGAGGCTCTCTTCTGACCTCCGCAGGCATCTGTGTGAATTTGCTCATACATAAAACAACTTCAAGAAACTGCTAGACTTCTGAGTTTCAAATACATGAGGAAATGTTGAACGAATATACCAGTCTAGTAGAAATAAATAACTAAAGGAAAGGAAAGAGACATGAGAATTCTAGACTAAACAAGAAGAAAGAAAACTCTAAGCAAGACATAAGTGTATGGGTTAGAAAACCATGATTGATGGTGGAGAGCTTATATTAAATCTAAGTTTGAAGAAAATTATATAACATATGGATGGAATCTGGGTTTGGGAGAACATTGGAAAGCATAGTAAGCATCAATGGAGTTAATTTGAAGATGCGGCTTTTTAAAAGTATTGCTACACAGAACTCTACAATTTTTTGGTGAGTAATTTACATATTGTGATGTCCATCTGTAATCTAGACCAATGCACATCTCAGTGAGCTGCTTAAAGTAGGACTTACAAAACCCGCTGAAGAAAGAACATCCTCTTTGATAAGGTGGTACTACTTATCATCAGCCGTCAGAACAGTCTCGGTTCTTTTTGCTATTGAACTTTTAAACTATATTGATTTTTTGGTTACTTATACATTTGTTATTAAATTGAGAGTCTACCGATTTTGTTATTTGTTTAGGCTAGTATTCAGTAGTAATTCTTATGTATGGTTGGTTATAGAAAATAAAATTAAAACCACAACCATCCTCTTGAAGTAGTCTGTACTGATTCTCTTATTCCCTAAACAATTGTACCTTGAAGATTCTATGGACTGAAACCCCAGGGGAGGGCATGGACTTTTTACTGATTAGATCCGTGGACAACATAAAGGAAAGGATTTCCTCCTTGAAATCTTGGTGAGCTTAAATGAAAAATTGTGCTAGCTGCTGCAGATGCAAGGCCCATTCCAAATTGCCGTGAAGTCTATACTCATAGTGACCACTCAAAATTAGTTTTGCTTTACATTTAATTTTGGGGGTTTTACATATGCTGTGTGGACATTGGGAACTAGGGAACAATTCATATAACTCAATTCTGTCCGTCCTTCATGTGGCTCCCAGGAATCAAAACCATCAGGCTTGGTAGAAAATATGTCTACATCACTGGCCCAATGATGTCCATTTTAAGGTAAAATTTTCCTGACATTTTATATTCTATTTCAGATTTCTGATTTCTGGAATAGGCTTGAGATTAAATAACAACAAAATAAAAATTGTATTGGTTTAAGTGACTTTTACAAATTTAATTATTAACTTTTACAAAGATATTCCTTGCTTTTAATGAAAATAATTTCTTTCCTGAATTTCCGTAGTAAAGACTGAAGCCATAACTCACAGAAAGTCCTTAGTTAATATGAAAAAGCATTCAATATTCTTCAAGTAAAAGTTTCAACTTCTGAATACTCAGAGATCATGTACTCCCGTTTTGAGCTCATTATAAATCTACTTTCTATTTTAATTATGAGCTTGGTATGGATCAATGTAAAAATTACTTCCATATGTGCTCTACATTTTATGTCTTGACAGTGTTGTATATATTATATATACTATGTACATGGTGCATACATAGTGCTGAAGCTTGGATATTGGATAATGTCATGGATAGAGAAGGAGTTGTTCTTTTATCATGGCTTCTTCACTTTACTAGGTCAAGCTACTTCAAATTCATGTGGGGGTCTATATGAAATGGGAGCTCACCAGTCCAACTACTTCTCACAAATAATATATAGAACCTTTCTATCATCATCAATGGCAGCCCTGAGCTGTGCATTCTAATCTATTTCTTACTGAATGATAGTCACCATTGCTTTCACTCATGGTACTCTGCAGAGATATAGAGTTCAACCAAGGCAAGATGTGCAAAACTCTGGTCAAAGTTTGTAAACTAGTGAGGAAAGACATATGTACATTATCTTGTAAGTAAGCAAGGCAATTGACACTTTACCATTCTCTCTGAAGAGAATAACCTGATATATACATATACATATACATATACATATACATATACATATACATATACATATACATATACATATACATATACATATACATATACATATACATATACATATATTAAATCTTATAGCATATAATATATCATATATAATATAATGATATATTTATATAAAATAAATAAATGTATAAATATAGAGAGAGTAATATGTATATAAATTTATATATGCATGGGTCTACATAAGCATGAAAAGTGTGTGCCAGTATGTACTTGATGCCCATGGAGAACAGATGAGACTTGGCCACGCATGTGAAAAGCTTAGGAGTTCACCTCAGGAAGAAAAATTGCAAAGAGTTCAAGTCTAATGATGTCAGGCAAAGCCTCCCCTTGAGATGGATCCTAAATTGGACTGTTCTCTGAACCTCCTTTCCCTAAGTCCTCCAAGAGGCCCAACAAGCAGCTGACTGAGACAAAAGCAGATACTTACAGCCAACCAACGGATTGAAGTTGGGGACCCCTGTAGTTGAATTAGGGAAAGGCTGGAAAAAGCTGAGTAGGAGAGTGACCCCATAGGAAGACCAGCAACACAACTAAGCTGTATCCCTGAGATCTTCAGACACTGAAACACCATCCAGGTATCATACACTACCTATTATGAGCCCCCCCCCCTGCCCCCCGGGAACATATACAGCAGAGGCTTGCCTGGCCTGGCCTCTGTGACAGAAGATGTGCCTAAGCCTCAAGAGTTGAGTTCTCAGGGAGTTTGGAGGCCTAGCATTGGGTGAGTGTTTGGGAAAAACATCCCCTTGGAGACAGGAGGGAGGAGGAATGAGATGAGGAACTGTGGATGGCAAACAGGGAGGTGGTAACTACTGGAATGTAAATAAAATAAAAATAATAAAAAATAAATAAGTAATTAAAATAGCCAAAAAAAATTTTTTTTTCCTGTAACCTCCCCAGCCTGAAATCTGTTTGCTCAGGTTTCAGTGTTAGCTAGAAGAGAGCATGGGGCGGAGCTTGCCACCCTATCATTCTGCCACTCCCACTGCCGCTGCCTACCGCCCTGCTATTCAGGAGTCAAACATATGGTCACCTGCAACTTTACTTCAGGATGATTTGGCGGGAAAGGACCCCTTCCCCAGCTTCATAACCGAGTGTCAGAAATAGTAAAATCGAAACTTGATCAGACTGTTGCCGCCTAGACCTCCCCCCCTCCAACCCCTGCCTTCTCTTGCACATTCCAAGATGCCTTTCCAGACTAGAACCCAGACATGTAGGCCACTGGCCGGCCGCAACAAATTCCAGTCTAGAGAACACATAGTCTGGTGGAGAAGGAAAGGGAAAGTGTATGAGTGCAAATGAGTGATCATAGAGAATGTGGCAACGTGGCAGAAGAAAATAGAGAAAGATTAAGTTACTCAGAGACTTTGGGGCCTGATAAGCAATCTGAATCTTTCTAATATCTGTCGAAATGTGTGAACTTGCATTTTCAAAGCAATTGGTCTCGAGAAGGAAAGTAAAGGTGGCTTTTCTCTATTCCATACTGTGTGCTGGATTAGAATGAATAGCTGATGGGCTGTGTACTAGTATTGAATTAGTTAACTTTCTGTGTTCTGGGACAAAATACTTAACAATAGCAAATTAAGAGAGAATAATTTTATTAAGCTCAATTTGAGAGTAAGGTCTACCGTCCTGGGGAAGACATGTCAGCAGGATTGTGAGGCAGCTGCTCACATGGCATTTACAGTCAGGAAGCAGAGAGGTGAATGCTGGAGCTTAGCTAACTGTCTCCTTTTCATGCATCCTGGTACCCCCAGCTCATGGCTCAGTGATGCCCAGATTCAGTGTGGATATTCCTATCTCCTTTACCCCAATCTAGAAATGTTCTCACAGATATTCTACAGGTTTGTCTCCTAAGTGATCCTAGATTCCATGAGATGACAAGCAATATTTCACCAATAGCACATGTCTGTTTTTGTTCATAGTACATCTTTGGAACCTAACATTGCCCATTGAAAAACAAATAACAACAACAAAAAGGCCACTTAAATTGTTTTCTTTCTACCTCAACTTAACCTTTTATACCAAAGGTAGTAAGCAGATATTTACACCAGCCTTACCAACTCTAAACCACCTTTATATTTTGAATAAGAATGCATAATTTAATATAATGCATAAAACTTAAGCTCTTACAAGAAAGACATCAATAAGACCAAAAATAAAAAAATTCATGGAGTCCATTTTATGCTGACCACTCCTGGACCTGCCCTGGAAATATGGTTGACATACTCAGTGGCAATATCTTAGAGAAAATTGATTTTCTATTTCCATGAAGGTATCAATTGCAAATAATTGGGGGATGGAAACACATGATAAAAATATATTGTGTTAAAGTTTTTTTTAATAAAACAAACAAAAATACTCCTTGGATGAAAAGATTTACCCTTATGTGCACTGATAATCTGACAGGGATTAGATGACACCAGATCCATCTCCTTGCCAAAATGGAGTCCAGTTGGATTTACTTATGTAGTCTAATAAATATGAAATACCCAGAAGAAGCAAAATCTCCAAACTTCAAGGCTTGTGGCAGCAAAGTGAAGAAGTCAAATTTTGGGTCCATTTACATCTGTGGATTTCCATAGCTCTTGAGTCCATGGACATGCATTGCTTAGTGATAAACTGTTTTCTGGAAAACATGTCTTTTCTTTGTCTCTGCAATCATCAAGAAATATGGACCCAAACCCCTATGGCTCTCACATCATTAAGCAGTATAATCACTGTGTTTGTTTGCCTTTGATAACCTGTGTGCCCACATGAGTGTACAGGTAGAGGACAAACTTGAGTATTGTTCTTTAGGCATAGTATATCTTGCTCATCTTTATTTTTGTTTTTTAGACAAGATCATGCACTGGCCTGGGATGTACAAAGTTGGATAACCTGGCAAGCCACTAAAGGACAATACTACACACAGCTTATTCACATGGGTTTTAGAAATCCAATTTAGGTTTGCATGATTGTAAAGCAATCTCCAAGAACCAGAATTACTCATATAGTCTATGATTTATTTAAACATAAAGCCAATTTACACAAAAAGGCACTGTAGATCATTAATCATTCAGTTATAATAGGACATCACTAGAAGAGCTAGGCTATATGGTCTGAAAGTTTATCTGTTTTGAAATCTAATTCCATTCAGGTTAAGAATGCATTTATGAATGTATATGTGTGTATGCATCTGCGCATACTTGAGTGTGTGCATATGAGTACAGATGTCTGCAGAAGCCAAAAGAGAGTGTGGATCGCATCAATCTGGGGTTATAAACAGCTGTAAGTCACTAGATGTGTGAACTGGGGTTAGAATTTTAGTCTTCTTGAAGAGCAGTATATATTCTTAAACAAAGAACCAACTCTTAGCCTCTCTAGTGCTATCTTAGTTCCTAACAGTTTGTATCACTCTGGATAAAGCCATTTAACCTTTCTTGGCCTCAGTTTCATCGAATTTTGTAGTAGAAATAAAAAGTAACTGATGGGTAAAGGCTGTGGATAAGTGTTACCTACTTTAAATCAGTATCATCATTTTGTTTCCTTTGATTCACTGTGAGTTAGTCTTCTGCATCTCAATAGTAAAGCTCATTGGTACCAGTTAGGTTTTCTTGCAGCTGATGAAAGTCTTCAGCCATGTGCGAAGCCTAAGGTGACCTTAGAGGAATGCAATTTATATTATAATAGCTTAATGGAACCAATTATATTGTATCAGCATAAAAACTTTTAAATGGAAAAAAGTACTCATCAGTAAAAATGTTCTACATTTTACGAAGAATGTCCATATGCCAACTGTTTATTAGTCAAGATTTTAAAATTATTCACCAGTAAGTATTGAGTTTTATGATTTTTAATTCAATGTCCACTAATAAATTAATGGAGAAGCAAGGAGAGCGTTTGTAAGATGACATTTAATTATAAAATAGTCTTAAATATAAGGCACCTAGGAACCATGTCAAACTTTTCAACAAACGTAACTAATTAAACCTTTCTGGGAGGAAATTGGATCATGTGGTAACACTGATGTAAAACTGTGGAAAAGAC
Source organism: Mus caroli (assembly GCF_978045245.1). NCBI lineage: Eukaryota > Metazoa > Chordata > Mammalia > Rodentia > Muridae > Mus > Mus caroli. The sequence goes on from NW_028227256.1 coordinate 120,818,360, forward strand.
AGCTCCAGACAAATGAAAACCCATGGTGCTCTGCTCACATAAACTTCCTTTTTTTCATTTAAAGGACACAGACTTCATAATCAAGGGTGGTATACAGCCTTCATTATAAACAGAACATTTAGTCTCATACCAAAGAAGATGGGCTTTGAATTAAATCTAGTCACTGGAGAATACTTAGTGTTAGAAATAATATCTTATTAGGACTATAATGTTGAAATTATAAAGGTATTTTTTTCTTTTATTTGAAAGTTCAACTTGAAAATTGAATTAAATTTTGAAACAAAATACTTTTGGATTTTTGTAATTTTGGTGTGTACATGAGCACATGGGTTGTCCCAATCAAAAGCCAGAGTAGATGCAATCTATGACTCTCTGCTTTATTCCTTTGACAAAGGGTCTCTCACTGAACCTGTATCTAGGTGGGTGGCCAACAAGTCTCAGTGATCTGGTTTTCTTTGCCCTTCATGGTGCTGAGGTTACAGCTATGCATGGTCATTCCTGAAGTTCAGGTAAGTGTTGAGATGTAATACTTGGGATTCATATTACAAAGCTAGTGCCCATTCCTCTGAGACATCACCCCAGCTATTCTCATGATATTTTAAATGCTCTAGAGAAATTCCACTAATTTTGAACTGTTTGTATTCTCTACAATTAGTCCTCATATTACAGTCTATTCTACAATTACAATAGTAAAGTTTGTAAGAGGAGTGCAGTGAGGAATTCATATGATTTTTTTTTGCCACTTCCTGACTTTATATCCTTAAGATACTTTCTTCATCTTCTTTTAGTTATTGAATTATGAAGGCAGAGTTGAAGAATCTTTTGAAATTAATTAGCTTAACTGATTGGGACATATTTGGTCAGAAAAGTAAATAATCAAAACCTATTTTATTAACAATGACTTGAAAGTTGATGGCTTAGAGCTCTTCATGGTGATCCATTTCTTTAATTCTGACCCTTGGAAAGCAGAAACAGGTGGACTTCTGTGAATTTGAGGCTATCCTGGACTTCATAGAATTCTAGGACAACCAAAAATACATAGTGAGACTCTGTCTAATCAAACAAATGAATGAATGAATGAATAAAAGTTGATAAGTTAAATTGAAATTACTGCAAAACGTTGCATTTTATTGAAAATTATTTTTAGAATTTTGCATAAAATTATAGTAGATATCTGGATAAATCTGCATTATTTAAATTAATTATAGAAATGTATGCAATTATACTATTCTGTCTTCCATTCTGGAGGATAAAGTATTACTGATAATGTGCTTATTACAAATTATTAATATTTTTGTCAATATAAAATACATTGATTACTTAGAATAAAATCAAAGCTGTGAAGATGATTCATAGGGCACAGTGCTTGTATATTCAGGCATGAGAACTAGTGTTCACATCCTTGCATCCCTGTAAATTCAAGTAACATGTAATAGATTCTGATAAGGATGAACTTTTGAGGCAAGGAAAAGAGATCCTCAGATTAAGCTGGCTAATAAGACTAGCTGAGTAGGCAGATGAGATGCAGGTTCAAGAAAAGGCCCTTTTCAAAATATAAGGAGGAAAGCATTCTAGGCATACCCCAGATACTGAGCTCTGACTTCCCAGCAGCTCATGCACATGTATCCTCCACATGTGCATTTTAACAGACATCACCAAGGATACTTAAACACATATGGGTACACCACACACAAACATTCATGCAAAAATAGGTATATGCAGTACTCAGTTCCAGTTTCTTCATAGTGATAAATTGATCTATTGCATGCTCTATCTAATTAGAGTACCTGTCAATCATATGAGATTCCACATTTATAAATATGCATATATTCATAGAAGTTTACATGTATGTATTCTTTACTGTTTTTATAAAATAATCATAACTAGACATGCTGTTTTTATCTTACCTGGTCTGTCAAATAATTTCCAAGTTTGCTAATGATTATAAATCACCTGTATTACTACTTTTAAAAAGATATTTTGCTTATTCAGAGATGGACAGAACAGTAGTTCCAGGGTTTATTGTAAAACACAATATCTCAGAAAACATATGCACAGAACTTACAAGCAGCAGTTGAAGAGCTTTGCAGGACCATTTCATAACAGCAGAAATAAGCGGTTAATGGATGTGAACATTTCGACTTTTGAGAAATGCAGTTAAGTGGCTCTCTGAAGCAGGAGGTTTTATTCATCTTCACACCTTTTCAATCTGGCTGGCTAAAATCATTGTGCTATTGCCTTCAGGACTTAATATTTATTTAATTGTGACTGGTATTGTGTTTGGGCAATTTAATTTTCCATTTTAGGAAAATTTTTAATCACATCTACTTTCTATAGCTGGCTTTTGTTCAGTATAAATGTAGGACCTCTTAGTAAGGCGTGATTTCTCCTTCGCTTCTGTATTTTATGCAGATGGCAAATGGTCTCCTCAAATTGGACCTTTTACATTTATTTATGGTACTGTAGCAACATGAAGCTAGAGTGTCTAAGGTTAGGCTTAAGGATCAATGTAACCTTAAAATGATGTTTACAATCATTAGCTAGCAGAGAGGATGAAAAATTATGAGTAATACAAATTATTAAGATGCAATTATGATAAGAGTGTTATCCATTTACTTTTCTCACTTGCTTTGCCATGTATTTATTTATTTATTTATTTATTTATTTATTTATTTATTTATTTTAAAGCAAGGACGGATAAGTCAGTAGCACACAGAGAGAAAAACACCATGCCCATGCTCTGAAAATGCCAGGTTTGGGAATCAAGGAAAACTATTGGCATTGCATAACATACGTGTATCAAACACCTTAATGCATGCCTTGAATTTTGTCATTTTTACATTGATAGCACTTTAAAAGTTGAAATTACAGAAAGTAAACAATCAAGTTCCTCCTTTGAAAACTAACTAAGACCTAACCCTCCAGCTAGAAAAGTGGAACCATGCCTTGGTTTTAAGCGGTACCTGTCTAATTGGACCTAAGGCTGGCCCAACAAGAAGAAAACTGGTCCTAACCCTTGAAACCTAGTCAACTATCCAGAGCTAGTAAAATCAGTGTCAACTGCCATGTTACTTAAAGAGCATTATCCCTAACTACATTCTAAATATTTGTCCTTGTATCCACTGATAATATTAGTCTTTGCCTCTCATTAAGGAAAAGTCTCTTCAAACAGAGTCCACTACAGAACACCACAACTGAATAAAAATGCAAAGTTGTGGACTTTATTTGTAAGTTATATTTAGAATACATCTCCTACATCTAAGTCTGAAGGATCCGTGGGAAAAGGTGTGTGTGTGTGTGTGTGTGTGTGTGTGTGTGTGTTGATTATAAAAGCCAGAGGAACAGGAAGTTTGCTGTGGGAATGTGTCTTCTAGGAATATCATTAGGTGCAGCCAAAGGCTCATCAACACATCTGCCCAAAGATGAGCTTAACACAGATGACACCACTAGATGATGGAAACATGGATGACTAAAACCAGATCAGGTCTCTATTCTACACAGAACAACAGACAACTATGGGATGCTAAGAGAGGGAGAAATAGTATTTCCCAGGAAGAAAACATCAATTTGTTATCCAATACTTAATAGTCAGGCCTAAAACATACGTACAAGTACCATTTTATAGAATGAACAGGTTACATTTACATTTAAAGACATATGTGTATATACACACAAATAAATAATGGCATAAGCTTAAAAAATTGAGAGGGTCTGTCATCATTTTAGTTAATTTATATAAACTAATCAACAATAATCAAACCCAAAACAACATAAAATGTCATTAGTTTATACATCTGTGATGATTATAGTCTGTAGAAATGCAAAATTTTTTCTTAGAAAACTACCAAGTGACCTTTGGCCAAAATGAATATTGTCTTTCTCCATCTAAATCATGAAGCAAACATGTCAAAAATAGCAAGCTTAAATAATTAGAATGGTATTTTATAGACATTAAATAATTCTTTTCTTCTAACTGATTGTCGTGTTTACTAATAAAGCTAATTAATTTCAGTACTTATAACTTAATCTTTAAGCAGTTCAAGCATAAAGGCTGTAAACATTCAAAATAAACCAGGAGTATATCATACTTAAAGACTTGGTTCCAAAGGGATCTTCTGCAATAACAGGTTTGTTGACATATGAGATTTTTATTTATAATATTTATACAATATCAAATCTGACAGACTGCTCCATAATCATTACCAAATAATAAGTATGCTTAAGATGTGGGAATGTTTGGGCATAGTGCTCTCAAGGACAGGACAGTGAGGTGGTTTGAATAAAGGTTGTTCCCTGTAGGCTCTGGTGTTTGAACACTTGATCCCCAGTCAGTGGCACTACTTGGAGAGGATTGGTTTTGGTTGCCTTGCTGGAAGCAGTATGTCATGGGAGCTGTATGTCATAGGCTGTGATAGTACATACCTAGCCTCACTTCTAGTTCACTTCATGCTTTGTACTCATGGTTAATATGTGCACTATCAGTTTCCTTCTCTGGCCCTTCTGCCAGAGAAGGGCCAGAGAAGGAAACTGATAGTGCACATATTAACTTGTTCTCATATTTTCCTGTCATGACTGACTTTTGTCCCTCTGGAAATTTATGCCACTATTACCTCCTTTTTCTATAGGTCACCCTGGTCACAGTCATGGCAACAGAACAGTAATATGGAGAGATAGCTAAGTATTTTAACTTTAATAATTTTTTATAATTTACAAACAATTTGTAAATAATGGAAATAGCCAGGGACAACTTAAGGAATAAAAATAATTCTTAGAAATAGAAAATTGTAGGCATCATGAAAAGGTTTGGAAAAGGTAGAAAAAGATAAAATGGTATGATTTTCTTTTCTGTAGGAGTAGATGGGTTAGGGAGGCTGTCATTAGTACAAAAGGGTCAATATAATTTCGAACCAGATGGCCACAGCCACATACAAGACATTCCTGTTAAAGCAGACCAGCTTTAACATGGTTTCTTCAAATTAGAATTTCATATATTAAAAAAATAACTAAGTGACTTGATAAGATGGTAAGTGTAAGAGCTGAGGATGATTAACAGGAAAGGCTGTTCTTGTAAAGGACAGAAGACAGAAGCTCAACTCCTACCATCCATGAGCAACTTACAGCTTTCTTCAACTCCAGCTATAGTAGGTTTGATGTCCTCATGTCCACTGTGGGTACCTGAGTTCATATAGCATATATACACATACATAAAAATAAACCTTAAAGAAAAGACGGATAGAAGATGGAGATACCATTCATAGCATGGCAAAGGAAATGGGAACTGTGGAAAGAAGTATCCAATTTAACAATGAAAAAGATACTTAAAATGGTGAAATAGTTATGTAAATATATTGAGAGTGGGCCATTGAGTACAGCATTATAAATAAAAGATGTAAAATAATGAACAGAGGTAGACGCATAAAACACAAATTATGTGGCAGAGAGATCTGAACAATTAGAATATGATAATGATGATGATGATGATGATGATGATGATGACGATAATGATGATGGTTATATAAAAAGTAGACCAAAAAACACTGTTGAACATAAAGGCACTACAGAGAAACACAACTGCTCAAGTTGCTGAGAATAAAAGGACTGTTGAGGTTTTAGCCCTAAATGTGACATCTATATTAACTCTCAATATCCCAAGGCTTGTGGAAAGTCGTGGGAGAAAGGGATTGAAAGAACTTAAGAGCCAGAGGGTTGAGCAGAGTGTCACGAAATGATGTCTTCTGGACATGCTGTGGCCATTACACTCATGAATTCAAAAAGCTGTAGTTAATTATGCAAGGTCAAGCCAGCCAGGATTCCAGGATGCACAGAGAAGAAACTTATCAGTCCCCAACTCTAGCTCAGTAGATGCTGGCCATAAGAAGAGCCATTCTACTTTGATGATGAGGGAACTGGTAGGTTACTCATGCTCCATTGGATGGTTCCATACCAATGCATACACAGTCAGTATTAACTGGACTTAGAAAGTTGTTGTTGTTAGGAGGAGGAGGAGGAGGAGGAGGTGGAGGAAAGAAGGTCAATGTTGGAATATGGAGAGGAGGAGGGGAGGAGAAGAATGAGGATGAGGACAAAGAGGAAGTGGAGGAGGAAGAAGAGATGAATATGAGAAAATGATGTGTTGTTTGGGATCTAAGGAGAGTTGAAAGGAAGAGGCAGGGGTAGATGTGATGCTATTTAAATGCATGCATATATAAAATTTGAGAATTCATATATATATATATATATATATATATATATGTGTGTGTGTGTGTGTGTGTGTGTGTGTGTATGTATATATATATATATATATATACATATATATATATATATATATATATATATATATATATATAACAGAATAAAAATAGTTCTGAAGAAGGACCAAAACAACATCAAAATATCATTTAAATAAGAGTATTGAACATGTGGAATAAAAGAAACTCTATAAAAAATTATCATTGAAATGCTAGTATGTATTGTGTGTGTACATGTATTGTTTATACTTATTTGTAATCAAATTTCAAAAATAATGGTAATTATTTCAGAAGAACAAGCATTTAAAAGACGGAGAAAAATAAGGTGTATACAAACTTTTCCATGTAAGTGTTCTAAGCTACTACCTGAAATTATTCCTCAAGTTTATAAAAGTGAGTATAATTCAATCGGTTTTTTTTAATTTCCAATTACATTTTCATTTGGCATACAGCAACAAGAAAACTTTTCTACACACAAATACAGCCTTCAGGAAACATTGCATTTGGTTTTCCTTGGGAAGGAACTAGCTACATACAAGTGAAATTCAGTTAAGATAAGTGAAATTAACAAAGGTTAATACCCTGCTGGGAAAATAGGGTAGGAGACATTGAACCCATCTAAATGCAAGGCTTATACAAAATGTTAAGGAATGTATAATCAAATGGCATGCGGATCCTAATTAGAAATCCTGAAAGCTAAGAAAGAAGGAGGGAAAATGCGAACTTCCCTTTTTTTTTTGAGGAATCAGAAAAACCGGTTAAGCTTTAAAACAGATATATGCAGTTTAAATTGATTATAATGGTTATAACACTTAATGCTTTTAACTTTAAAATTTATGAACATTTAAAAATTCCTAGAATAAAACACATTTATCAAAGCTCAGAAACTTTTCAGCTTCACTGAAAATTATTTCACTTCCATTAAAATCAAGTAAAATTTATTGATTTCTTTAAATTTTGGTTTAAAATATTAATTTAAGGTTTAAAATCTGGAGGGCATGGGTTATAAGTTGCTCAGCATGAAGGCACTTGTCACCAAGTCTGGTAACTTGAGTTCAGTCCCTGAGACCCACAGAGTGGAAGGGGATACCTGATGCCTAAAAGCTGACCTCTGACCTCCTCAGACACATGATGTACCCCTCACTCCCACATGTAAATTGCTATTTAAAAATATAAATAAATAAATAAATTTTAAAATATTTAGGTTATTCATATGAAAACTTGGAGGTGCTCTTAAGTGAGTGACCTCTGAATTAATAAATACTAGGTTATGAGAGAAGTGATAGGCCATCTTTATGGCTGTCTTATTAACTAAAGAGCATCTCTACTAGCCACTGTTGACTAATTACCAGATGTAGGATCAGCTTTCCTTTGACTACACATCCTCTGATTGGAGGTAAGTGTTTTCCTTTCAGAACAGTCACAGCAGAGCATATTCCCTATAATATGCATTTTCTTTAAATGAGAAAATGACACTAAATTTGTTTGCAAAACACTCCAACTACAAGTTTATATAGAGAATTTTTTTTGTATTATCTCAAAGCTATATTTGCTTCTTTTATAAAACTCTACTATCAAATTAATTATGTCATTTTCCCAAAGTATTACATGTAAATTTTTGTAAAAATCACTATTATTTTTTACATCATATGTTTTAGTAAGAGGTGAGTTCAAATAATGAAGGTAACCTGCCCAAAGAGACTGGGAACAAATCAGTGTGCCTCTAACAAGAAGGCATTCTGCAGCTCGAGCAGGAGTGAACTGTCGACAGGACCATCAGCTGCATGCATCTCAGGAATGCCTCCATCTTAGGAAGTCAGATATGGAAATGGTTTATAGAGTCACCATGGCCCTACTGACAGAACACTGCATACAATCTGGCTTCTTTCTTACAAGTCATTGCTTTGTTTTTTATGTATGCTGTATATGTATAACTACACTTTTTCTAGGTAGAACAAACAGTATGAGCATATCTATTCTATATTAAGACATGCATACAGACAGGCTTGACATTATGGTCTTCAAATTAAAATCAGAGATATTAATGTAAGGTATTTCATTACTTAATATATTTTATAATAATTATCTTCTTCATAACTTTTTTACAATGTATCACATTTAGCCTACATTTCTTACTCATGGATTACAACTCACTCCATATGCAAGTAAAAATAAACAAATTCTAAATACAGACCAGAAATGAAATGACACGATCAGCCTGCATCTGTAGCAGGTGTCAGGGAAAAGTTTTCAATGTGTCATTGGCAAAGACTGATCCTCTCCTCCTTCCAGAAGAAGGTCTAAAGCCTTGTCCTATGAAGTCTTTGTGTCCTATTGGAGCACTGCACAGTATATTTTTCTTATCAAAGTCCATATTCAGTTTGTAAATGAAATCTGGGTATCCCATGTGCCATGTCATGGGGAAGTATCAAAAAGGAAAAGAAACTATTAGACTCAAAAAAGGAAAGGCATCCTTCATCTTCCAGTCTGGCTGAAGCTTTGAAAGCCATTCTTCATCCTCCAGTCTGGATAAAGCCGTGAACTAACAAAACAGCAAGTATTCCAGAAAAATTAAGGACTGCCTAAGACTTTTCTCTCTCCTCAGTTATGAACCTGTGACTTTCTAGACTTCAACTACAAACCTCTTGTCAGGAAAGGACATGTCCCAAACCCTTGTGCAAACCTAGTAGTCCCTGGTTTCATCTCCTCAGATTACAATGTATTTTTACTTAAGGCAGACCCTAAGCCACCTTGCAATCCCCACTGATCAGAAGAAAGAGAGGAGAAAAAAAGAAAAAAAAGGTATTAATAAGAACCTATTGAGATGAAGTTTGAGAGCTACTCAAATGCTGAGACTCTACATTGGGTACTCTCTCCTTTCTCAGACTGCCCCCTAGGGAAGCCCATAGCCATGTTCTTTTGGTGTGTCCTATTTTCTCTTCATAAACCTCATGTCTATCTTTAAATATCTTTATTTATTTATTCTGCTTCAATGCCTGAAATTCTTTCCAGCCTCAAAGTCATAAATTTGGGCCTGGTTGGAATCCATGTCCCTAAAACATCAAAGGAGCTATCCAGGATACTGATGGCAAATAGTGTGGAACTGTGTATCTGTTGCCTCAGTATTGAGAAGAGAACTTTTTTCAGGATTTCACATTGAACAGACACACACACACATACATACACACACACACACACACACACACACACACACACTACCTTGATGGCACACACATACACACACACAGAGTCACACACACTACCTTGATGGCCCATCATATTTCTAGAATCTAGTTATGTGAGCTCAAGTCCTTTTGTGTATAAAGGTAAACTAGGAACGATAACTGAAACATATTTATTGATATATTATTTGTCCATCTAAAATATTAGCTCTTTGTGTAAACAATATTCTATCACTGAATCTGTGCCAAAGTGTGATATCAATGACTGGGCCTGTGCATCTTCAATGTCCAGTCGTTGTAACAGAGTACAATGCTCATCACATTGAAAGTTTTCCCCAATCATTTGCTAATTTTATGTTCTTTAAGCTGAGTTGGTCCTCAATGTGTGCTTCATAACTCCATCATTCTGTGCCAACTAACACTTACTAGGAAGATGAATAAATTCAAGTTGATAATTAAAGATCTTGTTTTTTAATAGATTTTTTTCTTTCATACAACACATTCCTAACAGTTTTCCCTCCCATAAATCCTCACAGCTCTTTTGCCACCTTCTGTCTCCTCTAGATCCACCCCCCAGTCCCCACCTCTTCTTCAATTCCCTTCAGAAAAGAGCAGGTCCCCAAGAGACAACAACCAAACATGACAAAACATGATACAGACACCAAGACAATGTAAAGCCCTTATTTTGAGGATGGACAATGCAACTGGGAAAAGAGTGTTCCAAGAACAGGTGAAAGAATTAGAAACACATCAACTTCTTGAGGGCAGGCGATCTCCTTAAACTTAGAATCTTTTCTTACTGAGTCAAATAACAGGAAAAGCAGGGTGAGGGTGGAGTGAGCTTTCCTGAAAGAGACACGGATTGTATTTCAATGACATCAAATGGATGAGAACCTAGCAATGTGGTCATAGTTAACTGTAAAAAAATAAAATAAAATACTGAAAATGCAGTTTCTATTGTTCACAGAGAATAATGCATAAATTTGAGATTTTTAAAAAGGTAAATCATTTAGTCTTTAATAGCTTCAATTTTAAAGGTCCTTTAAACAACCTGAACATAAATTTACTACTATGATTGTCTTACTGTTATTTCTGTATAAATGAGAAAAATCTAAATTAAGAAATTAATTCATATGGTAAAAATGCTATTTAATGTCTGCATGGGAATCCCTTTGTGTACGTTTTAGTGCAATTCCAAGATAAGCTGACTTGTAATTTTCACATGCTTTAAATACTTTAGAGTATTACATAGTTCTGTTTCTTAAACTCAGTCACACATTTATGGAAGAAGTATAAGGGCAATCTCAGTTTCATTATTGTTTCAAAAGTAAAAACCATCCACTAAAAGCAGTCAGAATCTCAACAAAGTTGAGTATTAATACTTTAGAGGAGCATATGGTTACCCTAGGAATATGGGAATATGAACTTACCTCAGGAATGAGGAAGTGTAAGGTTACCCCAGGAAAAGATTCTGAATAGACAGGAAAATTTTTGATATAGTTGAAGAGAAATAATTTATTCAAATCACAAATTCTTGCTGAAATATTTGTAAATGTTTTGTTGTACCATATGGAAAATAAAAGAATATAAATTATTATTTAATATAGTTATAAATGATCTGGGTACAAGAAAATGGATTCCATAAGCAGATGGCTCATTATTCTGGCTGGGTACAACATATAATAAATTACTGTGAATCAGATTCAGACACAGAACAACATTTGAATTCAGAAACCACTTTACTTTGGAATAACTTATTCAGTTACTCATCCTCAAAGAATGTACCATGCACTCCCAATAAATGTTGGATATACTAGAGAATGAAAGTTTGGGAAAATGTCCTTACCACTGGATAGCTTTTTGTTAGGTAGACTCATACATACAGAAATTCATGGTATAATCAAACAGAGAGAAAGACAGAAAGACACAAACACACACACACATACACATGGGTGAAAGTATCATTCAAGCCACTCCCCTAATAGGAAAGAAATCAAGAGAGGTAAGAAAAATAAGGTGCTAGGTGAATAGGTTGGCAAAATGACCCAAATGACAAACAATAACCAAGAAGAAATTAGACTTAGGGAAAAGTTATAAGGCAGAGACCAGGATAGAAAGGAAGGAGAGCAGATTAGTAGAGTTAGTCTACAGTTAGTCTACTAACTATACTTTCCTTCAAATGCAATTATGGTATGTAATATTAAATATAGTAATCTTTTAAAAATTGCCAAACCACCCCTATATATGCTAGTAAATTATCTCAGAGGTTAAGTGTGTTTAAAGATCTTGCTGTGGGCCTGAGCTAGGTTCCCAGCACCCACGCAGAACAGCTAACCACCACCTGTAACTCATACTTCAGGGAGCTACAATACCTCACTCTGGATTTTGTGGTCACTGCACTAATGTGCACATAACCAAACACAGACACATACACATAACTACAATACAATATATCATTAAGATAATGCAAAAGTGTTAACAAAAGACTTTTATAAGTTCAATAATAATTCACTAAGAGCAGAGCATCTGTGCTGCCCTGGGGGCATTAGAAAAGGATTCTACTACAATGTGAAGACAGAAATATAATATTTTTTTCTGATTGTTTACTAAATGAGGAAGACTTCAGAAGAAACAGAATAACAGAAGTTAAATATAAATGCTTGAAAACCAGCATGGTGGAACTCCTACCTTCAGAATGTTGAAGTGTATATGACTGTCGATATATATATTGCACATAAAGTCATAAAGCCACATATACACTCCTAAATAAATGCTGTGAATCCTTAGAAAGTATTAAAATGAAAAAATTGTTCAACCTTACTTCTGGCTTTAATCATTTATTACTTTTTATTCTTTTTTATCTTGAAAAACTCTCTAAAACTGTCATTGGAAGACCTGTCTCAGTTTCCCTTTCCTAGCATTTATAAACTAATCTTGTAATAGTTTTATTCACACCATTCTGCTGACACTTTTCTAGAAGAGACTGTCACCACCCTCAGTCTCAGCGGTGGTTTAAATGTTCCCCATAGACTCTAGCTCAGAGTGCTTGATCTCTACGTGGTAAGGCTGCCTGGGGAGGCCTGGGAGGTGTGAACCTATTGGAGAAAGTGTTTCAGTTGAGGAGGGTTGTGTGCTTTACTATGAAATCTCAGCAGCTTCCAGATCCATCCACCATGTCACCTGCTGACTTCATGGTCCCTACCCAAACAAATCCATCTTTCTATAAACTGCCTTAGTCAAGGTGCTTATCACAGCAACCATTAAGCAATGTCTACTGCTTTCATGGTGCAGTATATAGTGCAAGTCTTTGTCCTCATCTGAGCAAAATATCACCATTGTATATCACGGCCCCATAAGAAATCCCTCATTATTTCTAAGACCTTGTGCCTGAAGGAAAGAAAACAAAAGGAAAATGAAAACCTCTATCATATCTCAGACAGAATAATTTCTTGGGTTTTGTCTTAATTTGATCTATTTTCTGACTTTCATATGAATGCATATCCCTCAACTAATTTATTGACCTATGGGGATCAAGATGTGGCTTACTCTAAAGTTACTCTATACCCTCAAACATCAATGGCTTCCAGCTGTGCCTTGCTTCAATTAGTTCTACATTACAAAAAATCAGATTGTCTAATTTTGATTAAAATTACTGTAGTTGAATGACTCTGTGACTTATTTTTGTAGGCATTCAATGATCACCTATCCAGTTTGACTCACAGGTCACCAGCTTATAAATAGCATATTCATGGAAATAAATAGTGCCACTTATGGCCTTATTTAGGTTGCTAAGTAATACATGTACACATGAACACCAGAAATTGTAGGCTGGTGAATTTATAGAACATATCATACAAATAAAGAATGCAAACTCCTTACTTGGATTACATAAAAATACCTCTACATTGCATGGGACTAGTTGGTAACCAAATTCTCACTAATAAACCATCAAGTTCATAAGTCAAGGGCTAAGTGGAACATGAATCCTTTTTTAAAAATATTAATTAATTCACTTATTCACTTTGTATCCCTCTCACTGCTCCAATTCCCAGTTACCCCCCTCCAACAATCTTTCCCTCATCCCCCTTTCCCTTCTCTTCTGAGTGTGTGGGGGCCCCCTGGGTGTTACCTCATCCTGGCACATCAAGTCTCTGACAATGTTGGTGCTTCCTTTTCCACTGAGGTCAAGCAAGGCAGCCTAACTAGAAGTACATATACTGTGCATAAGCAACAGCTTTTGGGATAGCCCCCATTCCAGTTGTTCTGGACCCACACGAAGACTAAGATGCACATGTATGGTATATATGCTGCAAGGCCAATGTCCAGCTTCTGTATATTGTTTGGTTGGTGAGGGCCCCAAGGATCCAGGTTAGTTGACCTGGTCTTCCTGTGAAGGTCCTATGCCACTTGGGGTCCATAATCCTTCTTCATATTCTTCCATTAAGAGTCCTCAAGCTGAGAATTCTTTGCTTAGCTCTGTACCCTATTTTTAGTAGGGTTATTAGGTTCTCTGGAGTCTAACTTTTTGAGTTCTCTGAATATCTTGGATATTAGCCCTCTATCAGATATAGGATTGGTAACAGTCTTTGCCAATCTGTTGGTTGCCATTTTGTCATATTGACAGTGTCCTTTGCCTTACAGAAACTTTGCAATTATATGAGGTTACATTTGTCTATTCTTGATCTTAGAACATGAGCCATTGGTTTTCTGTTCAGGAAATTTTCCCATGTGCCCATGTGTTCGAGGCTCTTCCCCACTTTCTCTCCTGTTAGTTTCAGTGTATCCAGTTTTATATGGAGGTCCTTCCAGCTGATATAACCACTCTGGAAATCAGTCTGGTGGTTCCTCAGAAAATTGAACATAGTACTACCTGAGGACCCAGCTATATTACTCCTGGGAATATACCCAAAAGATGCTCCAACATATAACAAGGACACATACTCCATTATGTTCATAGCAGCCTGATTTATAATAGCCAGAAGCTGGAAAAACCCAATATCCTTCAACAGAGGAATAAATAGAGAAAATGTGGTTCAAATACACAATGGAGTACTAATCAGCTATTAAAAACAATGACTTCATGAAATTCTTAGGCAAATGGATGTAACTAAAAAATATCACCCTGAGTGAGGTAACCCAGTCACAAAAGAACACACATGGTATGTACTCATTGATAAGTGGATATTATCCCCAAACTCAGAATACCCAAGATACAATTCACAGACCACATGAAGGTAAAGAAGAAGGAAGACCAAAGTGGGGATGCTTCAGTCCTTCTTAGAAGTGGGGACAAAATACTCCAGGGAGGAGATACAGAGACAAAGTGTAGAGCAAAGACTGAAGGAAAGGCCATCAAGAGATTGCCTGACTTGGGAATCCATTCCATATACAGACCCCAGACACTATTGTAACCAAGAAGTTCTTGCTGTCAGGAGCCTGTTATATCTGTCTCCTGAGAGGCTCTTCCAGATGCTGGAAATACAAATACAGAGGCAGATGCTCACAGCTAAGCATTGGACTGAGCACAGGGTCCCCAACGGAAGGGTTAGAGAAAGGATTGATGGAGCTGAAGCGGTTTGCATTCCCATAGGAAGATCAATAATATCAACCAACTAGAACCCCCCAGAGCTCCTAGGGACTAAAACACCAACCAAAGACTGCACATGGAGGGACCCATTATTCCAGCTGCATATGTAGCAGAGGATGGCCTTGTTGGTCATCAATGGGAGGAGAGGCCCTTGGTCCTGAGAAGGCTGGATGTCCCAGTGTAGGGGAATGCCAGGGCAGGTGTTGGTGGGGGAGTTGGAGGATGGAGGAGCACCTTTACAGAAGCAGAGAGAGGGGGGAAGGGATGGGGGTTTCCAGAGGGGAAACCTGGGAAGGGAATAACATTTGAAATGTAAATAAATAAAATACCCAATTTAAAAAAGAGAGAGAGAGATATCCTTCAAGCTCTATCCACTGTTTGGCTGTGGGTGTTTTTATCTGAGTCAACTGCATGGTGGAACCTTTCAGAGTACAACTTGTTCCTGTGTGTTAAGTATAACACAGTATCATTAATAGTGTTAGGGACTAGTGTTTGCCCATGGGATGGGTCTGAAGCTGGGCCAGTTACTAGTTAGCTATTCCCCCAGTCTCTGCTTCCTACTCCATGCCTGTATTTCTTATAGACAGGATAAATTTTAGGTTGAAAATTTTGTGTATGGGGGTGTCTCTATAATACCACTAGAGTTTCTGCTCGGCTACAGGAGGTGTCTGCTTCAGGTTCCATATCCCTAGTGTAGTGAGTCACAGCTAAGATCACCACCATTGGCTCTTGGGCCCCTTCCTTTTCTCAGGTCTCTGTCTCATCCTGGAGATTCTTCCCATCTCCTCGCCCCGGTCCATTGCAGTTTTCCATTTGTTTTCATGGCCACCTAGCCATCTCTGCTGTCCTTCCCCACAACTGACCCTAAAGCCCCCATTATCCTCCCCATGTCTTCTCCCTCCCAGTTCCCCCTCTACATCTGCCTCTTATGACTAGACCATGAATTCTTAACTCTGAGCTTCATCTCAACATTGTCTCTTTGCTTAATAATGCTCAATTAAAATTTCTGCTCATGTTTCTACATCTCTTTTCTCTGTCTTTTCTTCCTTAGAGAGCTCAAAGAGCATCCTTGATATAAAACCCAACACTACTATAATAATCCCCACATTTATATATTTAATTTTAATATATTCTCCCATATTTTACTAATGGTTCCTTCCCACCTCTGCTTAGACTTTCACTATGCATCTATAAACATCCAAAACTAAAATCCTCTCCATACACATCTCTACTGTCAGTAGACCTCCACAAGGTACCCCTCTTAATTTCAATTCTGCTTTTTTATTGACCTTTGTTTACTTCCACTATCAGCATCTTTCACAAGCTAAGTTTGCCTACTCTCAGTTCACATTGAATTGCAACATCTTCTCAAACCTCAGTACTTCCTGTATTAATTAACATTTGTTCCCAGATACAATCATTTCATGGTTGTTCATTTTAATATGCATTGGTAGCTGCTGACCTTCACAATTGGTCATTATGATCTAGTGTGGGTGTACTATTGAGCACAATCTACCCATGGATGCCCTGCTTCTCCATTCTCAGTGGGAAGTCACAGTTTTGATGATAACCTTGAGGGCTGCATCTTCTGCATCTTAGTGACCTGTATCTTCACTATGTTTTAGACCCCTGCTCTTATCTCTGTTTCTCTGTTATGCCTCACTGAACTGCTGAGAGTGCCCACACACTATCATTCTCTCACTCTGGAGCCTCTGCATTTGTTCTCTGATCTGGTTGGGTTGCTCATTCCAGAAACCCAGGGCTATCATTCTTCCATCTCCTCTCCCTTCAATCAAATGCTGCTTTCTTATGGAAATCTTCAGTGTTCATCCTGTTTAGAACATCGTCAGCATATCACTCCTCAAGGCTGTTCTGATTTGCCTTTTCTTACCCACTGCCCTCCACAGCACTGGCTCTTCTGAATCTAACCATCACTTTGGTTGTTTTACATCATTCCCATAAATGTAAATTCCATATGGTGAGGAAATGATGACCATTCACATAGAACTTCAAATAATTATCAAACAGCTATTTAATAGGAAGAAATGGAAAAAAGGAGAAATTATGAATATAGATCTAGTCATGAAATGAAAATTTTAATTTGTAATGGTTTATCAGATTTAAAGTCACATTTAATATCCACAATGCTCTGTAAGGAAAGCAGGCAAGTCATTGTACACATCTTATAATAAATATATTAAATGTATTACTTTATGGCAACAGCATATATTAGTAAGATAGTAGATGACCAAGGGGTTATTTGTTTGTTTATTGAGTCCTGTCCTCTGACAATAAAGATATCTTTCTTCCATTATGAGAACAAATATGAAAGAAGGTTATATTATCTTTTTCTATTTTATATTTTTACTTCAAGACCATTTGTAAATTAGATTTGTAGTTTGCTCTATTTGATTCCTGTCTCAGAGTCTTTCCTTTTTAGTAATCTATGAGCTCTGCAGGGTCCCAGTCACAGATCTTCAAGAAACTCCTTAGGACTATATACTCTGGACCATACTATGCTTCTCTCCACTGCTGTCTTCAGTCTTGTGTTGGTCCTGCATATTTGAGCTGAGCCTCATTCATATCAACATTAGCATCATGATAGACAAGAACCTTATTCTTTTTGCTGCCTAGAGAGGGAATAATTAAGTGTATATAAATGCTATCACAGAGTGTCAACTTGTTCATGTAGACAGGGTGTTCTATGGTGTGATTTAGTACCCCAGACACAGTTTATATCATAGATGCATATGTATTACATAGTTTTCCTTCAATCTCATGAATGCAACCCAAAATTGAATCAACTTTTAGACTGCTCGCTTGGATATTATTGACTATGTAGTATCCTTTTTTTCCCCCAGAAAGATGAATGTAGATTATTGCAACTGTCCCTAAGCTGTATTTACAACTATGGTTTGTGTATTAGCACATTTTACACCAGTCAGAATGAGTAAGGAAACACATAATAACAAATGAAACGCATAATAACACAAAGGAGACACATAATAGCAAATGCTGGCAAAGAGGTTAGAATGATGGTATTTTATATCATGTGAATATGAATGTAAATGAATTCTGCTATTCCTGTAGTCTAGACATAGGTGTCCAACAGTGCACTAAAACTTGAACTACTGTATAAGCCAGCTATACTCCACCTCTCTGGGAAGTGTACTCAGACAAATCCAAGTCAGAACCTTATTGTGATTCCTTCACATCCACACCTTTGTAGTACTGTTCCTAATAGAAACATTTTGGAAGTAACCTACATGTCAATCATTAGAAAAATGGATAATGGAAACATGTGATATACACACAAATAAATTTATGCAGACATAAAGATGAAACCATTAGTGGATTTTTTAGGAAAATTACAGACCTGGGAAATCACATTTAAGCAAATAAAACAAGTGCAAAATTTGTACAATTTCTTTTTTACATGTACATTTTTTGAAATATGTGCCTAAGTTATATACAACTGTGTATTTATGGAAACACATAAATTACATATTAACTACATATTTAATGTCAGAAAATATGCCTTATGTGTTTATATATGAAGTATAATTTCTCATAGATACAAAATATTATTTATAGTTTTTCCATAAAGATATACAATATTTTCATATATACTATATGTCCTATATTTCACGAACATGGTAGCTAGATTATCTGGGCAATGAAAGAGGAGTAGTATGTGGACAAAGTGCATGAAATAGTCAAATGGAAACTCATCACTGTGACAATGAACAGACATCAGCAAAGCTTTCTGAATATATTTTACCCACAAAAGATAAGTTGTTTGCTAATATACTTTAGAAGAGGTCTCAATCATACACATTACTTATAAACCAGCTGTTTTCTTACTAAATGTAACTACATACACAGTGCTATTTAATACAAAATAAATGCAATTGGAGCTCTTAGCCACAAAAGTCAGCCATACTCATTCTATTAGATCCAGCTCAGGTTATTCAGTTGTATTTGTTCTAATAGGTCCAGCACACACTATCCATTAATTCCATAACTATCTATTAAAACTAGAGTTTACACATGAGATAAGCAAGTGCAGATAAAATATCTAACTCCATGTAAATATTGGTTTGTTCCACACTAGAGCAACGGCTTAGTAGTATAGAATAATTTCTATTCTTGCAGGGACTCAAGTTCAGTTCTAAGCACTCATATCAGGGAGTTCAAAAATAGCTACCTCCAGCTTCATGGAATCTGACACAGCCTTCTGGCTTTGATAAATGTGCACACACACCACACAATACACACACACACACACACACACATACACACATACACAGAGCATACATATACAATTTACATAAATAAAAATAAAACTTCAAATACTAGACAGCCATTGGCTGTGATTTAAGCTTATTGTATTGTCTTGGACTTAAACAGCCAAGTATTCTATTTCTGATAATGAACATGAATGAAATGTATTCCATTCCCAAAGTCTTTCAGTTACCAGGGCCAAAGAGAGCTTCCTACTGCTTTATGGTTGGCACAAGTGGTGCTGCCACCTCTCTCACATATCTGGTAGGAGATGGTAGTGGGTGTAGGGTTGCTCCAGCCTCTCCTCAGTCTTTATTTGTCTTTCCAAGCACCTGGCATGGGTGTGTGTTTGTATTGATCATAAGGAACCTTGCTTACCATAAGACACTTGAACAATCAGGACAAAACAAAACAAAACAATGATTTGGATTTTAGCTTAACTTTGTACTTATATGAATCTCAGTTGATATTTGTCCCATCTTAAACTCCCAAATGTCTAACCTATACATGTAAATTTCTATCATAGGGGAAGACACTGATTTTTACAAAGAGGCTTAAGAATGGTGTAGAGTCGGGCCAGTTAAGAACACCATCTTGTATACCAGATCCCAAAGAGACAAGTCTACTCAGGAGAGCACATGGGCAGCAGAAGCAACATAGCTTCTGGGACAGGATCCCTTTCAGGCAGAACTGAGACCCAGACCTCTGTGCACTTTCCCCACCAGACAAGAGGCAGCCTCCAGGAAGGACTCTGTCCACAAGACCAGGTGAGAACGCCATCTTGTATCCCAGGTCCCAAAGAGACCAGTCTGCATAGGAAAGCACACAGGCTGCAGAAGCAACATAGCTTCTGAGACAGGGTCACTTTCAGGCCTTCATCTTCAGCAAGGAGCCAGAATTGAGCTCCAGACCTCTGCACACTTGCCAGCAGAGAGTACTCTAACCACTGAGACTCAGGAGAGAGTTGGACTCCCAGGAGTGCTGACAGAGAATAATAGAATCACAGGAAGAACAAGCTCAGTCTAGAGACAGCTACAACAACTAACACCAGAGATTAACAGGTGACGAAAGGCAAATGTAACAATCTTACTAACAGAAACCAAGACCACTCAGCATCATCAGAACCCATTACTCCCACCAAGGCGAGTCCTGAATACCCCAACACACCTGAAAAGCAAGATTCAGTTTTAAAATCATATCTCATGATGCTGGTAGAGGATTTTAAGAAGGAAATTAATAACTCACTTAAAGAAATATAGGAGAACGCAGCTAAACAGGTAGAAGGCCTTAAAGAGGAAGCACAAAAATCCCTTAAAGAATAACAGGAAAACATTAATAAACAGGTAAAAGTCCTTAAAGAAGAAACACAAAAATCCCTTAAAGAATCACAGGAAAACACAATCAAACAGGTGATGGAATTGAACAAAACCATCCAAGATCTAAAAATGGAAGTAGAAAAAATAAAGTAAGCCCAAAGGAAGACAACTCTGGAGATAGAAATCCTAGAATACAAATCAGAAACATCAGCAACACAATACAAGAGATGGAAGAAAGAATCTCAGATGCAGAAAATTCCATAAAGAATATAGAAACAACAATCCAAGAAAATGCAAAATGCAAAAAGATCCTAACTCAAAACATCCAGGAAATCCAGGACACAATGAGGAGACCAAACCTACAGATAATAGGAGTAGATAAGAATGAAGATTTTCAACTTAAAGGGCCAGTAAATATCTTCAACAAAATTATAGAAGAAAACTTCCCTAACCTAAAGAAAGAGATACCCATGAACATACAAAAAGCCTACAGAACTTCAAATAGACTGGACAAGAAAAGTGCACAAAATAAAGATAGAATATTAAAAGCAGCAAGGGAAAAAGGCCAAGTAACACATAAAGGCAGACCTATTAGAATTATACCAAACACTATGAAAGATCCTGGACAGATGTTATAGAGAACCAAAGAGAACACAAATGCCAGCCCAAGTTACTATACCCAGCAAAACACTCAATTACCAAAATGGAGAAACCAAAGTATTTCATGACAAAGCCAAATTCACACAGTATCTTTCCACGAATCCAGCCCTACAAAGGATAATAAAGGGAAAATTCCAACACAAGGAGGGAAAATATGACCTAGAAAAATCAAGAAAATAATCTTTCAACAAACCTAAAAGAAGATATCTACATGAACAGAATCCCAACAATAACAACAAAAATAAAAGGAAACAACAATTACTTTTCCTTAATATCTCTTAATATCAATGGACTCAAATCCCCAATGTTAGACATAGACTAATAGACTGGCTACATAAACAGGACCCAATATTTTGCTGCTTACAGGAAACCCACCTCAGGGAAAAAGATAGACACTGCCTCAGAGTGAAAGGCTGGAAAACAATTTTCCAAGCAAATCTTCTCAAGAAACAATCTGGAGTAAACATTCTAATATCTAATAAAATCGACTTCCAACCCAAAGTATTCAAAAAAGACAAGGAGGGACACTTCATACTCACACATTATAAAACAGGTAGATTTAGCAGATACCTACAGAAGATTTTATCCTAAAACAAAAGGATATACCTTCTTCTCAGCACCTCATGGTACCTTCTCCAAAACTGACCATATAAATGGTCACAAAACAGGCTGAAACAGATACAAAAATATTGAAATAATCCCATGCATCCTATCAGATCACCACAGACTAAGGCTGAACTTCAATAACAACATACTAATAGAAAGTCAACATTCATGTGGAAGCTGAACAACACTCCACTCAATGATAACTTTGTCAAGAAAGAAATAAAAAAGAAATAAAAGACTTTTTAGAGTTTAATGAAAATGAAGCTACAACCTACCGAAACTTATGGGACACAATGAAAGCATTCCTAAGAGGAAAACTAATATTTCTGAGTGCCTCCAAAAAGAAACTACAGAAAGCATACACTAGAAGCTTGACAGTACACCTAAAAGCTCTAGAACAAAAGGAAGCAAATTCACCCAAGAGGATTAGAAGGCAGGAAATAATCTAACTCAGGGCTGAAATCAACCAAGTAGAAACAAAAATAACTATTCAAAGAATCATCCAAATCAAGAACTGGTTCTTTGAGAAAGTCAACAAGATAGATAAACCCTTAGCCAGACTCACTAGAGGGCACAAGGGAGAGTATCCTAATTAACAAAATCAGAAAGGAAAAGGGAGACATAACAGCAGAACATTAGAAAATCCAAAACATCATCAGATCCTACTACAACGGGCTATACTCAACAAAAGTGGAAAGCCTGGATGAAATGAACAATTTTCTAAAAAGATACCAGGTACCAAAATAAATTCAGGATTAGATTAATGAGTTAAATAGTTCCATATCCCCTAAATAAATAGAAGTAGTCAGTAATAGTCTCCCAACCAAGAAAAGCCCAGGACCAGATGGATTTAGTGCAGAGTTCTATCAGACATTCAAAGAAGACCTAATTCCAATTCTCCTCAAACTATTCCACAAAATAGAAACAGAAGGTACTCTACCAAATTCGTTCTCTGAAACCATAATTACTCTGATACCTAAACCACATAAAGACCCAACAAAGAAAGAAATCTTCAGACCAATTTCCCTTATGAATATTGATGTAAAAATACTCAATAAAATTCTCACTAACTGAATCCAAGAACACATCAAAACAATCATCCATCATGACCAAGTAGGCTTCATCCCACGGATACAGGGATGGTTTAATATACCGAAATCCATCAACGTAATCCACTATATGAACAAACTCAAAGACAAAAACCACATGATCATCTTGTTAGATGCTGAGAAAGCATTTGACAAAATCCAACACCCATTCATTATAAAAGAGTTGGAACATCAGGAATTCAAGGCCCATACATAAACATAATAAAAGCAATATACTACAAACCAGTTTCCAACATCAAACTAAATGGAGAGAAACTTGAAGCAATCCCACTAAAGTCAGGGACTAGACAAGGCTGCCCACTTTCTCTCTACCTATTTAATATAGTACTTGAAGTCCTAGCCAGAGCAATTTGACAACAAAAGGAGATCAAGGGGATACAAATTGCAAAGGAAGAAGTCAAAATATCACTATTTGTAGTTGATATGATAGTATATATATATATATATATATATATATATATATATGTGACCCTAAAAACTCTACCAGGGAACTCCTAAACCCAATTAACAGCTTCAGTGAAGTAGCTGGATATAAAATTAACTCAAACAAACCAGTGGCCTTTCTTTACACAAAGGATAAACAGGCTGAGAAAGAAATTAGGGAAACAACACATTTCATGGTACTGGTACAGTGACAGACAGGTACGTCAATGGAATAGAATTGAAGACCCAGAAATGGACCCACACACCTATGGTCACTTGATCTTTGACAAGGGATCTAAAACCATCCAGTGGAAAAAAACCACATTTTCAACAAATGGTGCTGGCACAACTGGTAGTTATTATGTAGAAGAATACAAATTGATCCATTCTTATCTCCTTGTACAAAGCTCAAATCTAAGTGGATCAAGGAACTCCACATAAAACCAGAGACACTGAAACTTATATAGGGGAAAGTGGGGAAAAGCCTCAAAGATATGGGCATAGGGGAAAAATTCCTGAACAGAACAGCAATGGCTTGTGCTGTAAGACCGAGTTGACAAATGGGACCTCATAAAACTGCAAATCTTCTGTAAGGCAAAATTTACTGTCAATAAGACAAAAATGCCACCAACAGATTGGGAGAAAATCTTTACAAATTCTAAATCAGACATGAGACGAATATCCAATATATATAAAGAACTCAAGAAGATGAACTCCAATAAATCAAATAACCCTATTAAAAAATGGGGAAATAACTAAACAGAGAATTCTCAACTGAGGAAGACTGAATGGCTAAGAAACACCTGAAAAAATGTTCAACATCCTTAATCATCAGGGAAATGCAAATCAAAACAACTCTGAGATTCCACCTCATACCAGTCAGAATGGCTAAGAAAAAAATTCAGGTGACAGCAGATGCTGGAGAGAATGTGGAGAAAGTGGAACAGTCCTCCACTGCTGGTGGGATTGCAAGCTGGTACAACCATTCTGGAAATCAGTCTGGCAATTCCTCAGAATTTGGACATAGTACTACTGGAAGATCCAGCTATATCTTTCCCGGGCATATACCCAGAAGATGTTCCAACTTGTAATAAGGACACATGCTCCACTATGCTCATAGCAGCCTTATTTATAATAGCCAGAAGCTGGAAAGTATCCAGATGTCCCTCAACAGAGGAATGGATGCAGAAAATGTGGTGTATTTATACCATGGAGTACTACTCAGCAATTAGAAACAATGAATTTATGAAATTATTAGGCAAATGGATGTATCTGGAGGATATCATCCTGATTTAGGTAGCCCAATCACAAAAGAACACACATGATATTCACTCACTGATAAGTAGATATTAACCCAGAAACTTAGACTTCCCAGATACAATTCACAAAACAAATGAAACTCAAGAAGAAGGAAGGCCAAAGTGGGGATACTTCGTTCCTTCTTAGAATGGGGAACAAAATACCCATTGTAGGAGTTACAGAGACAAAGTTCAGAGATGAGATGGAAGGAAGGACTATCTAGAGACTACCCACCCGGGGCTCCATCCCATATACAACTACCAAATCCAGACACTATTGCATATACCAGCAAGATTTTGCTGACAGGACCCTGTTATTGCCCTGTCTTGTGAGGCTATGCCAGTGCCATGCAAATACAGAAGTAGATGCTCACAATCATCTATTGCATGGAACACAGGGCCCCTAAAGAAGGAGCAAGAGAAAATACCCAAGGAGCTAAAGGGTTCGGCAACCCTATAGGAGGATCAGCAATATGAACTAATCAGTAACTCCCAGAACTGTGTCTCTTGTTGCATATGTAGCAGAAGATGGCCTACTTGGCCATCAATGGGAGGAGAGGCCCTTGGTCTTGCGAAGATCATATGCCCCAGTACAGGGGAGTGCCAGGGCCAGGAAGCAAGGGTGCTTGGGCTCAGGACCAGGGTTGCGAGAGGGTATAGGGGACTTTCAGGATAGCATTTGAAATGTAAATGAAGGAAATATCTAATAAAAAATGAAATGTAAAAAAAAAGAATGGTGTAGACTCAGATTCTTTGTAATGCATATGTAGTAGCAATATAATAATTTATCTAGTCACTTTTCACTAAGCAGTTATGTGAAAATTATATAAATTCAGTGCCAACTGTAGTTTGTATTTCAAATTCTTACTGTCTCCCAAGCTGCAGATATATAGTGCCACCTGGCCTTATTATACCAAGCAAGAGCAATTAGTTACTTGAGATGACCAGTAGTCACCTATGATTGCTAGTCATGATGTGGTCAGAAAGGACCTTTTTAATACTGTTTAGTACACCATCTTACTTTTTTTTTCTTTTTTATTAAATATTTTATTTATTTACCTTTAAAATGTTATCTCATTTCATAGTTTCCCCTATCCTCTTCCCCCTCCCCCTACTCCCAAACCCACACTTTCCCACTTCCTGGCCCTGGCATTCTCCTATACTAGGTCATAGAATCTTCACAGGACCAAGGACCTCTCCTTCCATTGATGAGCAACCTCATATGCAGCTACATATGCATCCTCTGCTAAATATGCATCTGGAGCCATGAGTCCCAACATGTGTTCTTTTTAATTGGTAGTTTAGTCCCAGGGAGCTCTGGGGGTACTGGTTAGTTCATATTGTTGTTCCTCCTATAGGGCTGCAAACCCCCTCAATGCCTCGGGTACTTTCTCTAGCTCCTTCATCGGGACCATGTGCTCCGTCTAATGGATAGCTGTGAGCAACCACTTCTGTATTTGTCAGGCACTCTAAGAGCCTCACAGGAGACAGCTATATCAGGCTCCTGTCAGCAAGCTCTTTGTTGGCATCTTCAATAGTGTTGGTGTTTGGTGGTTGTTTATGGGATGTATCACCAGGTCGTGCAGTTTCTGGATAGTCATTCCTTCAGTCTCTGCTCCAAACTTTGTCTCTAATTCCTTTTATGAGTATTTTGTTCCCCATTCTAAGAGTAACAAATTATCCACACTTTGGTCTTCCTTCTTCTTGAGTTTCATGTATTTTGCAAATTGTATCTTGGGTATTCTGAGCTTATGAGTTAATATTCACTTATCAGTGAATGCATATCCTGTGTGTTCTTTTGTGATTGGGTAAAACATCTTTCTAAGCTTTGATTATCAACAGGTAAGGCAGGCTAATTCTTCTCTAAAATTGTATTATTATTTTGTGTGTGTAAGGTGTGGAGTTTCTATGTCATACCACACATGTAGCCATTGAGAATATGGTTTTGTGCGTTGGGTTCTCTTTCCTTCTTTATATTATTTTCAGGAACCAAGCTCAGGACATTGAATTTTGTGGTGGGTTTCTTTATTCTTTCAATTTCTTATTGTCCTAAATAAGACATTTTAGTAATAATTTCATTTTTATCGTATGTTTTTTCAGATTGTGCTACCACTGAAAGCTGGAAATTCCCTCTCCTACTTATTCATTTGTGATTTTATTAAAATTGAACATGTATAGATAAAACATAATTTGACCAAGGTAATTACTACAAGGATTTTTTCTTTGTTCTTTAAAGGTAAATTTTTCATGGATATATAGAGGTGGCTTAACAGTTAAGAACACACCACTCTTCTAGAGACCTCAATTTGGTTTCCCAGCACCCAAGCCCAGTGATTCACAACTATATATAACTCCAGCTCTGAGGGACCCAACTGCCTCTTCTGCCCTCCAGAGTTCCTGTACTCATATGTGCATGCATGAAATGAAAAAAATAAAATATTTTATTTAGATTTGAGTTTTTACTAAATCTGACCTTTTGTTGAAAGATGATTTATTATTTTTTTCTTTTCTTTCACAATAAAGTAAATGGATAGATGAATTTATCAAATCTTTGACATTTAGAACAACTCTGTTTTGTGAATAAATGAAATGTTCAGTTATTTTAATATATCATAGGCCAAACGTGTTTATGACTGAGAAACCATTTTAAATTACAGACCAGGTACCCACTCATTTTCCTAACTTGAAGAACTCCTAGATGAGGTTAATGGTCAATGTAAATCTTACAGTTATTCTCTCTTATTCCCAGCATCATGTTTTGCATTCTGCTGTAACCTTAGTCTAACAGGAATCAAGTTTTCTCAAGAATTTTGCAATACAACTTCCCTCCATTTTTGCAGTCAGAGAAATCTGTTGACTTTCCTCTCTCACGTAAACACTACCAGCCCCTTGTACATTCCTGATTAATCATTTTCTTTGAACATTACAGGCTCTCCCTTTTAATATATTCTCAGTGGGTGCATGTGTGGGCCTGTTACTGTGAGTGCTGGTGCATGTATGTGTATGTGGAGGCTAGAGGTTAACCTAAAGTGTTTTCCTCAGTCACTTTCCACCTTGAGTTTTAAGTCAAGGTCTCCTCACAAGAACCAGGGGCTCACCACTTTGCCTAGACTCTTTGAAGAGTACAATCTATAGATTTTCTGGAACAGTTTCTCTACAACTGGATTAAAGCATGGTCTACGACATATGACCTTGTACCTGGGTTTTGGAATTATACTTAGGTCTTCACACTTGCTAGGCAAAGTCTTTTTCTGCTGAGCCGTATTACAAGTGCTGTTAGGGATTTCTATGCCTTGTCTTTTATAATAAACTAAACAAGTGTAAGAAGGAAAAGACTGTACTTGTGCTTAGTAAGGAGGGTGTGGATGAGAAAATGCATTTTCACTGTAATATGAGGCTGATGTCAGACATTGAAAAAACAGCTGTCTTTATAATGTAGCTTAACATACTTTCAAAGTTTCAACAATACATCTAGAAGCATTCAAGACATTGGAAACAACTGCATTTTCAAGGTTTTCTTTCTTTTTGATTACGTATATTTTGTACATGTGGGTGAAGGTAAACATAGAAATCAGAGTACTTCATCTGATAACTCTGGAGCTTCAATTCCAGGTGGTTCTGAATGATCAGGTATGGGTACTGAGAACTGAATTCAGTCTCTATGCAAGGACACTGAGCCTTCTCTGGAGCACCCAAATAAATGTGTTTTAAAACCATGATGCATGCTATATAAAGAAACTAGTACCCTTTCCCTGGAATGACCATCTAAAATTTCTTTATTTATATGAGAATGACATTGAAGAGAAAGTCTTTCTTTGCCATATAACATTCTTGCCTAGGAAGTAGAATTCAACTAACAGTTGCTAGGAAACACATTTTGAATTTTCTTTGAGGAATAACGGAATCTGTGCCCTTTATTTCCAATTTCTCTAATGACCAAAGGCATGTCTTCAACTCTTCTTAATCTATATTCTCTCTGGGCACTTGGGAAACATTTATTGCTGCATAAAGAAATCAATTCTTTCTTTAAATGAACCTAAAATCTGTTTTTAACTCATGTTTTGGGAACAATTGTACTATCTTCCTTGTGCAAGTACATGCCAAATTAATCTCTGGATTTCTTTTCAAAATTCTGTGCTTACTAGTGCTTTAAAATTCTGTGGTGGTTATCCTCAGGAATATATACTGTGACATTTTAATTTGCTCTGTTAAACAAATTTGTATAACAGCATTGCTTGAAGGAACTAACAGGAGTCAAGGAAATTATTCTCTTCCATTTCACCAGAGATATATGAATCCTACTTTAAAGATTTTGCAAGTTATAGTACTGTACTGTCTCTGTAAAGTTTGTTTAATGGTAGAAGGATTCAGATGAGGTTTTAGAATAATAACTGGGGGCAAAAAATAAAACAAAAACAACACACACAAGCACACACACACACACACACACACACACACAGAGAGAGAGAGAGAGAGAGAGAACAGAGACACTCAAGCTGTTCAAATTAGAATGTGACCATAGCATCCAGCAAACTATTCTGTAAGCCTCTTATTCCATGTTTATGTCTTTTCTATAAGTAGATTATGCTAAGAGGCACCAAGAGAGTCATACCTCCAATAGGCATAGGTGGGTTGTGGTTACTTTAAATTGTCTTTCTCTCAAAGACCAAAAATCATAAGCCAATGTGTCATCATTATGATTCACTTATCAACGATGATACATGGCAGATAGACTGTCAATAAATAATATTTACTGTGCCCTTTACTCATTTGTACAAGCTTTCTGATGGACATCTGGACATCTACATATGTAGCAGAGGATGGACTAGTCAGTCATCAATGAGAGGAGAGGCCCTTGTTCCTGTGAAGACTCTATGGTCTAGTATAGGGGAATGCCAAGGCCAGGAAGCAGGATGGATGTTTCGGTGAGCAGGGTGAAGGGGGAGAGGATATGGGATTTTTGGAGGAGAAATTAGGAAAGGGGATAACATTTGAAATGTAAATTAAAAAATAATAAAATTAGCCATGTTTTTGTTTTTTAAATCCATGACCTAACCTCTCACATGTACAAAACTTCTCCCATCTCTGAGTTACACATACAAAAGGAACTTGAAATTTCATGTGTTTCTGAACCCCAATAAATACTTTTAAATAGATCCTGCTCCCTTATTTCTGCATGCATTAAATTTGCAGTGCATGAAATTATTACAAACCAAAAGTGTACAAAATAAGCCAGCAAGATGGCTCAGCAGATACAGGTCCTTGCTGCCAAACCAGATGATCTGAGTTTGATATCCACATCCTACAGGGTAGAAGAAGATCACAGACTCTGGCAGGTTAAAGTCTGACTTCTACACACACACCATGACATGTACAGCACTCACGCTCACATAGACACATGGTGATAAATACTTGCAATGCACAAACACAGACATAGACACAAAAATGTGTTGAAAAATATTTAAAATCTTCCCAACTGTACTTTACACACAACTGTCCATATATACAATTCACTGTTAAAACTGAAATAATCGTATCATATTATACACACTGATAAGCAGTAAGTGATACAGTGTGATAATATTATAGTGCACAACCAGGACTCAACAAATTATAGTTCATGACACTAATGGCAGAGGTAGCAAGATAGTGGATGTAATAATCAACCCATGAATTCAATAGTCTTTTATACAGACACCTGGAGCAGGTGCTGGCAAATGAACATAAACTACACTTAGTTTACCATTTATTATTTCTCATGATCCTCTGAAATAAACACAAGTGCATGCTATGAAACACACAAAAATAAAAAAAAATGGTTTGATTTTATTTCATAAAAGGTTAAAAGAAAAGGTTCAGAATAAGTAAGATGCATAATACTTAATGAAGAGCTAGTGTTTGTCTATCTGTAATAGGGCATTATGGCTTGAATCTAAGATGTCTTCCAAAGGCTCATGTTTAAACTTCTTGGACTCCAGCTGGTAGTGATATTTAGAAAGGTTGTGGAACATTTAGGAGGTGGTTTGACTGGTGCAATCAAGTTTCTGGGTGCAAACCTTAAGGTTTGATTGACAAGCCTTACTTCCTGTTTTATCTCTACCTCTTGGCTAAAGATGCAATGTGAAGAGTCCTAATTTTATCCCTACCTCACCATGATGAACCTCCCTTCCAACTACAAGTTAAAATGGACATCCCTCTATTACCTTGCTATTTTTTAGGTATTTGCTATCTCAGCAATAAGAAAAATAATTAATGCACAATGTATTGATTAGCCCTACCTGGTCAATATATTTATTTATCAGTCAGGTTGCATATTATCATTTACTGCATGTAGAATGTTTTTCAAAGTCACCTGCACCAGAATATAGTTCCCCCTGACAGGAAAACATAATTCCCACTAGATATAGAAATGGCAAGTTATAACAATGACCATTCAGTGAGTGAACAGCAGACAGTATTTTATTAAAATGCGAACTTAGCAGAGCATAGACAGTATGGCTACATGCCAGCAGCCTTGTGTGGTGCTACAATGACTGCAAATGGATTTTCATGCAACTAGTCTGAAATCCACATGAGATTCCAACGTCTAAGTCAAAACCACAAAACCCTGTGTTGGTTTTCTCATGTTCCTGCCACTTGAAATCAATACAAGAAGAGGATTTGCATTTCCTTAAATGAGAAACATTGACTGTAGATAACACATTGACTTTGCAAAGAATATTTTGATTCTGGAATGTCCTAAAGATTCTTTCTTCACCTTGTCAAATGGGAGCCAGGAATGCATGTCAACACCATGTACCTTAGTGAGCATAGTCACACACAGTGGTGAGTTTTTCCTCTAATATTGATGTTCTTCTAGTGTCCATCACAAACATTCTATTTTAGAAATAGACTTATACTAATAGAACCATAGAACATCAATGCTGTTCCCAGTTTTCTACTTTAACTTGGAAGTTTCTATAAAATGTATTACCTTGCTTTAAAAACAGAACCAAAATATCAGCAAACAACTCAACTTGCTAGATCATATATACTCAGTCCTCTGGTAGTGGCATTAATGATTGACATCTTTCCCACTGGGCACACACATGGTCAACCTGGTTTAGAAAAAGAGATCCTACTAATTTTTTCTCAATTGAAAACAAAAATTGTAACGTCTCAAATAATGACGGCACCCACAGATTTACTAGTTGGTATCTATGTCACATACTACCAGTACCTTAGAATCCAATAATACAGATTATTTAATTTACCCAAATAAACAATGGATAAAATATCTGAACAGATTTTTTTTCAGATGGACAATAAGCATCTGAAAAGCTATTTTTATCCAGGCCTGGTATATGTGTATACTTCTTTTTATCTCAGCATATAGGAGTGAAAATGAAAATTTCAGGTAAATATGCAAATTAGAAATATTCACAGTATCAAAATGTGAAAAAAACTAAATTTGATAAACTGAAAAATGGTTTGACAATTATGTTGTGAATTGGTATGGTACTACATAGAACATTACTTAAGGTATAAAAGAGATATCATCCTGTTATTTGCAACTTGAAAGAATATAAAGGTCATACTGCTAAACAAAATAAATCAGACCTAGGATGTCATAGTCTCACTCATTTGTGAGGAAAAATCAAAACAAAACAACAAAAAACAGTCAATTTCATGAAAATGATAGAGTGGAACAGGGTAGTGGGAATAGAAGGAGAAAGAATTGATTGGCCCAATCCCAGTTAGGAGAAATGGAATTTGATTCAATAGCATAAAAGGGTAATTGTGGGTAAAAGTGTTGTGTGACACATCTCAAGGCTAGCACAGCATTCCTCCTCCATGAATATGATTAATGCTTAAGCCAATTTAAGTGTTTATTCTTTTGGTTTGATTATTGCATATTGTATGGATGTTTTGAATTTCTACAACACACCCCACTGAGATGTACAAATATTATTCCTCAACCAAGAAAAGAAAATATAGAAGGATTTAAGTATTGATGTATGCTGCAGATGCATCCATTCATATGCAAAAAGAACTTTGAAAACATTTTGCTATGTTAAACAATCTAGACAGCCAAAAATCAGCTATGATTCCATTTCTTAGAAATGTTCAGAATAAGCAGTCTATTCAGTTAAATGACAGAACTATCTTCTTTCACAAGGATGGATAAGGATTCTGTGGCATTCATTTTTTGAGGCCTTTTTAATCATGTGAATGTGTGTAGCTCTGTGTGTGTATGTGCATATGAATGGGCATGCTTGTGGAGGAGGCCAGAAGAGGGAGCTGGACCATCTGCAGCTGAAGTTACAGGCATATGTGAGCTGCTGAGCATAGGTTCTAAGAATTGAACCTGGGCTTTCAATAAGAGTACCAAGCACTCTTAACCACAAAGTCATTTCACCAGCTTCCAACCTAGACATTTTCTTTACCCATTTGTCTACAAGTAAACAGTCAGATCACAATCATCTCTTGTCTGTTGTGAACAATCTTATACTAAGCATACCACTTCTAACACAATAGTCAATTGTATTACCTCTACACCCAGAAGTGGGATTTCTGGACATTGAGAAATTTCTATTGTATTTGTTTGGGAAAACAACTAAAGTGATTCTCATAATAGCTATGCAAATTTTCATTACAGCAATAAAGCATTTCCTGTATTCCACATCCTGCCCAACACTTGTTACTCATGTCTTCTGGAAAACATCCACTCTAAACTGAATAAATAGAAATAACGCTGATTTAAACTTGCAATTTTGTGGAAGTTAACAAGCTTTATATTTTTTTAATATATCTGGTGGCAATATGAATGGTTTTTTGGAAAACTTCTTCTTCAGGCCTTGAGTCATTGTCTAATTGGACTTTTTTTTTTATTGGCTCCTGGTTGAACTACTTAGATTCCTTAGGTATTTTATCTATTAGATCTCTTACAAGCCAGAATTTCAGTGTGTAGCTGATTAACTCAGAGCCTCTTGCTTGCTAGGTGAGAACTCTGCCACCAAACTATGTGCCTAACCGAAGAAGGACTTTTAAAACTGTAACTAAAACCTCCATGAGATTATTTCACAATGCCTTCAGGTTCCATGCCTTCAAGTTTTAATTTTTCTGGGTTTTAATTCATGTAGAAGTTGCTCTCAGAACTAAAGTTCCACTATTTTATTATCCTAAGAAAGATTGGAAAGCTTTTTAAGAGTTTGAGATGCAAACTATTTAACATTTTGATTTTATTTTCAAGTGCCTTGAGGTTACTGGGTACAATCTGCCTTTTGACATTTAATAGTTTCTGTAACAGGTAACACATGTTAGCAGGAGAGGGAGATGGAGAAGAGAGAGAGACAAAGACACAGACAGACAGAGACACAGACAGATGGAGACAGAAAGGGAAAGAGGGAATGAATATTTGGGTACAAGTCAAGAGAAGCATATTAGTTACTCTTTTGTTGTGTAACCCAGAATCATGACTGAAAATGACCTATGTAAGAGTTATTTATTTTACAGCTTCAGAAGTATAGACTCTAATGTTGTTCGAAATGTAGGACGTGTCAGGATAGACTCCAATGTGGTAGGAGAAGCAGGACATGACAGCCAGAAGCAAAAAAGGAAACAGGAGTAGAATGAGGCTATCAAACCTTAAAGCTAACCCTTAGAGGCATACTGCTTCTAGTGAAGTTGAACCCCCTCAAGGTTTCATGATCACTCCAAAGAGGGCCCCAATCAAAGACAGAGATCAAATACATGAGTTTATGGAAGGACATGTCTTATTCTAAACCACCACAGGAAGGTACAAAAAAATGTACATAGAATGTCTGTTCTGTTCATGAGGACAGAGACGCAACATTTAACACCTGCTCAGTAAACAGCTAAGATATGACCAAAGTTCTTTAGATTTCCTGGGAGATCACAGGCTCCTTAGTTATATCCTCTGAACTGAAACAGAACACAGACAAGATTTGCAGCAGGGGAAAGTTTTACTTCATACTCTATAGAAGCAAAAGATGCATGAGGCAAAGCCAAACTGGGTTTCCTGCTGTGTTTCTATATGTCCATGAGGAAGTGTCTCAGGATGGCAAACCTCCTTATCAGGGTAGTTTATGTTCTAAATATCACAATGGTTTCCTAAAATTTCAGCTATTTTCAAGCATTGTATATTGTGGCTTCCTCTATATAAACATTGCATAAATATAATGGTTTTTCTAGTTTATAGCTAAGCTGTTATCACAGTGTGACCATACTTTGCTAGTTTGGGGTTCAACAGCAAAAATAACCCAGGTTTCTTTTTTCCCCTCTTTTGCCAATGCAAGAGTTCTTTCTTAAATAATCTTGTCAACCTAATATATATATATATATATATATATATATATATATATATATATTGAAAACATCCATTTTTTTATTTAAAAAGATTACTTTATACTTCTTTGTACCTGACTTACCAAAGTTATAGCTCTTCTGCCTTAGGGCCTGTGATGTTTGAAAATCCCAGCTTGATAGGTCTTAGAATCAGCAGTGAGGTAAGGTATGGCTATGAAGAGTCATCTAGACACAGTCTTCAGCATAGCCTTGAAAAAAATTCTAGATAAGCTTCATTGAAATGTGACTCAAACGTTGTCATGCACGGTGCTGTTGTCATAGGTACATAGTGTTTTTATGTGACTACAAGTAAAAGTCTTGCTGCATAGAAAGGGGATTGTTTTACATATGTGACTCCTCTACCTCTGTGTCATGTAATTATGGAATTTATGGCTAATCACTAACATTGTAATTCATGGGTTTTTCCTGCTTTTATTAAGAAATACATGCATATTTATTACCTATTTATATTGTTATATAGTTCTAACATGTCTTCCATTAAAAATTTCAACTTGGCCATAATTGACTTTGTATGTCTAATCATAAGAAGGCACCTCTATTAAAAAATATTCATAGGATACAGTTCTAATGAAAGAATTATTCCCAAGACAAAAATACAAATGTGATCAATTTTAGAATTCTTATATTAATATCATAAAATATTAATTTACTCCTAAAGTAAATTGAGATTTTACATGTGTGCTGATGTATTTTGGGAAGGAAAAGAAAGTATGTAAAAGCCTCATTGAATTTCATTTATTTGTTCATTTGTTTCTTTTGTGTATGTAGGCACACACATGTGTGTCAGGTGGACATGTCACCAAACATAATGGAAGTCAGAAGATAACTTGTGAGAGTTGGTTCTCTCCTTTTATCATCTAGGTCGAGGAACTGAACTCATATCATCTGGGTTGGTAGCAGATGCTTTCTGCAGCTAAACAATGTAGACAGCTAAAGAAAAAAATTTAAATAAGATATAGCATCTGTTTCAGGTGCAAATAGAATAGTATAGGTGGTAGATTGATGAATATTTCTGATAAAAATCAAATGAGTATTAAGATATGTATAAAATCATGTATGGTATGTACTCATTAATAAATGGGGGGAAAAACATACAGAATACCCAAGATACAGTCCACAGAACTAAAAATGCTCAACAAGCTGAAGTGCCCAAGTTAGGACACCTCAGTCGTACTTGAGAGAGGGAAGAAAGCAATCACAAGTGGGGAAGGAGGAAAGAACCTGGGAGGGAATGTGGTTGGGGTGGGGGGGTTTGGGGGGAGAGGGAAACCTGATCTGGTATTGGGTGAGGTGAAAGGGCTGAAAACCTGAGGGCCAGCAGAAAGAATGTAAACAGGCAACCTCAGGAGATAGGCAGTTGGGGGAACTCCCCCACCCAGAATGCACCAGAGACCTGGGATGTGAGAGACTCCCAGGACTCAAAGGGAGGGACCTTAGATGAAATGCCCAACAGTAGGAAGAGGAAATTTATAGAGATTACCTCCAGCAGGAAGATAGGACATCAAGTGAGAAATGGGGTTGCCATCCCACAGTCACATCTCTGACCCATAATTGTTCCTGTCTGAAAGAATTACAGGGATGGAAATGAAAAGGAGCCTGAGGAAAAGAAGTTTAGTGACAGGCCCAAAGTGGGCTCCAGCTCAAAAGGAGGTCCCAAGGCCTGACACTATTACTGAGGATATGGGGCACTCACAAAAAAGGATCTATCATGACTGCTCCCTGAAAGCCCCAACAAGCAGCTGAAAGAGTCAGATGCAGATATTTGCAAAAAAAACCAATGGACAGAAGCAGCTGACCCCTATTGTTGAATTAGAGAAGGTTGAAAGAAGCTGAGGAGAAGGGCCATCCTGTAGGAGGACCAGCAGTCTCAATTAATCTGGACCCCTGAGATCTCTCAAACACTGGACGCCCCAGACAGACAGCATACACCAGCTGATATGAGGCCCCCAACACACATACAGTAGAAGACTTCCAGGTCTGTGTTCATTCAGAGATGATGCACTTAACCCTCAAGAGAGAGCTTGGAGGTCACGATGTGGGGGGGGCATTGATGTGGAGACAGAGTGGGGTGGAGAAGAGGTGTGGAATGTGGAGCAGATGGAGGATGGATGGGGAGATGGGGAATGGAATATGGAGTGTAAAAAATAAATTAAAAATAAAATTAAAAAATGTAAAAAATCCAGAGAAATCATATTCAATTGAGGTGAAATGACCACACTTGATGAAATCAACAGCTATTTGATCTTCAGTCTAACATATACATATATATGTATATATATATATATATGTATATGTATATATATATATATGTATATATGTATATATATGTATATATATATGTATATATATATACAAAATTCTCATCATATTATTTTTAAAAATCCTGTGCTCTTAGCGTAAATAGCTTTCCTATCCTTCCAAAATGTAAGAGTATCTCACACAGTTTAGTAATCTAATGACTGGTAGAAGGCACCTGAGAAATAAATTCAAAGTCAAAATCAGATGACTAATCGCTATATGTATATATATGTTGTTTATTTACTAGGCATGAGAGAAAACCAATAAAATCCTAGAGGCACTGTGTGCTTATCACTGAGTACTAATCATCCTCATCTTGCCCACTTCTGTGTACAAGAACCAAATATAATAAACATGACAACAGCATAAAACAAATTATAAAAATGAAATCCTAACCTTAATATGACTGAAAGCTGAACCTACTTGAGCTAAATCTGTAGAATATATGATTGCCCCTTCCAAGGAATGGTGCTCACTAAATCTTGTTTTGATATACAATGTCAGAAACTTACCAAGACATGCTTTCTAATACATGCACTCAGTCATGGCTGAATGGCTCACTGATGTACTATATTCCTTCATGAACAACCCAATTTAATAACCGTGCCGATGCCAGCTTTTGAACAATGAAGTCCCTTGCTGACATTTTGGAGCAATAGCTCTTAACAATTAGCTGCCATTAGGACATCATATCTTGCCATTTTCTTCTCAACAAGAGATGTTCTCCTTCTAATCCATGCAATTGACATAAATGTAAATGTCAGGCCAACTCACCAAACAAGAGGTCCACTGAAGCTCATTACCAGAAATGAGCTCACATCTGTCTCTTTGTCTCATATTGTTTTACCATATTGCTTATTTCCAAGTCTTTGAAAAGATGACAGTCTTGTCTATGATCTTTCAAAGCAATACCTGCTAAGTGGAAACATCTCCTTTTTTTGATAATGTTGGTTCCTTAGGAGCTTGATGGTTCAGATGGTAAAGTGATTTCTTCATGAGCCAGAAGGATACCATGAGTTTAATCCCAAGAACCAACATAAAACACCAGGTTGGGTGGTGTATGTTTGTAATTTTAGCACAAGGGAGACAGGAGCAACAGATCTCCAGGATCCTGGCCAGCTAAACTAGTTCGATTAATGAGTTCTAGGTTCAGTGAGAGACCCCATCTCAAAACAATATACAGGTAGTACCTGAGGAATGACACACAAGATTTTCTGTCATCTGGGTTCCATGAACACACACACACACACACACACACACACACACACACACACACACCACTAAATAAACAAATTCACAGAATGGTATCACCTTAGAAACTAATTAAAAAACACAATGTTACATGCTATATAGATATTAAAGCCTCAGTTTTAAACTTTCTTTTTTTAAAAAATTCAGTATATAGAAGCATAGGTGAAGGTGGCAAGGCAAGAAGACAAAATAAAAGAAACAAGAGGCGTGTCTAGAGTTTACCATAATGAAATCCACCACTTTGTATACTAACCTAAATAATAATAATAATAATATAAAAAAGACATTCATCTTGACAAATTGACATCCATGACTTAAAATGATTAGGAGATGCAAAGTACAAAAATCCAGTCCAGACTACTGGATCCATTCATGCTCTGCCCATTCCCCCTCCCTCTCCCACCCACTTTCTTACCTCCCTCTGCTTCCTATGACTAATTTTTACCCTTCTAAGTGTGATTCAAGCATCCTTTCTTGAACTTCATTCTTGTTTAACTTCTTTGTGTCTGTGGAGTGTAACATGGATATTCTGTGCTTTATGGCTAATATCCACTTATCAGTGAGTTCATTCCATGCATATACTTTTGGATCTAGAATGGCCAACTAATAACTGGTTCAACCTGAAACCCATCCCATGAGCAAACACCAATCCTTGCTACTACCAATGATGCTCTGTTATGCTTGCAGACAGTGGCCTGGCATAACGGTCCTTTGAGAGACTCTACCCAACAGCTGACTGAAATGGATCCAGTTACCCACAGCCAAACATTGGACAGTGGTAAGTTTAAAGAGTTTGGAAAAGAATTGAAGGCCCTGAAGGTGATGGAAACCCCACATGAAGACCAACAGTCAACTAATCTGGACCTCAGGGGGCTCTCAGAGACTGAGCCACCAACACACACAGGCTCAAATGAGGCCTCCAACACATATGGAGCAGACATGAAGCTCAGTCTTCATGTGACCCCTCAAAAACTGGAGCCAAGGCTCTCCCTAAAGCTGTAGCCTGACTGTGATTTCCATTCCCCAACAGGGCTGCCACATCCTCACTGTTAAAGTATCTGCCTACACTGGGAGAGACTTGATTTGTCAGGCTGGGTAGATACTTTTGGGGGCACCCTCTCAGAGGAGAAGATGCTCCAATGATGCTCATCCAATGAGGGGGGTGGGAAAGAGTCTCTGTGAGGTGGGCATTGGGAGGGGGCAGTATTTGGATGTAAATAAATAAATATAATTCTTTAAACAAAAGCATTATTATATAGATGAAATTGTCTAAATACAAGATTGTAATACATTCCATAAATACAAAAATATTCTAAGAATACAGTGATCAAGACAATTGAATACAATTGACAATTATTATAGACAGAAATAACATAAAAAGAGGTTCAATATTTTACATCACAGAAGTAACCTAACCAATTTCTATTCCAAAATTGGATAAGAATATTATAAATATTTGAGTCTTACATAATATTAAATAGGTGTCAAATGTTCAAGTTCAACTCCAATTTTGTAATATTTTTGATGCTTTAAAATATATAGATAATGTGTAGAAGGTACCTAGTAACAATCATAAGGGCTACAGGTCTGGGAGTGTAGCTCAGCCAGTAGACCCTGTGTTTGAAACCAATAGGAAAAATTCTAATAAAACAAGTGTTCATTCATTCAGTGATTTTTTTCAGTGATTGTTATATGGTTCTATAGAAAGGAAATCATGTTTTACACTGTCCTGAAGTATCAGAAAGTAGCAAAAGATGCAGAGAGAAATTGATAATTGAAATGATATAGGAATGTATGATGATTTTCATGAGCCAAGCATAGCAGTGTTAGTGAAAAGAGATACTTGCAGAACAGGAGTGCTCAACATGTGAGATGGCTGCAGGGGTAAAGAAGCTTGCTACCAATCCCTTAGGTTCAATCCCTGGGATACACTTGGAAGAAGAGACAGCTGACTCCTGAATGTTGTCCTCTGACTTCGACAGTAGTGCAATGACATGTGTTCTTCTCCACCACAAATAAATACTTTCAAGGGCAAACACAACGGAAAACAACTACATAAT
Source organism: Mus caroli (assembly GCF_978045245.1). Lineage (NCBI taxonomy): Eukaryota > Metazoa > Chordata > Mammalia > Rodentia > Muridae > Mus > Mus caroli. Next base: position 120,859,050 of record NW_028227256.1, read on the forward strand.
AATCACAAACCTAGGGCTGTTTCACTGGTATCAAAACAAAACAAAACAAAACACTCTCTCCAATGCTGGTAAAGGCTGGCATGGCCTCAAAAGAATAGGTACCAATATTGTGAAAAAGAATCATATTATGAATGGTTTCTACTCTATAAATGTGATGACAACTTGCATTATTAGTAGACCCAAAAACACTTCCCCTATGCATAAAGAGTAAGAAAAGAAAAATTGTTAGTCTGTGCCCAGCTGTATTTTAAAAGTACAGATACAAAATATTCTATTTCCAAAAGCTATGACCCAGAAATAAGTGGAAGTCAAGAAAAAATTATTTTTAACTGAGATGCTTATAATAGGTTTGTACTGTGATGGTTTTTAAATAGGCAAAATATAGCAATAACACAAAAGAATATTCTATAGCCAAGTTTTTAAAAATTTTTTTCTAAATTGTGCATATTGTGCGTGTGTATGTTTGTGTCTGTATATATATATGTGTGTGTGTGTATGAGAGAGAGAGAGAGAGAGAGAGAGAGAGAGATGTGTACAGGAGGGCATATATACATGAGGGACAAAGGTAAGACAAGGGTATAAGCTCCTCCAACAGCTATATTTATTGGGTAGCAAAGTCAGCTCTTCTGTAAAAACAGTTGAGCTATTTCTCCATCTCACTGATTTCTTATATTGAAAGTGATGCAACAACAACATGGGAAACTTGATGTTGCAAAGTTTGTTGTAACTGCATTGAAGAGAGAGAGAGAGAGAGAGAGAGAGAGAGAGAGAGAGAGAGAGAGAGAGAGAGCTAGCTAAACATCAGGACTCATCTTTGCCTATATCCTGATTGTGAATATAACATAAGCATCAGAGTCCTGCTGCCATGTTTTCCCCACCATGATGGACTGTATCGTTAAATTGTGAGCTAAAATAAGCCCTCCCATGTTAGAGATATTTTTATCATGTATTTCATCACCGCAATTAGAAAAGTAGTTGCTGTTGCCCTTGGGAAACAATGCTGAGCGTCACTGTGGTAGCTTGAATAAAAATGGGAGTGGCACTATTGAGAGGAGTAGCCTTGCTGGAGGAAGTGTATCATTGAGGGTAGACTGTAGGGTTTCAAATACTCAAGACAGGCTTAGTACCCTCCCCTCTCTCTCTTTTTTTTTTTTTTCCTGCTGCCTGCAGATTCAGATATAGAACTCTAAATACCTTTCCAACACATGTCTGTATGTCTGCCACCATGCTTCCCACCGTGATGACAATGGATTGAACCTCAGAACCATAAGCAGATCCAATTAAATGTTTTTTTTTTCTTTTTGTGAGTTGCCATAGTTATGGTATCTCTTCACAGCAGTAGGAACTCTCACTAAGACAGTCACTGTGCTTGCACAAAGTGATATAGAAAAATATGATCAAGGTAATAAAAAAAAAGTTGACATATTCCACTTCCATGTAGTCTCTTCACCACCCTCCTCCTATAGAAATGACTAAATGATCTATATAGGCCTGTAACCTTTGGTCTGAAAATGCAATCAGAACAGAATTGACTAGTAGTTTATTCATTTGTCTCTGGTTTTATTGGATTTCTTTCCTCAGATACTTTCTGAATGTTACTTTTTTTTTTTTTTTTTTTTTTTTTTTTGGTTTTTCGAGACAGGGTTTCTCTGTATAGCCCTGGCTGTCCTGGAACTCACTTTGTAGACCAGGCTGGCCTTGAACTCAGAAATCCGCCTGCCTCTGCCTCCCGAGTGCTGGGATTAAAGGCGTGTGCCACCACGCCCGGCGGATGTTACTTTCTTTTTTTTTTTTTATTAGGTATTTTCCTCAATTACATTTCCAATGCTATCCAAAAAGTCCCCAATACACTCCCCCCCCCAGTCCCCCACCCACCCACCCCCACCCCTTGGCCCTGGCATTCCCCTGTACTGGGGCATATAAAGTATACCGAATGGCAGAGAAGCACCTGAAAAAATGTTCAACATCCTTAATCATCAGGGAAATGCAACTCAAAACAACCCTGAGATTCCACCTCACACCAGTCAGAATGGCTAAGATCAAAAATTCAGGTGACAGCAGATGCTGGCAAGGATGTGGAGAAAGAGGAACACTCCTTCATTGTTGGTGGGATTGCAAGCTGGTACAACCACTCTGGAAATCAGTTTGGTGGTTCCTCAGAAAATTGGACATAATACTACCAGAGGATCCAGCAATACCTCTCCTGGGCATATATCCAGAAGATGTTCCAACCGGTAAGAAGGACACATGCTCCACTATGTTCATAGCAGCCTTATTTATAATAGCCAGAAGCTGGAAAGAACCCAGATACCCCTCAATAGAGGAATGGATACAGAAAATGTGGTACATTTACACAATGGAGTACTACTCAGCTATTAAAAGGAATGAATTTATGAAATTCCTAGGCAAATGGATGGATCTGGAGGGCATCATCCTGAGTGAGGTAACATATTCACAAAGGAACTCATACAATATGTACTCACTGATAAGTGGATATTAGCCCAAAAACTTAGGATACCCAAGATATAAGATACAATTTGTTAAACGCATGAAACTCAAGAAGAACGAAGACCAAAGTGTGGACACTGTGCCCCTTCTTGGAATTGGGATGTTACTTTCTAAACCTTCCTCAACTATTCCTAATTGGTGGCACCTTCTAGAAAAAGCAAGTGCAAGCTTTTGATATTGCAGCCTAGGGCTATCATCTACAAAATGCTCACCTGAGAACTATCATGCCATCAAGTGGCCGAAAAGATGAGGAAGACATATAATCATGATTTTAGTAAGTCAGAACTTAATGTTAGGGCTTAGGTATGTCCAGAGTTCATCACAGGTCATCGCTAGCATTGTAACCAATGATAGCCACAGCTGTGCTTTTCCAGATTCTTGTCAAAACCCATTCTATTACTTGGTATTTATGGCTAATGAATGATACCCATTTTATGACTAAGAGTGTATTTGGGGAGTGGGGGGTGCAGAATTGCTCCATAGGTGAAAATATTCCATGCAAGGATGAGAGCTTTGATTCTCAAAACCAACAAGGAAACCAGACATTTAGCCCAAGGGTCTTTAATCCTAGTTCCCCTACACAGAGATGAGGGCCAGAGACAAAGGACTCTGCAAGCTTCTGGCCACTTACCTTGGCATCAGCTGAAGAAAACAACACAAAGAACAGTTTCAAGCATGATAAAAGTGAAAACTGACATCCAAGTTCGTCCTCTTACCTGCATATGTGCTCTCCTGCATTCACACACATGAATGTGCACAGATATATATAACACATATCATTCATGAACACAAATAAAGATAAATTAATAAAATAGCATTTCATAATATTGAATAAACTTCAAGAATCAATATCTATTAGAATACAAGGACTTTAAGTCGCATTGAGTTACATATTCTTTATTTATTAAGTTAAAGTTGGATGAATCGCTCAGTAGGGTAGAGGACACAGGTTCAGCTTTAGAACCTTGGTAGTCCACAGTTTCATGGTAGTCCACATCTAACTGTAACTCTAGTTCCGTAGGTTCTGCTCCAATGCCTTCTACTGGCCTCTAAGGACACCAAGCTGGCACATGATGTATATACACACCTGTAAGGAGATTTTATATATATATATATATTCCTAGAGTGTCATAAGCTTCTTACTATTTATGAAGCTCCTTTAGGATAGTGCTGATGGAATAATATTTCCACCCAATTGTAACATACAAGGGATAATTTACTTCCTAGTAACATCTGGCTAATTTATGAAAAGAATGGGGGGGTTGCACAGAAAGCCTCATCTGCATAACTGTTTATACTCTAAAAGTAAATGGCATCTATTTGACTGAGGATGGCCAAAAGTTAAGAGTAAACAAATAGGGCTGGTGAGATGGCTCAGTGGGTAAGAGCACCAGACTGCTCTTCCGAAGGTCCAGAGTTCAATTCCCAGCAACCACATGGTGGCTCATAACCATCTGTAACGAGATCTTGCGCCCTCTTCTGGAGTGTCTGAAGACAGCTACAGTGTACTTACATATAACCAATAAATAAATCTTTAAAAAAAAAAAAAAAAGAAGAGTAAACAAATAACATCTAAAGCATTCCACAAATATCCTGGGAGTTAATACTTGACAATGAGACTGGTCCCTAAGTGCTACGCTCCGGTCGAGTCAACTGGACAAGCCGAGAGGCTTAAAAGTCACTCATGAGGCAAAAGAGTTTCAAGGAAGCTCTCCTCCTGGAGTCTAGCGTTCCCTACCCATACAGTAATTTTTCATTCCCGAGTTCCATTCCCGAGGTTTTCTAGTGTATGGATCCACGTGCTCTCTTTCAGTATTTTCCTATTATAAGTGCTTTTTTTTTTTTTTTTTTTGGTTTTTTTCGAGACAGGGTTTCTCTTTATAGCTCTGGCTGTCCTGGCGCTCACTTTGTAGACCAAGCTGGCCTCGAACTCAGAAATCCGCCTGCCTCTGCCTCCCGAGTGCTGGGATTAAAGGCATGTGCCACCACGCCCGGCTATAAGTGCTTTTTAAAATTGAATTCTGACATGGCTAAAGCCTTCCACCAGTGTTCCAAGAGTCCAAGGGCGTCCTTGACCAAGATCAAGGGCTTAGAATTTCAGCAAGATTGTAAAAGCTAAGTCACTCCCTTACACAGGAATTTACCATCACTAAGGAAGAAGGAAGTTTCAGACCAAAGGAGAAACCAGAATAGATACTATAGCAGAGTTACACCCATACACACATATTTACAATGGCCTAAGGGGAAGGTGGACTATACAAGAGACTAAAATAGGAACTATGGCAAGGACTCGAAGCCCTTGACCCTGGCTTCTAAGATTAGTGGAGCTTCTAATCTTAGGTGGACCCCTTATTGATCCCAGCAGTTATCAATGAATTCTATCCCAGGTGGTTCCCATTAGACCTTTTGTGCTTGCATTCCTCTGTTTTATGTAAGATTCCGGTTACCTCAATTGTACCTTGTGAATATGTCACCCAACTTCCTTATTGTCCTCTGCATCAAAAGTCTGATGCTCAAGTTGTAAAATTACACTCAGATTCCATAGGAACTCTCCTGTGCATGTCTGTTTGTCGCTCATCCACGCTTTGCCCACCTGTGTCAAGAGACCCCGTTCCACGCAGACACAGGGACCCAGAGGGTCTGCGGCACCTAAGACTGGTCTCACCCATAGAGTTGATAAGAGTGACTGCATGGTGCCCATGTCTTGCACATCACTGGCTTCTTTCTGGTGCTTCAAGAGAACAACTAACGTCAAGCTTACTTAAGAAAAAGGAATACACTAGTTGGGTTTCCGTTTTGTACTTTTACAATTAAACCTTCCCTAAGTGGTCAATAAGACAAATTCCTGGAAGGGAAAAACTGTCGTAAAGTAATTTAGTGATGGATGTGTGGCCTTGCCTGGGCACTATGGGGGACTATAGACCTGACAAGGGGGCCTCTATGAAATATAAGCTATGGACAGATGAATAAGGATGTGTCTAGAAAACTTAATTAGTGATGTGGAAGATGAATTTATGAAAAATTACAGCTTTGAATCATTTTAAGATGCCAGAAACTAGAGTGTCTTGGCAGAATAAAATGTGTGTGGCACAGATATATAAACAGCAGTCACAGGAAATCACAGTACTACCCCTTTAATGGCTATGCCAACATGACAGCTTACTTTATCATTTAATGCTATATTATCTAAGTCTGCCATTTTAAATTTTTTTCTTCCTAATTGATATTACCTCTGTATGAAGTAAAAACCTATCTTCAGATCTTGATCTTGGATTCAATGTGCTGGGTACTGGCAGAACCTAGGCAAACATGTAAGAATCTTTTTAAAACATATTTTCTTCCTCACAGGTCTCCTAGAGAGATTCTATTATTTACAAATAAACTGATTGCCACAACACTAAGCTATCTCCAAAAAAAAAAAATGTTCATTTCAGAGCAACCTGTTTTTCAGTGTCTTTGGCTGTCAAATTTGGTATCATTTTCTTTCTCTGATCCCTAGCCAGATGCATTCTGTTTGCTCTTATAATATATCGTGTGTCTAGACTCACAGTGATCAGCATATTGACATAAATATAACAAGATAGGCTGACAACAAAAAGGGTTGTGTGTCAAACAGCAGGGTGAGCTTCAGGGTACCAGAGCAATTACTAAGAGCTTCACAGTGTTTTCTCAAAAGGCTGGATACAGAAAACAATGATTAGGTTGCACATTAACCTCTGATTATTTTTACTTTCACAATGGGAGTTCTGAAGAGTAATTGTTTACATGCATATAAGGAAGTTTCACACAATGGCTAGGATGGAAATACAAGTTTGCAGAAGCCAACAGAAGAGCTGAAGAGATGGCTCAACAGAGTTTCTTGCTACTCTTCTAGAAGACCAGAGTTTGGCTCCCCAGCTTTCTTGTTGGGTAATACAGAATCACCGTTAGCTCTGACCCCAGGAGACCCAACTACAGACACTGAACACATGTGCATGTATCTACACAAAGATACACACACATGCAAAAATAAAATATTTTTAAAGCAGCTGAGAGAACACCTAAGCAAGATGGATTAAGCAAATATCCCAAAAGCCCAGGAGAAGTGTCCTTAATTATGAGACAACTGGAGGCTTATATTTCAGATCTACTGTAGATTCCTGTGCCTCTGCCTATAATAGATGTATTCTAGAAAATCTTGGTCCGAGTTGAATTCTGTATCTGTACCATTTATTAGAATAACATGGTGATTTGAATAATACATGTTAGGAATAATCTAGATTGGAACAAAGGTTTTTTGTAAAAATATTTGAGGACAGGAGGTAGGAAAGAGAATTACAGAAACCTAAGGAATATTAACATAAGTTCCACAGACAATAAACAGAGAAGAATGTGAAGTCTTTCTTCAAAATTGAAATAAATATCTGAATGAGATTTTAATTGTTGGGTATCAATAAAAATTAATCCTAGATCTTAAGTATATATTTGAATTTTCAATGTCTTAAACTATAAATAATACCTTAAGGTTAATATGAAATTGCTGAATAAGAGCCTCTTCTTAGAGGTTATGCTGTCTGATATTCAGAACTTCTATTGAAGCTAAAGAAAGTTAAGCAGCAAAAAAAAAAGGGAATTGGGCTAAAAGTGTAGACAAATTTTAGTATACTGAAATAGTACTACATAAATTAATAATATGAGAGGAAAATTATGGAAGGAAATGCTCAGGAAATTAAAAGTCATTTTAGAAATAAATGAAGTAATTTCTTTTTTGTTGTTGTTTTGTTTTGTTTTGTTTTGTTTTTCGAGACAGGGTTTCTTTGTGTAGTCCTGGCTGTCCTGGCTCTGTAGACCACTCTGGCCTCGAACTAATATAGCCTAAATCAGTGCTTCTCAGCCTGTGAGTCATGACCCCTTTGAGGTCACATATCAGATATCCCCTATATCAAGTATTTACATTATGATTCATAACAATAGCAAAATTAGTTATGAAGTAGCAATGAAATCATTGCATGGTTCCACAACAGGAGGAAGTATGCAAAACTGTATGAATGTGGTACCGCACTAAGGACAGTTGAGAAACACTGTGTAGATAGATAAACACGTTTCAGTACCCACAATCAACTCTATGAAAGAAAACATAGTTTGCAAAGGAAGTCACAAAAACTTAAAAGTAAATGAATAATTATATATAATTTGACCGCAATAGATAAATAGGTCCAAAACAAATACATTCCACCAAATTATTGATAGTATTCATTTAATTGAAACAAATGCATATACTATTCTACCTTGGAAAATGAGGCAACTAAAATACATTTATAATAAATCACACTCACTCCTGAAATTGATCCAGGGATTTCACAAATTTGTGCATGGCTGGTTTTGTCTTCAAGAGGAACTAAACACTGCATGAGCCCCTTTGAACTCAGATACCCTATGTGTCTTGTAAGGCTGGCAAGTGATTAGTGTAGACAAAGATTGATGTGAAAGTATTTGTGGTGGTTCTGTTACCAATGGGGAAAGCACGTATCTGCTAAGCTATTGCTAACACTCACTTAAGTATGTGATTCTCCAAAATCATATTTTAACAAAAGTTGGCTCACATGTAATACACACACCCACAAACATATTTTATATGATTAGAAATGTATGTTTAAAAGAGTAAAACATTAAAGCAATTCTGTTAGAAACAGAATAGATGGTAACATTATCTATGAAGCAGAAGCCACACATAGTGTAGATGACATGATGACTTTAATTACCTTTCCACACCTCTATGTGCACACACACACACACACACACACACACAGACACCCTATACATCAAACCACATATGCATACCACACATCCCTTATCCCACATAAATGACACATAGAGAGAACACACACGCAATACATTCACACTTCATAGGGCATCACACACATACATATCATATGCACACAGACCGCGTACACAGAGTTAGACAAACAGCCCAATGTATTACTTCTGATTGACAAAATGATTGAATTAGTCTAAGCTTTCAAAGTGGACACCAAATTGCAATCACAGTACCCATGGGAAAATGATTCAAATTTAGATGGTACTGCTGAGGAAAGATGGCTTCATGGAGGGACAGAAAATCTTACCTAGGGTCCTGATGGATTAAATTTCAGGGGTGTACACTTACAATAACCTTGTTCAATACAAATCCAATACTGCATACACTTAGGTGTCTAATGGGCACATTAGGGCTCGAGGAACTTAGAGACAGAGGGAGTGGATGTGGGCTGGCAGCAAGTAAAGGGACCTAAGTTAAAAGGGAAGCTTAGAAGGTCTCTGGAATGGAGAATGTCTAGGTTTAAAGGCATGGTTCTGAGAGGAGCGGAGAATAACAACCAGGAAAGGAAAGCATCATTTTGATAGGGTAGCAGGGAGAAAGAGAACAAAAATGGCTGTCAACACTGACAGGTAGAGATGTGGAATAGGAGTGGTTCAGTTCGTAAATCTGCAGAAAGACAAGGATCTGTGTCCAACCCTAAAAACCCCATATGAAATGAACACACACACAATGAACAACAACAATAACAGCAAACACCAGGTATGCTTGTGAATAATACCAGCACTGGAGGGGTATAAACAGGGATCCTGGGGCTCATTAGCCAGCCTGCCTAGCCTACTTGTAAAAGATGCTGAATCAAAAAATCAAGGTGGATGACACTTGAGGATCAGCATTTAAGGTTGATATCTGGCCTACACATGGCCATACAATTATAATATGCATACCTGCACAAACACATTTACATATATAAGTGGATTACACACATATATTATATAAACAGTCACACATGCACACACACTTTAGTGGCAGAGGTACTCATGTCTTTAGATATATACTAGTGAGGCTGTTGCGTTATAGGACATATATGTGCACTCCTTCTGGACTGAAAATATGTGCAGTAATTCTCAAAATTTAGTTTCAGAGTCACATCCAGGGGTAATTAAAACACAGAGTGTTGGGTCTCACACCCAGAATTTCTGGTCTCTGTACCTAAAACGCTGCACATGTTTTCAGTTTCCAGCTCAACACAGTTGAAGAACTGCAAAGATTTTCTTGGGATCTACCACTGATATTCCAAAGATAATACTGCTTCACACTGAGCAGGCCTGTGCTGAGATCATCTTACTCCCATGTAGCAAGTGCAGGTATTTTGGGCTGCATTCATAGAATTTTTGACAAACATTGATTGTTTTTTCGTGTGAATATGACTCACACAATATTTGAATGTATATTTGGGTATGAGTGTGTGTTTGTGTGTGTGTAATTATATTAAAATGTCATTTATCTGAAATACAAGTATAGACAAACATGTAATATCTTATCAGGCACTGTGGACATCATCATTAGTTTTCTTTTTTTTTTTTGGTTTTGTTTTTGTTTCATACTAGACTTTGATACACAGTTTCCATAAGTTATTACTCAGAGAAGCAGATAGAAAATGTCATAGAGGAAGTCCAACCTCACTCTAAGTTCCATGCATGTTCTACTTCATACATACTGTTGGGTTCTCTGTTATCCCTGTTCCCAGTCTTGAGGGAGACACAGTACCAAATGCTAAGGCTACTGTTCAGGGTCTGCTATAGACTTTCATGCATGTATTGACACATTAGTCTGTTTGAAAATGTGAGTCTCCTTTGCTGCAGAGGAAAAAGAAACCACCACAACATTTAATGCTGCCTTATGCTCCACCTGCCTCTCCATCTCAACTCGGCTGCCTTTCAAACCTGACCTAACTATTTAAGGGGCCAGCTGACTACTCCAGGGCTATGATTCTGAATTAAATTCTATTCCAGGGAGGCCAGGCAGGAGAACTCATGGCTTACCTTTTTATTTTTATTTTTTTAACCCACTGGAGGAAAGTACATTTTATGTCTATGAATCTGTCTTTTGTATTCCAGAGGTATAGCCAACACTTAGTACATTCCTGGGGCTGTCTCTAGTCTGTGAGTCCAGGGCCAGGTCAGGTGAATGACCCGCTTCCTGTGCTCGGCCACTTGCTCCAGGGAAGGACTTCTGGGGTTTCATCTGGCTCCCGAAATGTCAGCAATCACCCCAGCTGTGTGGTTTCTAAGTGTTTAACATAGACCTTTGCACCACTAAGTGTCTCTAGTAGATGAAACTGCATTATTATCAACTTGTTCAGAGTTTAAGAACACTCACTGGTGGTCAGAGAGATCATTCCAAATGCAAACTCAGCATTCAGAACATGTACAATAGGACAGACCTTTTTATGTTAATTGACTGTCTGTGTGTCAGGATCTTAATCCAAACCCTATAGCCCTTGAGCCTGTTTATGAGGAAGTTCCTCGACTGGGCAAGGTAAGGTGAGAAGACCCCCTGAGTGTGGGCAGACCAACCTATGGAGTCTGTGATTGAGCCCAGCAGGCACCTCTCTCTAACCAGCTGCCCCTCCCTCCTGCTGCCTTGATTCCTCCATCATGATGGAACATATCCTCACCCAATGAAGCCAATTATAGCTTTTGTCTGCTATATTGTCACAACAATGAGAAAAGAGCCACAGGAGAAGGGGCGTCTCTGCTTCTTACTTATGGACACAGTTGGATAAATACATAAAAGAAGCTGGGAATAAAAGGAAGAGGCTAGAAATCCAAACAGGTTTTTGTTTTTTTTCTGAGAATTCTATATGGGAAGGCTGAACTGGCCCCTCTGATTCTGGCTCAACTCTGCAACTCTACCCTGATCATTGCATTGTGGTATCTATCAGCTCTATGTTGGGCTGCGTGCTCTAGAGCTCAGAAATGTAGGAAGGACTCTATATCTGTCTCCAAACTCACTGTGAATGTACTATATGTTAGAGAGCTTGTGGGATGGCAGAACAATTTTTCTGATTCTATCAACAAGTCTTAGATTGGGTAAAGGGCACATTAAATGCTTTCAGTCCTGTATTGAAAGGCAGTCTCCCTTTAAAGGTCCTTCCCGAAAAGGTTAGCATGGTGTTTGTCACATCACCCACACAGAACAAGTGCCTGAGCTATCTCCCCTGCCCCTTCTCCCTCCACCTTTGTGCAACAAATACAATAACTAATTACCTTTATAAGCTTGCTTCTGTAGAGTTGGTTTGAACCCTAAATTGGTACATGCTATTAGCAGAATTTGTCAAGCTCCCATGAAGTAATGCTGTTGTTGTTGGGAAAGTTCATAGTTTCTTCCGATGGTCTTAGGAACTAAAACACTGCTCAGAAGCAAAATTCCATTTATGGAGTGACAAGAAAGTCCTTTTTATAGTTGGGGGTCACCACAATATGAGGAACTGTATTAAAGGGTTACATCATTAGGAAGGATGAGAAGAAGCACAGGTTAGGTAATCAAATCCCAGACAAGAAATGCAAAATTATGAATGCTCTGTAGCTGCAGAGACAATCACTAATCTGTCCATTGGCTTTGAACACCACTTGCTAAAAGTCACGTCATGAACACAGCCTGACTGAAAAACCAAACTGTGTCTTGGAAAGGTGATCAACTCTTTTCCCTTTTGCCTTAGCTTTGGTGTGAAGAGTGCTCCCTGCCTGTTGTTTGCTTGGTGCTTGTTAAAATCACCAGCTCTAACAGTCTCTCAGAACTCGCTGAATAAGGAAGGATGTTGTTGTGAACAGGAGATCTGTATTCATATTAAACTCTGGCAAGCTATGAGGTTCAACAATGACAACTAACCCTCAAAGGATTAAAATTGATATCACTCTTCCAGAGCAGGCTTTCATTGTTTGCTATTTTATGTTGTTTCCTTGAGAGGCTAGATGTATGCAGTGGAGACCTAGCCCCAGGGAAAGTGAAGGGTTGATGGTTTGTCTGTGCCATCAGAACAGGCTTGACTTCTTTCATGAAAAAACATGGTGCTCTTGTCCCTGGTAGAATATTAATCCTTGTTGGTAAGGCTCTTAAGGTCTCCTGGTTATCTTCTTTTCCCTATACATTCACATGTTTCTTCAAGACACTTTTCTCCCTTGAAGCAAAAGACCTCATGCTAAGTAGGTGTGGCCATCAACTGGAATGTGAAAGCCTGGCATTGGGTCAAGTCAGTGCTAGGGTGGGCTAATTTTAAGAGAAAACATCAGTCAGTTGGTTCTTAATGATTGGAAATGGCTGTGAGGTTTCCACCATGCATGAGAGGAGCCACAAAATCAAGAAACTTAGGAGGGCAGTTATTTGTAATTAATTTTTTCCAATTTTTTTATTAGGTATTTTCTTCATTTACAATTCAAATGCTATCCTGCAAGTCCCGCATACCCTCCCTGCTCCCCTACCCACCCACTCCTACTTCTTGACCCTGGTGTTCCCCTGTACTGGGGCATATAAAGTTTGCAAGACCAATGGGACCTATTTTCCCAATGTCTGCCATCATTTGTAATTATTTTTAAAAGAATTCATTAGAAATTAAATAATACTTTTAGATTTAGTCCTAAAACACAAAGAACAACTAAAGAAAATACGTAAGCTATATATTACTGAAGCTTTTATTATTGAGCTCAAAAGTACATTAAGAAACTAGTCAAGCCTTATAAAATTGTAAAGCTTCTGCAAGGCAAAAGACACCGTCAATAAGACAAAAAGACCACCAACAGATTGGGAAAGGATCTTTACCTATCCTAAATCAGATAGGGGACTAATATCCAATATATATAAAGAACTCAAGAAGGTGCACTCCTGAAAATCAGAAACCCCATTAAAAATGGGGCTCAGAGCTAAACAAAGAATTCTCACCTGAGGAATACCAAATGGCTGAGAAGCACCTGAAAAAATGTTCAACATCCTTAATCATCAGGGAAATGCAAATCAAAACAATCCTGAGATTCCACCTCACACAAATCAGAATGGCTAAGATCAAAAATTCAGGTGACAGCAGATGCTGGCGAGGATGTGGAGAAAGAGGAACAATCCTCCATTGTTGGTGGGATTGCAAGCTTGTACAGCCACTCTGGAAATCAGTCAGGAGGTAACTCAGAAAATTGGACATAGTACTACTGGAGGATCCTGCAATACCTCTACTGGGCATATATCCAGAAGATGTTCCAACCGGTAGGAAGGACACATGCTCCACTATGTTCATAGCAGCCTTATTTATAATAGCCAGAAGCTGGAAAGAACCCAGATGCCCCTCAACAGAGGATTGGATACAGAAAATGTGGTACATTTACACAATGGAGTACTACTCAACTATTAAAAAGAATGAACTTATAAAATTCCTAGGCAAATGGATGGACCTGGAGGGCATCATCCTGAGTGAGGTAACCAATCACAAAGGAACTCACACAATATGTACTCACTGATAAGTGGATATTAGCCCAGAAACTTAGAATACCCAAGATATAAGATACAATTTGCTAAATGCATGAAACTCAAGAAGAACGAAAACCAAAGTGTGGACACTTTGCCCCTTCTTAGAAGTGGAAACAAAACACCCATGGAAGGAGTTACAGAGACAAAGTTTGGAGCTGAGATGAAAGGATGGACCATCTAGAGACTGCTATATCCGGGGATTCATCCCAAAATCAGCTTCCAAACGCTGACACCATTGCATACACTAGCAAGATTTTGCTGAAAGGACCCAGATATAGCTGTCTCTTGTGAGACTCTGCTGGAGTCTAGCAAACACAGCAGTGGATGCTCACAGTCAGCTATTGGTTGCATCACAGGGCCTCCAATGGAGGAGCTTGAGAAAGTACCCAAGGAGCTAAAGGGATCTGCAATCCTATAGGTGGAACAACAATATGAACTAACCAGTACCCCCACCCTCTTGAGCTCGTGTCTCTAGCTGCATATGAATCAGAAGATGGTCTAGTTGGCCATTGGTGGAAAGAGAGGCCCATTGGTCTTGCAAACTTTATATGCCTCAGTACAGGGGAACAACAGGGCAAGAAGTGGGAGTGGGTGGGTGGAGGAGTGGGTGTGGGAGCGTTTGGGGGACTTTTGGGACAGCATTGGAAGTGTAAATGAAATAAATACCCAAATAAAAATAAATAAACAAATAAAAAAAAAAAGAAACTGGTCAGGGGAACTCTACATTGCTATGAAAAATATTGTAAATCATATAGCCAGTAAGAGAATTATTACAGAATATATTACTTCTTAATACAATATAAACTGGGTCTAGAGAGATAGCCTAGTGGTAAAGAGAATTTGTTGCTTTTTCAGGGGACCTGAGTTCAGTTACTGACTCCTAAAGTGGGTGTCTTACAATCACCTATAACCTCAAACCTCCTCCTTTACCCTCCAGATCAACACACACACACACACACACACACACACACACACACACACACACTTTTTTTTTTTGTAAAATGAGCAAAGGTTCAGATTGCAATGTCTCAAGGCATAGAGATGCAGTTTGATTTCAAATCTCTTCAACATCACTTGTCACTAGAGAATGAAAGACAGAAGCCCCTGCCCAACAACATAACTATGATCAAACTGAAAACTTATAGTAAGGTCTGGTGAGATTATAAGGAACATGAAAGCACCCTATATTACAGGTGGATTGTAAGGATGGTGTAGTCACATGAGGAAATAGATAAGAGTTACTAATATTACTAAAGGTAGAGTCATCACAGGGTTCAATAATTCTGATCTTAGGCATATTTCAAAGAAAAGAAAGTCCACATCCATAGAAAAGCCTACATGGTGCTTACAGCATTAGTCATATACTAAAAAATTACAAGTAACCTAAATGTTCTTTAAATGATATCTACAAAATTTGGTGGATCATCTCCCCCAAGTGGAGAAGTGTTTAGTCTTTTTTAAGATGATGTATTGATACACAGGGCTTTACCTGGAAAAATATGCTACATAAGGCCAGTAATGAAAGACCACTTAGGACAAGAACCATTCATATAAAGTTGTCCAAAATCTAGAGATAGACTGAAGTTAGTGCTTTTCCAAAGCGAGAGGGAATGGGGATGGTAAAATGGGTACAGTTTTTCTTTTCTAAATGCTGAAAATCTTGTACAACATCCTGGCAATATACTAAACTCCAAGTTTCACACTGCAAGTAAAAAGGATATTTTTATGGAATGCAAGTTTTATATTTTAAAGAATATTTCAATGATCTTGAGAGAATGAGTGTACCATGGTACACAGACATGTGTTAGCTTCAGAGGACCACTAGCTGAGTTAATTCTCCCCTTTTACCATCTGAGTCTCAGTGATTGGATACAGCACATCAAGGTCAGCAGCAAACACATTTATTTACTGAACTATCTCCAGTCCCATTAAACAGAGTTATCTCAAAACCTGAATAGTAAGTTATACATTATATAACATGTGTACAATTATGTTCTCACAGCTTTGAGAGTTAGCAGCAAAGACCAGTGTGAGATTCATACAAGTCAACAATAAAAGATTAGACTGAGAAAGGATGACTTCTCCCCACCTTTCTCTCCATGTTCCTGTGCGTGTTTGTTCATATGCATTCATTCATGCATGCATACATACTGTCATGGTACGCACAGAATGCCGACATGATGTGAGACACTGTGGTAAGCATCAGAGACTCAGACATGTCGAACAGAAGGTACCTCTGCAGCACAACAGCCAGCCCCTCAAGGGTAAAACCAACTAATAACAATTTGATAAATTCAAATCAATACAATGGTGAGGAGAGCGAGCGAATGTTTCACATTTCATTTCACTCATATAACTCCTAACACAACTGTGACAAGACTCTCCTGTCACCCAGCAGCTTGACACCAAAATATTTCATTATGAGGGCAAAATAATACCCTTCATACATACATAAAATTTTATTATAAAACTAAACAATAGCAATGAATACAATGGGGAAAAGAATTCCATAGGGTGCTTTGGAAGGAATTTCAGGTTTGTGTTAAAATGCATGTATAAAACACATGGTATCTGAAGTATCATCTGTAAAAGTAATATATGTATGTTTCAAATAGTGTATTTCAGATAATAATGGTGTTCCTTTGAGGCACTTCGCCCAGTTTTCAAAAAAAAAAAAAAATGCTAACCTATGCGGCTTTTTCTTGAAACTTTCAAAGCTTCCCCCAAGGAAGCCAAAATTCTTCCTTTAAATTAACAATCTTCGTCCTTGCTTCAACATGTATATCAAACCAGAAAAGACTGAAAATTGTGTACTTTTGTTGCCAAGATCAGATATTGAAATACACACTCTTTCCGCTAATGCTCAACTTTAGTTTTGAGCTGTGCCTTGGTGGATTTCTTTCTAACCCAGGGAGAATTTTACATTTCAAAGTAACAATTGATATAGGGAAGAACATGTTTTAAGTTCTAGGTTATTATTATAATTATTATTATTTCACTTGTGTGTATGTGCAGGTGTCTTTCTTGGGTACCTGTATTTGAGTATAGAGTGTAGATTCTCCCAGAGCTGAAATTACAGAGAGTTCTCAGGCTTTAAGTGCTTAGTTGCCTGGAGTTGAACTCTGTTCCTCTGCTAGGGCAAGAGCTTTTAACAACTGAGCCATGTCCCCATTCTTTCTTTACTTGGTTTTGATTATTTGTTTTACTCTACTTGTGTTTGTTAAGTAAGACCTAAACCACTGCCCAGGGTGACTTTAAATTCCCTTAAGACTACAATATGTTTAACTTCTCGTGGCTGTGGTTGTGATGCCATCAAAGATATTGTACTTGTGTGTCTTTTGGGAGTTTTGCTTTGGGGTTGAGCAGAAAAGAATGCTATTGCTCCAGCCACAACCTGCTTCAATGTCTCTTCATCTTAATAAATATTTCACTCTTCATTGATTTACTTAAAGAGACCTTGATTTCATCATGGATTCCTGTTTCATCTTGCAAACTTCACCTAAATTACCAGAATGTTCTCTTAAGACACTTCATACACACACATTTCAGTTGAGTCTATATTTTAAAAGAGACCTGTATTGATTTATGAGTGGTTTATTTGCATGTATATCTTCATGCCAGAGGAGGGCATCAGATCCCATTACAGATGGTTGTGAGCTACCACGTGGTTGCTAGGAATTGAACTCAGGACCTTTGAAAAGGCAGCCAGTGCTCTTAACTGATGAGCCATCTCTCCAACCCTAGGGTCTTTTTTTTTTTTTTAAATCATGTTCCAGGACCGACTCTTATGCTTTTTGCACCTATATTTAGTAATGCTTTCTTAATGTTGCATGAGGATTCTAAGCACATGCAATTGTCACCACTTAACTGAGATGTCATTGGCTTCTCTTTACCCACTCTATCAGAAAATGATGTCATTGCTTACCTCAGGATCTAGGAGGCATATATTTAAGGAATCCTGAAAACACATCTGTGTGGCTCCTGGGGATAAGGAGAGAAAGCAATTCTACTTCTTTCCTTGGCATACACAAAATCAATTTTGGGCATCTCCTTGGTGAACTGGTGCCCCCCCCCCCATACAAGGAAATGCTATCGACGAGAACACAAACTTTATTGCTGTTCATCTGATCATATCAATTGCTCTGGGTCTCCCCTCAGCCCTGGCACATCCACCTATGTCAAATCCTTAGAAACCAGATGGATGTTAGTACCCAGAGTGGGTTTTCCTGAGCATCCCACTTTTGGGATCTGCATGATTCTTTTGTGATGATCAGTTTTCAGCCTTTGTATATGTGAACCAGATACCCAGTTCACCACTTTTATTTGTTACCTGTTTAGTGCTCATCTTCCCTAATACAATTCAGAAAGATGGAAATCCTTTCTCTTTTATGATTTTTCTATTTTAAAATATATTTTTTCATTGAGTGGTCATATGGTGTGTGTGTGTGTGTGTGTGTGTGTGTGTAAACATTTTAAGGCATTTGTGTGGAGGACTACTTTCAGAAGTTGATACTGCCCTTCAACCATGTGCCATTAACATAAATATCTTCCCCCACTGGGCCAGGAGATACAATGCCCTCTTCTGCTTTCATGGGCACGGCACATAATCACATGGAGGCACATAGTCAGATACAGAAAGAAAGGCTCACATTTAAAAAAAGCAGAAGCTGCAGCAGTATAGTTCTGTAAGTTTTACTTTTTCTATGGAGGAAGAATAATCCACAGGCAGTGATGCAGTGGTTTATCTATTTACCCTAAAAACAAATGCCCAGAGGCAAATTAATAAATACATTAATGCCTGACTCCCATATTCTGAATAGGCTTCAACATTGTTGTTAGTACAAATGAACATACTTTGAATGTCAGACTTTTGGAGTTTATTTGTAAACATTGTCCTGTTCAGGAGGACAGAGATCAAAGGCAGATTTGGAGAAACCTCCAAAGTAAATCAACATTATATACAGTGATTTTGTGGCCTTCTCATGTCCTGCTGGACAGAATTCTTGGCTCCAGTTCAGTGTCCCATGCCTACAAAATTCCTAGTTTAAAAAGTAATATGTAGTAAGAGAGATATTAGATTTGGAATGAGAACATGTGTTTTGAATTTAGATTCATCTCTGAAACAGGAGGTGACCTTGAACTAACAGGCTCATCATTCAGACTTATCAGATGTAAAATGAGAAGGATAAACTAAATTATCTCCCAGGACTCTGTGAGTTCTGCAGTTCTGCAAATAGGTGAAAGGATTGTGAAAGGTAAGGGATTCTATGCACACTTTTAAGCAAATGGTCAATTTTCAAGGAAAGAGAATGTGCCTCCTCGGAGCTTCCGTAATTGCCAGAAGGATAAAAGATGCCAGGGTGTGAAGCAGATGTTCTCTGCTAAGAATAACAACAAAATATTAATTCCAGAATAAAGGGCAGACGGTTTACTTGGAGGCTTTCAGCGAGTCTGAAGAGATGTTGTAAGCAAAAACAGAGCTTTGCACTGTCTAAAAGAGGCAGCAAATGAAAATATATGGGAACCTCCTCAGTCACAAGAAAACCAATGTGACTCAGGCCCACACTAAACACCACGGTTCCAATAGGAAGAGAAAAGATGTTAGGAAGTCTGGCAAGGTGAAATGCATGGGTTTACATGTACTCAAA
Organism: Mus caroli; assembly: GCF_978045245.1. Classification (NCBI taxonomy): domain Eukaryota; kingdom Metazoa; phylum Chordata; class Mammalia; order Rodentia; family Muridae; genus Mus; species Mus caroli. Next base: position 120,878,517 of record NW_028227256.1, read on the forward strand.
ATATATAACTTCATAGTTACATTGTATTGGCTTTAACTCAGCAAATGGCACTTTTTTGCATCACATTCTCCTTTTCTTTATTATTGTGTCATGTTAAACCTTTTGAGTCTCATGGGTTATTCATTTAGTTAAGCAACACTTGGACTGACAGATTGTGTTCATTATTCCTGACCAATCATGTCTAAAATTAGTGTATGTGAGAATTCTCAGCATATCCTCCCCTTTCTTTTATTTTTATAAATATTTTTAAAGATTCATTTTGTTTTATTTATATGTATGTATTATATGTTTGCAAGCATGTGTAGGTGCTGCCAGAAGTCAGCAGAAGGCATCTTATCCCCTGAAGCTATATTACATGCAGTTGAGAGCTGCCAAACATTGCTATTGGAAACTACATGCTAGTCTTCTGGAAAAGCAGCATGTGTGTCCTGGCCCACTGTCTATATTGCATGATTTGGCCTTAGGGAAAGTATCAAGATTCTATGAAATTCCATACTTGGTAGGGATTAAACAGAGTTTCTACATTTAAAAAGATTTGCATGTAAAAGCTAGGAACTTAATAGATGACCTACTACCAGTAAAGTAAACACAACAAAGACATAATTATTATTACAAGCTAACTGATTTTTACAACAGTTGTAATAGAGCAGAAAAAAGAAAAGCAAAAATGAAACGATAGCTAAGAGTCATGAGTTAGTATGTGATGTACTTGCTAAGCAAGCATGAAGACCTGAGTTCTAGCCCCAGAATTAACTGAAAGAAAAAAAGAAAAAGAAATAAGAAAAAGAAAGAGAAAATGAAAAGGAAGAAAATAAAGAAAATCTAGGCAGGAGACTGGTGAAAATATATCAGTGGAAAGGTAAATGGGAAAGGCAGTCTTGTTTAGTGAATCACAAGCACAGTGGGTAAGAGGTTCCACCCTTGCTTCTCACCCCCTGTATATCTGGTTCTGGTGTCAAGGGATGTATGTGTGCATGTACACACACACAAATAAAACAAATCTTTAAACAACAACAAAAAACAAGACAGAAATATGAGGGGAAAAAACCCACTGAGATTGAACTCTGATCTCCACATCTATGTATACCAGACCCTCAGCCCAAATAAAGTAAAAATACAGGAAAAAAATGAAGAGAGTCACATGTATGTCTAATCAAATATTCAAAAGAATATGATATGGAACATGGCCACAGGACAAACCAAAGTTGTCTAAAATTAATTAATGAAAGAAAATTTCATCTGGGAGAGTGTTGGTGATCCCAGGATACTCATGACAGTTACCTGGAGCCCAATGGCATTGAGGTTTTGATCATTTAAGGACACACGCACTCTATTTAGTGCTTCCTGACTCAAGCCTCTGACAACTGCGTTCTCTCCCATATGTGGCTCTGATTATGACATTCCCTTTGGTGTTGCCCTACCTGCATACACAGGAGCATAAGCCAAAATCCTTTGAACTTTCTCTGTTTTAGCTCACTTAAACAGAACCCGAGAATGTTTCCTGAAAAGAGGATTTCTGTTTGCCCTTGCCAGTACCAGAGTATGGGGACCAAAACAAGTGGAAACAGAGATTAGGACTCTCGTCATTTACTTTCTCCAAGAAACAAACAAGAATTCCAACCGAAGCCTGGGTGTTTGTTGCTGCCTTGCAGTGAAGACTTGTTTGAGAACTTAGGTTCTTTCTTTCATCCAGCTCTAGCCTGACAGGTCTTTTCCATACAATTTCAGTGTGGATTCCACTAAGGATTCCACTAAAAGCACTCAAGTTTAGGAAATCAGGATTTCTAGGGACTCAGGTTGGAATTCAGGCTTTGTCCGGTGTGTAAGCCTCTAGGAATTTCCTTGTGACTCAAGAGCAAAGTTTTAACTCTGTCTTCTAGATGTTTTCACCAATTTGAACATTTTCCTTATTATTCTGCTAATTCAATAAGTATTTGTCTATCTTCCTGCCAACTCCAGTTATCTATTTACCTGACATCTCTATTATCTATTTCCTATCTTCCACCTGTTGATCTGTATATACATCCATGCATGTATCATCTGTTACCTTTCTCTCTGTCTCTCTCACTCCCCCTCCCCCTCCCCCTCCCTCTCCCCCTCCCCCTCCCTTTCTCTCTCTCTCTCTCTCTCTCTCTCTCTCTCTCTCTCTCTCTCTCTCTCTCTCTCTCTGTGTGTGTTTGTATCTCTCTCTCTCTCTCTCTCTCTCTCTCTGTGTGTGATCTATTATCTAGAATTTAGGTAACCTATACTGTCAACCTTCTTGCTTATGGAACATTTATCATCAGAAATTCAGTGGTTATAATTTAATTACCCATATGTTGGCACTGGAAAGCTGCAGGTCAGAGACTAATTTTCTAAGTTCTCATGACCTCACCTGTACCTGAACTCAGGGTGACTCACAACAAAATTTGTTAGATTCTATTAAACTTTATCAAGTTAAAAGCTTTCCTTTCTCAAATATGAAACTTTTGAAGTTTAAGCCAGTAAATTTAGATATAAACAATACATTATAAAAATAATATTCTTGAGACAAATTATAGGATAGCAAACTATTAAAAACTAGTTAATATATTGCTTAAAATATTTAAAGAAATATCAGACTGATATAGACACTCTGGATAATTATTCTAAAAAGAACATAAAGAAGGCATTCTGATTTATACACAAATTTTAAGAAGAGAATAAACTTCATTTTGGCAGAAATAATATATCTAGTACTCAATTATATACCATAAATCATTCATTCAAACTCATTTAAAAATAAAGATAGTAAGTTCCAAGAAAATATGACTTGATTTTTTTCTAACAATATATGAAACAAATGATATATCAGGCTTTACTTTTTTTTGTAAACACAAAAGTTCAATACATATTGCCTTCTAACAAGTCATATCATCCCACCCAGTTTGTGGATCCACTTGAAGAATTTCATTGAGCCTAATTGCCTTCTTCATATCCAATAGCTATCCAAATAGAATCATATTCAAATTCTTAGTTTGAGTTTCTATTGCTGTGATAGAACACTGTGACCAAAGCAATTTGGGGAGGAAATGGTTGGCTTCATTCACAGATTCATATAACAATTTATTATTAAAAGCATTGTAGGTGGGAACCTGAAGGCATGAGGTGATGCAGAAGCTATGGAGGGGGCCTGTTTGCTGGCTTGCTTATTATGACTTCCTCAGTTTGCTTTATTATAGAACCCTGGCCCACTAACCCAGGGATGGCACTACCCACAATGGGCTGACCCCTCCCCCATACATCAATAATTAAGAAAATGTCCTAAAGGCTTGTGTATATCTTGGTTTTATGGAGGCATTTTCTTTATTGAGGTCACTTCCTCTCAGATGATTTTGGTTTTGTGAAGTTGACATAGAAATATACTATATGCAGAAATTGAAATTTCGCTTAACATAGGGGTCAGAATAAGTTCATAACATAGGCTCACAGACCAGATGCTTAAAAGGCTGCATATAGTGCAGTTTAAAATACCATCAGCCCCATTCACCTAACATGACACACCAATCTTGAATGGCTTTAGAAAATATGCTTCATGCTGTCTATCCTCAGAGAGATGAAAATCAGAACAGGGAGTATCACTGCTCACCTACTGAGATGTCCAATAGCCATAGCATTTGCAGCAAGAGATAGAAACTCTTCTATATTTTTGGAGGAACAGCAAAATGGTTTAACAAATTTAATCAACAATTTGTCAAAATCTGGATAGATGCTTAGATATTTAAAAGTTACTGTTTTTACTGAATATGAGTTCTATTCCCAGCTTTCTTGTCTGGTGGCTCTCAACTGCCTGCAGATTCCAGATCTAAAGAATCTAACATCTTCAGTCATGTATTGATAGACACATGTGTTGCATATACATACACAGACACAGATACATAAATAAGACTAAACAGAATCTAAATAGAAGAGACTATTTGTCCATTCCCTGTGTATGTTAAATATAAGTTTAACACAAGATCCTCTACTTCTTTACACTGATCCAAAGGAAATGGAAATTTATGTTATAGAAAACCCTGCTCACAGGCACTTATAGAAGCCTCATTTATAATAGTCTAACTTTGCAAACAACTGATATATTCTGTAGTAGTTGGATATATAAATAAACCAGTAACATTTAGACAATGGCTATTATTCAGGGCTGAAAAGAAATGAGATACAAAGTCATTGTGAGACATGAAGAAAATATCAATGCATCACTCACTACAAAGCCTCAATTTTGTCTGGTTATACATATATGACATTTCAATGGAGACAGTAGAAAACTCAAAGGCTTTCAGGAGTCAGGGGAGGAGAAATATAGGTTTTTCAATGCTACAACTTAAAACAATAAAGAAAATGTTTAAGAATGAAAAAATATTGTAAACAAATGAAATGAACAGAATGAAATATAAGATGTAGCAAAGAGCAAATGTTTACAAATTGTAAATTAGCAAAAGCTTGTATCTAGGAGTTAGGCAACCATTGTCCAAATCTGTAAGATAGTTGAATAAACATTCAAGAACAAAGATCTAAGCGCGTGCTTCACAAACTCTATTACTCATGATGAATGTGAAATGCTGTCAAATGTGTTAGTAATTGGACAAGTGAAACCATTAATAGATTGCTAACCAGTACCCCCCAGAGTTCCCTGTGACTAAACCACTAGTACCCCCCAGAGCTCCCTGGGACTAAAGCACCAATCAAAGAAAACATATGGTGGGACTCATGTCTCTAGCTGCATATGTAGCAGAGGAGGACCTAGTTGGTCATCAATGGGAAGAGAGGTCCTTGGTCCTGTGAAGTTTCTATGATCCAGTATAGGGGAATGCCAAAGCCAGGCAGTGAGAGTGGGTGTGTTCTGGAGCAGAGGGAGGGAGAAGAGGATAGGGGATTTTGGAGGGGAAACTAGGAAAGGGGATGATGTGTGAAATATAAATAAAGAAAATATCTAATAATAAATAATAAAATAAAATAAAATAAAATTTAATACTTATTATAAAAGATATCTACAAGTTAAAAGGAGCTCTGGGCCATTCATGATCAGTTACTAAACAATGACAGTTGCACAAAAATGAACCAGGAACTGTGTCTATATGGCCACTAGGACCAGAAAGAGATATGTGCAACAAAAGCAATTTTATTGTACATTATTATTATTATTATTATTATTAATTCTAATATTAGTATATTGAGAAAGAGTAGTATGCATCACATACTGGTTTTGAATTGGCAGTGTAACTTAGGCTGCTTATAACTCCTCTGTTTTTGCCTTGAAACCTATTTTATTTCCCTATAAAGTATTAAAAAATAAACCTTGTAACTCATTCTTTGCCATGGTGTAGACAACTCTAAAAATAGCTATAGCTATGAGATATAAGCACTCCCAAAAGTGTTTTGACTCACAAAATTCTTGTACTAATTAAACATGTATGTACAGTCATCCTTGGATAGCTTTATGTTTGTAACTACATTTAAAAGAAAACAAATTACTGAAATGAATAATGAATACACACACATGCACATACACACCATATATACATATACATATACATATACATATACATATACATATACATATACATATACATATACATATACATATACATATACATATACATATACATATACATATACATATACATATACATATACATATACATTCATTGAAATAGTTAATATTTCTGTGTCTGTTCTGGCACCTTGTAATAAATTAGATGAGAGTCTAAACTACCAAAACGGCATTAAGATTCTACTCCACATCCAAAGGATTGATTTAAGAGACTTTGAGAATTAATGACCTGCAGTTGTACATATTAAACACAGGCTACTCTGTCAAGAAAGAGATGGAATAAATCGGCACAGAGACATAAGGAAGAAAATAAAACCTTTTTCTTTTATGTATCAAGTCAACACCATGTCTCTGAATGCAATCATTAAAAGGAACATGAGGCTTTAAGATCTGAACCTTAGTGAAATCATTACATACCATTGAGAAGTCAAATAGTGACTACTATTGCATGATTACAAAAATATGCTTTAACTAGATATTCTGTGCATAGAGATCTCTCCGTGCTGTGTAAGTACTAAGTAATGGTTAAGTAATGGTAAGCATTAGGTAGTGGTCATATTTGCTTTATTATTGCTAAAAGCCCAGCACATAACTGTAGAATTTAATTCTTATAACCTTCATTATAGGAGTGTCTCAGTAAAGAAAGAGAAATTCAATGAGATTAAATAAATTTGGTTAGGGTCACACAACTATTATATGTTAAAAGCATAATTGGAATCCAAATGTGTGAGCATGCCCATGTACATGTGAATGGAGATAATAGTAAAGGTCAGAAGAAGCTGTCAGATCTGCTGGATCTCTGTGGTTCTCTGCAAAAGCACCAAGTGTTCTCAAACCTCTGAAGCATCTCTCAAGCAGGTCAAGGATTGTTTGAGTAATTCTTTCATCATTCTGTCAGTTACTAAGCCAATGTCTGTAATTGCCTTAAGACTTAAGTGACATCAAAATGCATCTTCATGACTAATAGTCTATTGACATTCTGGAAGTTCATTTAGGGATAAGGCATGCAAGGGCCTATGATCATTAAAAAGTACACTCTCTTTCTCTGTTCCCTGGCTCTCCTGGTGATGGTAAAGTCACTCACTAAATGCTTTATCCTAGGATCTTCCAGGTTGATCAGAGATGAGAAACAAGGGGACGGGAAGAATGGAATACCCTGTTGGAAAGTCTGAGTATCCTCTATGTCTCTTGTTTGTAGTTACTAGTAAGAACTCAGCCGTGTGGTCTTCATTAAGTGTGGCAAGCATGATAAATTAGATCACACTGGTGTTCCTGGAGAGGAGGGCAGGGTTTATTACACATATCACTACAGTCTCAGCACCGAGAAGTCTAACACATGAATATAATTTTCATTAAATTTTGGTTATTTCTGCATCTGCACTAAATCTCTGTCATAGTTTCCTTCCTGGTGTTGTGATAAATATCTAAAAACTTACATGAGAGAGGGGTTATTTGGCTTATAATTCTAGATTACATTCATCCTTGAGGGTAAATCAAGGCAGCTGGCTACATCACATCCAAATTAAGAGCAAAGAGAGAATAAGATCATCATTTACTGCTTGATCTCAGCTAGCTTTTTATTTTTTGTTCAGGATTCCTGCCTAGGGAATGCTGTTCCCACAATGGGCTGAGTCTTTGTAAATCAATTAATAATCAAGACAGTCCCCCACACACAAACCCAAAGGCCAACCTAACCCAGATAATTGCTCAGTAAGAATTCCTTCCCAGGGGCTGGAGAGATGTCTCAGCAGTTAAGAGCACAGGCTGCTCTTTCAGAGGTCCAGAGTTTGATTCCTAGCAACCACATGTGGCTCAAAAACCATCTGTAATGGGATCCAATGCCCTCTTCTGGTGTCTCTGAAGATTGCTATAGTGTACTTATATACATAAAATAAATAAATAAATCTTAAAATAATATGAAAGAAATATTGAAATAAAAAAGACTCCCTTCCCAGTCTTCCCAGGTTATTCTAGCGTATATAAAGAAGACAGTTAAAACTAATCACCACCATCACTTTCTCTTTCCAGTAATATAAAATATCCATAGTCCTTATATAAAAATGCTTCAGATGACTTCAGTAGGCAATATTGATGGGGCTTGTGCTACATCTAAATGTTTATGATGATAGGTTGTTACTTAAAAAAAAAAAAACTATCATCAACTAGACATGCAACAGGGACTGTTATCCTTTCTCTTTCAGGATTCTGACGTGAAAATGCAGTTTAATCTTGTTGCCTGTCTTCAAATTTCTGGTAAATAGAAGAATGAACAACAGGTTATATTTACAGATTAGTATATCAATATTCTTGTTCAATATGTAATGCCTTATTGGCATAAAGTATGTCCTTTCCATCTATTATATATTATTGCTTAATTAACCTTATACATTTTTATGGAAATCTAACTCATTGTATTTAAATTTGCTGATGGTATGTAATATCATATTTGTTCTTACATTTTTACTTATTAAATTTTGACTTTTAAGCTTATTTCACCTCTTACTACATAAATTACATTAAACTTGTAAGTCATGTGTCAATTTTTGTTTAGATAATTGTTTTTTTTTATTACGTATTTCCCTCAATTACATTTCCAATGCTATCCCAAAAGTCCCCCATACCCTCCCTCCCACTTCCCTACCCACCCATTCCCATTTTTTTGGCCCTGGCGTTCCCCTGTACTGGGGCATATAAAGTTTGTGTGTTCAATGGGCCTCTCTTTCCAGTGATGGCCGACTAGGCCATCTTTTGATACATATGCAGCTAGAGTCAAGAGCTCCAGGGTACTGGTTAGTTCATAATGCTGTTCCACCTATAGGGTTGCAGATCCCTTTAGCTCCTTGGGTACTTTCTCTAGCTCCTCCATTGGGAGCCCTGTGATCCATCCAATAGATGACTGTGATGGGAATTTTGGTACTGAGTATCATCCTGAGTATCAAGGGAATAAGTAGGCTTTAGTGAATACTCTGTCCCTTTGATAAAATGTATTTCCCACATATCCTTTAGACAAATAATGAATATTTAATACATATCAATAAATACTGATCAAAAGATTAGAGTGAGATTTGGCTAATTCCTAAAATACTAAACAAAATAGTGATTACTTTGTTTATCAGACAAACAGTGTTTTCTGTTGCTGTAATAAAACACTCTGACCAAAACAATTTGGGGAGGAAAGGATTGCCCTTCCAGGTCACAGTTCATCTTTGAGGGGAATAAGGGCAGGAGCTCAAGGAAAGAACCTGGAGGCAGGAATAATGCAGGGAAGATGATTACTGGCTTGCTCATTGACCCATGCTCTGCTCTGCTAGCTTTCTTAGATAGTCCTGGCTTAGATGCCTAGGGATGCTTCCACCTACAGTGGGCTGTCTCCTCCTACATAAATCATCAAGAGAAACAACCCGGATCTGGCCACAAGCCATTCTAAAGAGACAATGCTTCAACTGAGGTTTCTCTTTCCCCCAGTTGACCTGAAGTGTGCCAAGTTAACAATAAAAACTAACCAGGACAGTTTTGTACTGTCAGTAGTGAGTTAGGGAAAAGCTACATTTACTAATGTGTGGATTTCTCTTAAACTTAGTTACATCCTCAATCTATTTTAGACCATTTTGCTATTCCTATCCATTGCCATATAAAGGTTAATCAACACTGTTTCTGCCATCTCAGAAATTAAGGAAAAGCAGAAAGTTAGGAATGTACCCAGATTTTATGATATGCTAGAGAGTTCTTTGGTCATTTGGTTAAAACTATGTGACCTTTGGATTTCTTCCTCTGAACAATGGAGGCATTAATATTTCCTTCAGTGTAGTACTTAAGAGGATAGAACAAATGCTTGTAAAAATGTCACACAGCAGTGTTTATTGCTTATGTAACAGCCATTGTTAAGTAAGGGGCACCAGCTGGACATATTTCTTGCATAGAAATTTATTAAAAAATGTGCAATAACTGCAAAGTTCAGTGAGACAGAATTTGAAGATGTGCAGGCAAATGGAAGATATCTCCGAAGAATGCAAAAGAAAGTCACAAATCTTCATAGGCAGTAAGAACTTTCAATAACAATTACATGGAAAAATCACACCAGGCAATACAGCATATGCTTAGGATGAAAATAAAGGATGATGCAAAACAAAGGGAGTTTCTGATTTTATAATTTAAGCTGGAAAGTTAACTATGCAGCACTATGAGTACAGTGCAAGAACACTTTAATTATGAACATGTTGCTTTTTTAAAAAACATTTTACTATTTACAGGTTTCATATCACACACATCAGTCCAATTCATCTCCCTGTCCCCACATATCTGCCCTCCACTCTTGAAACTTTCCCCCCAAAATGAAAATACACAGAAACAAATCTAAACAAAGCATAGAAAACATATTGTTATGGAATGGGTAGTATGTCCCACAATATACCCTCAGTCCACACCTCATTACTTGTGAATGAATGTTGATTGCAATGAGATTTTCACCTGTCTTGAAGTCTCTGGCTTCTGTGACACCATCTATGTTGCATGGCAGTAAGGAGATCTCTGGATGAACCATGACTTTACTTTTAGCCTCCACTGCCATCAGCACAGTCTAGGGACACTGTGATGACCTCCTTGTCATTGAACCCCACACAGCAGCCAGCAGCTCCAGCCCAATGTATGTCAGGATGAACATGCTAATTTGATAACATAAAATTGAAGCTCCCTGTTACTACTCAGTTGGGAAGATGGGCCAGAAGGTAAAATCCAGTGTTTATCTTGTAAGCACAAGATCCTGAATCCCATCCCCAGAACATATGCTAAAATAAGAATCAGATGTAGTGGCCACATGTTCTTCTAATCTGAGTGGTAGGGGTAGAAGGATCTCTGGGCCTGGCTACTTAAGTCAGGCAGCCTACTTGGTGGGTCTTAGGCCAGTGAGAGACCATGTCAAAATCAAGGTGGACAGCACCTGAGGGATGGCAAATGAGGAAGGTACCCAAGGATATCCTCTGGCATCCATGGCTTAGATGCAAATGTGCACCCTTTACCACTTCATCAATGAGCCCGGAGCAGATTAGTGTTATCTATGGAGTAGAGACCAAACTTCTAGAAGCCATGACTGTCCATATCTCGCCTAACAACAGTATTCTGCTTCAAGGTCCCTGTTTGATTACTTAGGCTTTTCCTCTCCAGGAATGATAAGCTACTCTGCCTTGTCATGTGCTGTCAGTCTTTCTCAGAGTTGTGACTTACATTAGTTACTAACTCTTGCTTAACTTCCTTCCTCAATCCTAAAATATCCAAAACTCTGTCCTTTTCTCAAGACCAAACCTAAATGTCTTTTAAAACTGCCTATAATCTGAATGGAAATTCTCTCACCTTTGAGGGTCTATATTATTTTCTGATTTTTTAGATGTATGACTACTAATAGTGCATGTACAATAAATGTGATGATAAATATGCATTTTATGAACTATGTTTCACAGGGCATTTACTGTACTGGGATGATATTTCTAGAAAATGATCATTGTGAACATGTTAGTTTTGGGAATTGTAATATTTCCCTAGTTCCTGTTTCTCAAAATCCCAAGACATTCAATGAAGAATTTCAAATATAAAATATTTAAAACTTGTTTAACTATAAGGTTATTAATTTTTAATTATATATTATTTTATCCATGATATATTGATATTCATGGAATCCACTGGAGAAAAAAACCCATGTCTAGTGAATACTGGTTTAATCATTGTCTTGATTAAGTTTAAGAATCTTAGCTTTTGGTTAACCCCATGCTCCCTGGCTATGGGGATCTCCTTTGGTAGTGTCAACCCTATAACTGCCTGGTTGTAGGAATTTCATCCAGGTCTGCTAATGCAATACTCTCAGTTGTAGGCATTTTTCTTTCTTTGTGCACACCGATTCATCTTGTGTTTTGTTTTTGAAAGAATACTTGCTAAATTAGGAAGGATACTGAGGCAGGAGCAGAATCTAAAGGATTTATAATGCTTCTTGCTGGCAGTTCTTAATAAATGAGAGAAAGAGCAGCTAACCAGATTCCCTGTCATCCGGTCTTTCTGAAGTAATTGGTTTAAGCACTGAAGAGTCCCACTGACCCCAAGATTGTGATCAAATGTTGCTCTGCTCACTAGCTCCAACTGGTGACTTTTATTACTTCATTTGACTTTTGTTGTGGATGGGCCTGGTGCTGTTTGTACGTTGATGATAATTCTACTTTCTTAGAAAGGGTGTGGACAAGGAGTGAGTCATACTCACATGACTTCTTGTAAACCAATCCCCTAATGAATAAAGGAGCCACTCACTGGCTGAGTAGGCAGGATATCTGGGTTGGTCTGAGGAAGAGAGGAAGCAGGAGGGAGTTAGGTACTTTTTCACAGGGATAGCATGAGGACAAGATGTAATTAATTACTAGTGTCTCCCACTTTAAATGGCAGATCCTTCAGGATCCACAACAGGAGGAATCAGATTTAATATGGCTTACAAGATAAGGTTTTACTTGTCATGCCCAGATTGAGTTACCATTGTTTCTGAGCTAAGTTTTTGTGATTTTATTCTTCTAGCAGCAATTCAACTGGGTTCCAGAGAGAAAGGTATGGTGCCAACCCATGGGTTCACTTGCTGTGCACCACAAAGGCCATGAGGGCTTTGAAACATGGGGCTCTTGTGGTAACCACCCCCCACCAGTGGGAACTTAGCTAGCTGGGTGGAGGCATTTCAGGAGCTCTGGGCCAGAGAGTCATCATGAGACTAAAAACAGGTCAAACAGTGCATGGCTGGTGAAGCTGCCAGGACTGAGAGTTGCCAGCACAAACACAGGAACATGCCAGGTCTTTTTTTTTGTTTTTTGAACAGACTTTTATTATTTCTTTCTACTACCTAGTCAGTGTCTCTTCTATCTAGTTTCATTTAAAGGAGAAAATATTTTTAAAATTTTTGGTTTATCATCTCAGGAGACAAAAACTGTGGATATTTATTTTTATTTGTGTGAGTGCAAGCATGCATGTGCAATTAGAAGTCAGAAGTTACTATCAAGTCTAGTTCCATAGAAAACCATCCATTGTATTGTGTTCTTTTTAATTAGATATTTTCTTCATTTACATTTCAAATGCTATCCCCTTTCCTAGTTTCCTCTCTGAAAATCCCTTATACCCTCCCCCTGCTCTGTTCCCCAACCCGCCTACTCCTGGCCCTGGCATTCCCCTGTACTTGGGCATATAATCTTCACAAGACCAAGGGCCCCTCCTCCCATTGATGGACTACTAGGCCATTCTCTGCTACATATGCAACTAGAGACACAAGCTCTGGGGGGTACTGGTTAGTTCATATTGTTGTTTCTCCTATAGGGTTGCTGACCCCTTTAGCTTCTTGGGTACTTTCTCTAGATCCTTCATTGGGGGGCCCTGTGTTCCATCCAATAGATGATTATGAGCATCCACTTCTGTGTTTGCCAGGCACTGGCATAGCCTCACAAGAGAGCTGTATCAGGGTCCTGTCAGCAAAATCTTGCTGGTATATGCAATGGTGTCTGGGTTTGGTGGTTGTTTAAGTGATGGATCCCTGGGTAGGGCAGTCTCTGGATGGTCCTTCCTTGTATTTCAGCTTCAAACTTTGTCTCTGTAACTCCTTCTATGAGTATTTTGTTCCCCATTCTAAGAAGGAATGAAGTATCCACACTTTGGTATTCTTTCTTCTTGAGCTTCATGTGTCTTGCAAATTGTATCTTGGGTATTTTAAGTCTCTAGGCTAATATCCACTTATCAGTGAGGTCATCTTTCTCACCAGCCATGGACTTAAATAATGCCGTTACTAGCTACATAAGGCTAGATGTCTGCTTGACTTCACTCCCTCTACCACAGCCCTAGCACTGAGATTACAAGCCTGAGTTTTCTTGCATGGGTTCTCGGATTGAATTTAGATCCCCTTAATAGCTATGTAGGCATTTTAACAAATAAATTACCACTCCATCCCTAATTTAAACTGAAGAGTTTGAATTTTGGTCCCCCTAATTCTACATGAAGTCTCTTCAACTAACATATGATTGGCTTTCAAACGTGTAGCCAAATAGGTACTTCATGGTAATGACAGTTTCTCTGTTCTATTTTATTTTACCAAGAGGTAGTTTATGAAGCATGCTCCCTTTCTGCAGTGCTGACATGAAGCCCCAGAGCTCAGATTCCCATCTGCCATATGATCCCAAAACTAAACAACTGATAAAAACAGGTACTAAATAATGGCACAAAATCTTCCCCATCTCTTTATAAAATAAGCTTCGTATTAGATGATTTTACCCAACTGCCAACTAATGTAATGTAAGTATAGTGCATGTAGTTGATGAGGCTAGCTATAATAGTCAGTAGATTGGGTATATGTATAAAATATAATTGTAAGTTACTATTATTATATATGAGTGATTTTCTGTGAATTCAGTGTTTACAGAAGCAAAAATAAGGTGCCCTGGTTTGGGTCTTCTAAAACAGCAACCAAAAATAAATAAATAAATAAATAAATAAATAAATAAATAAATAAATAAATAAATTTAAAACTAAAAACAAAAACCCACAATTAAAAAGTAGCACATGCTATTAATCACTGATCAATCTCTTCCATCCATAAAACATATATTTTGCTTAAAATGTTCCCAATTACCAAGAGGTTTAGCATCTATAACTCCACCATTAAGTAGATTTGAATCTGTATGAAGTCTTATTGGCTACACTGAGCAAGGGTGTTATTTCAAGAAAGAGTATTGGTAGGTAGGTATGTAATCCTAGATTTTACCTTATGGATGAATTATCTCCCTGAGCAGCTGAAAGATTTCTAAAAGTTCATCTTTGTACAAAGTTTGTTATACAGTATTTAGATATCAGGGGTTGTGCCTGCAGAATATCTTTGAGTAAGTATGACACTTTAAGGATTTTAATTATAGCAAGGATCTGAGCATAACTTTGATTTAAAGTTTTCAGACCCAGAGAGATATTAAATGTGGATAAAGCACTTCTAGGATTGAATGAAGTTAGGTGTCCCTTCTCACAGAAATCTGATACAGCTTCCAACCACAATTTATGTGTTCTTTCTTCAAGTATGTAAACACACAGGCTGACAAGTAGCTATAGCAACAAGTATAGGTAGGAAGAGCAGAAGTGGACATCATCATTTCACATATGATGTGATATTAAAATAGTATTATTCATTTCCTTCTTGCAATTGTAATTCTGATACAGTCTTTTTGAGTCATTCATAACAAAAGAAAATTAAAACTCTTTTGCATAGTTTCATCCCTACTGGCTCAACTTCACAATGCCACATAGTTCATTGCACTGCTACAAGAAGATAAAAGTCTTCAACAGTGATACCTGGCAGTGAAACCTTCATGCTATAATAATGACTGACCTGGAACAGCATATCTACTGACGGAACAGCATATCTACTGACGGAACAGCATATCTACTGACGGAACAGCATATCTACTGATGTAATAGTGTCTTGAACATCGCAAACATGTCCAACCATTTTTTTTTTTATTTTATTTAAGTGCTATGTCAAAGACAAGACCTATGGTATGCAATGCCATTGTCACACCTACAGCCTATGGATGGAGAGATCATAGGCCCAGGAAGAAAACTGCTGTTATGCTGCTGCCAAGGGGACACTGTAATAAACCAAATCCTAATTACATATTGTTATTTTCATAGATCAATACATCTTTCAACCTTCAGCTGAGATGCTTCTACTTTTAACAGATTTGGATTAACACAGAGGCCCTTATTGGCAAAAGGGATAGAGAAGAAAAGACTGCAGAATGTTCAGCCCTAAAGGGGTCACTTATATCACATACCCATACTCTGAAGCTTGTGGATCATTTCAGAAGAAGGACCATCAACTTCCCTACCACTTTCCAAACTGATCAATCCCAAATTACCTGAGGAAAACCCCTCAAAGACCATTACAAACCCCAGTCCTTGGGGAGAGACGACATTTCATGCCCTTAAGTCTTGATCTGCTCTGCAAAGGATCTTTCTTCCTCTGTGGACCTCTCTCTTCTCTCTCTCTCTCTCTCTCTCTCTCTCTCTCTCTCTCTCTCTCTCTCTCTCTCTCTCTCTCTCTCTCTGTTTGTGTGTCTGTGTTTTCTCACTCCTAATAAAAACATTTCTTCATTAGCCAATCCAATATTCTGTCCTTGAGATTTTCCTTGCTGTTATCTACTGTGTTTGAGATTTTTCCTTCCTTTTAATTATCAAGCTGACAGAGAAAACAAACCCAGTGAAGACACTCAGACAGTAACATCTTTATGCTGTTTGCTAAACAATTGTGTGTACACAATCCTTGCATGTCTGTATAAAGATCAGACATCATACTTGTGTGGTGTTCCTCAGGTGACACCTACCCTGTGTGCTTTAGTTATGTTCTTGGTCTGTAGCTCACTAAGTAGGCAGGGCTCCTGGATCAGAAATCCTTTTGTCTTTTCATTCTCCCCATTGGGAGCTCATGATTCCTTCCCTGGCTTATTTGGATACTGAAATCCTTATGTTTGTATACCAAACCCTTAATTGACTGAGTCATTGTACAAGTCCCTGATTGTCACATTCCTGATAAAAAGGTATTGGTAGTGGTGATTGTTTTGTACATTTGCATGAGGACGAGGAATACTTCATCTTGGGATCACTCTTCATTCACATTAGTGAGACAACCTCCCTGGATGTCTTCTTTCTCAGGCCATCTCTCCCTACAGTTAGGCTTAACTTCTGAGAGTAGTTGTTCCACAGTTTCACATTAGTAAGATTTTTACCACCTTAAGAGCCACATCAAGCCAGCATTATACCTGGGTGGCAGAGGTGACCAGAATCTTCTTTCCACCACACATCAAGCACGTATGGCAAAAATTGTATTTCATATGCTCTGTTATAAGACTTATCCTGTGGCCCTGTAGCACTTCTCTCTTGAACTTTCACTTGAAAATGTTCCTAAATTGTCTCAAATGTTCACTCCCTGACTCTTTGCTGGCTATGCTTGTTACTACGAGTACAACCTTCCTGCAGTAGGCACTCCTTAGATATTTCTCATTCAAGCAACTGAGATGGACATATTCGTAGGCTCAGCGATATCTCTAAGGTTTACTCTTCTCTCTGTCTCTTTAAAATATTCTATTTTGATTTTTGTCTATTGGCAGATATCTACAGGACAAGATTAGTTAGAATTCATGGTTTCAATGCCGAGGAAATAATTTCCACAGTGTTTGTCCATAGTGACCCACCCTGGTCATGAATATGCTCAATAAATGGAGGAAATGAAGATATTGTTACTTCCAAGTTAATATCCATGGCAGAACCTCATTTGGTCTCAAAGTTGATTTCATTTGTCACTTAGTTATAGCAAACATTCTAAACCATAAGTATATGCTTTGGGAATGAATGCAGCTGATAAATATCCAAATGTTAGCTGCAGAAAAAAATGGATGATAATTTAAATTGCTCTAATTGTAGTCTATTTTTATAAAACTTTTGAAATGTTGGCTTGAATATTTGAGAGGCTGTTTTGTAGTTTTTGAATAAAATTCAAATACTTTAACCCTTTGTATGCACTTCTATTTCAAACCACTCTCTTTTTAAGGGACCTGCTATTGACTATTCATTTATTCATTCATTTGGGTGTTTGTGCATTATGTGTGTCTAATTAGAAATGCAGCAGAGTGTGTATGAATGGATGTGAGTACATGCATGCCATGGAGTCTATGTGGGCTTCAGAGTGCAACCCTGTGTGTCAGTCCTTGGCTCTTACCTAGATTGAGACAGTGTTCCTCTATGTTCACTGCTAAGGACAGTTAGCTGGACCATGCGATGCTACCATTCTCCTGAGTCTATCATCCAATTCACCATAGCAGTGCTGAGGTTAGAGATACAAACATTTCTCTATCTGGATTTACATGAATTTTGGGGATCCAAGCCTAAGTCCTCACATTTGTGAGTAGGCTCTTTACCCAGTGAGCCATCTCCCCAGCTTCTTCTTTGCTATTTTATCTGCAGTGTTGGGGTCATTAGGAGTTATTCATTCCATGTGATATTTCCTGTAAACTTTCCTTTCAATAATGCTTCTTATATCTCTTTCAAGTTTACAATGCCATTTTCAACAGTGTCCTATTTCAGGACTGCGATATTGTTCCATTGCCTTGGCATACCCAAAACCATTTAGAAATAAGCAGTTTGTGCCTAATGTTCAAATCACTCCATTTTAATGTTATGGAAGCCAGTTTTACGCATACTTTTTTAACAGGAACATATGACAAATAATATTAAAATGTGTTTGACTTTCTATTATGGTGTCAATACTCGAAGGAACGGAAACATGCTTTATTAATCTCTAAATCCATACCTAATACCACAGCAACTGGTACAGATGTCAGTGCAGCAGGCTCTTGTGTATCTGTATTTAAAACCTCCTCAGAGGCAGGCAACTTGGTCTTTGAGAATGGGTGGAAAATTTGAGAACTCCAAGTGGATAAAGCAAACATATACATAAGTCCATCTCTCATTTCCCCAAATGCATTTCCATTAATGTATTATTTTAGAATAAAATGTAGGACAATCCTGACATCATCTATGACAATCCAATCATCTATGGAATTTCCAGATGTGCCATCTAGCTAAATTTATTCATCAATTTAGAAGTGGTATTGAAGAGTTAGAGATAGTTTCCAAAGTGTTTTCTTTCCCTTAAGACAGTGGTACTCTTTGTGTTCATCTCAAAAGAAATTAAATATTACATAGGAGGATAAAAGAATGATTCTATAAAATTGTCTTACAAAATTAACTGCTTTCATTAGCATATAGACAGTTTTCAATGGAATCTTTTGTTTTACAATTTCAAGCCTATGCTCCATCTTTATGAGTACAAAGGACGAGAAGGCGTCAATATCAGAGCCTGACTGAATTCAAGTCACAAGTTCCTGATTAGCAATGCCTATAAAAATGATATGTATGTTTTGAAAAATTATTTAGAGCTACAGAGACCCAAGTCTGGTGATTCACCTTTAGACATTGAAATGATTGAAGAATAACATAGGATATGGCTGTAAAGACCTCCAACATCCCTTTAAGTGTTCCTGCTTCCCTAAGGTGATGCAAAAAAAAAAAATTCCACTAACTGGCTACTTCATGAAACAGAAGTGAATTTAATTACATTTCTGGAAGCTAGAACCTCAATACGAAGGTATTTATTTCTTCTGAGGCCTCCTCTCTCCTGGGGCTGTGAGCTGTGCTTTGTGGTGTCTGCATGTACTTTTGTTTATGTATGTGCCTGGGATTCTCATTTCTTCATTTGAAATGGTTAGAAGTCATACACCATTAGTTAGAACTCACTCTACAGACTCATCTTTTCTCTTTAAAGTCTATATTTCCAAAAGCAGGAATAAGGTGAACTTCAGCATAGGAGTTGGAGAGAGATAGGATTCAGGAAGTAACCCAGGACATGGTATACCACCAGAAGTTGCTTTTCTTGGGGTAGAATGAGCTATATGATGTGTATAGAAAAGAAGCAAGCTGGCTAAAGTTATCTGGGACTATCATCCTCTGTTACTATAGGGATGAGCAGAGGTACATGGATATCCTGTGTGGATTAACAAGAAGAAGCTGATCATTACACCAGGAAATGCTTTAGCTTAATAAAAAGCAACAGTAATTTTCTCATTCTGAAATCGCCTGTGCTTTGAATTCCATCATGAAGGCCTTAGCTTCAATCAGTCTCAAGATAAGATGCAAGTTCTGTCTACAAACTAATTTAAACTTTACACCCTTTGTAGTAACTAGAAATGCTTTGATCATCTTCTTTTTTTTCACAGTTAACTATAGTTACTTGACTGGGTTTTCAAAGCAAAATTTCCTTTCATGTTAATCATTAAACAGACTTAACATTTCTCTTGCAATCTGTCATTTTGTGTCAATATCTCCATTAAATGCATCTTTTTTTCTTTTATCGCCCATAGGTTAATGACCTACTTGATTTTTATTTGTTAATGACTCATCAAAAATTTCAGGAATGGATCAGTCAACATTATTTGATGGGTTCTGCTTTGTGGGGGAAAGCTCTGTTCAAAAAGAGAAGAATGTTACTGTGGGGAGCATGCCCATTGATGTCCTGTAATGTGCAGGTGACCATTATGATAATCATTTTCTACATGCAAAACGTGGGTCATAAATATCATAAATGACAAACATGAGCTGAAATAACATGTAGGCTCAAGGCTCATGAGAAATATTGCATGCCCTTGTCTCACACTTCCATGCCCATCACAGCATGCTGTCCTACAACTGAGGAAATAGGAAAACATAGTCTTTATAATTGCTCCTTGCTCTTGCTGCAGGGACCGTCCAACTCTGAAGCAAACACTATTATTACCTTTAGTTTCTTCATTCACTGTTCTTAGTTCACTTGTCACTGTGATAAGGTACCATGACAAAAGCAACTCAAAGGTGAAGAGCTTGCTTGAGCTCCCAATTTAAGAGCACAGTCTATCATGGCTTAGAAGTCAAGGCAGTAGGCTCTTGAAGCAGCTAATATTATATCCAACTTATGGAAGGGAAGAATAATAAATGCTATGTTTTTGCATAGTTCAGCCAAAGAAATGATGTTATCTAGAGTGGGAGGGTCTTTCCACCTCAACTAACCTCACTAACATCAGCCCACAATGGCATGCCCAGATGCTTGATTCTAAATTGCATCTCACCGAGTTAACAGCAGAAAAGAATTATCATCTGTAGAGAAGATGAGTTAAAGGTGCCACAATAGAAAAGACATTGAAAGAAACTGAAATCTTAAGAACTCTAGACGTTTTTCTGAACTTAACAACTAGCTTTGGGGAGAAATGGCTGGTCAAGTAAAAGCATTAGTCACCTAGTCTGACAAACTGAATGTGATCTCCAGAACACACATTTCCTATAATTTGCCCTCTGACATACATGTACAGACTTTTGTATGCATAAAGACACACATGCTTGGCACACAAAATCTGTTGATGTAATAAAAAATTAAAGATAAGAAAAGACTAAACTAACTTTACTCATAAACAATTTCAGGCTAGTTGAATAATTACAAAATTATGGAGTAATAAATATGCATATTTATACCCAAAATGTGTGCAAGTGATGTTGATCATGTTTTAAGAGGACATAATTATAAGGGCAATACTTTTATGCCAACATCTTTGTTTTTCCCTCATAAATCTATTTTGAATAATTTTAATTTTTAATTTTAACTGAGACACTAATCCAATCACTTTGAACTAATTCTTTTTGTTGTAATTTACAAAACAAGTCCCCTTAAACCTGATATATCGATACTCCAAGTGCTCAGGGCAACAGTCATTCCTGAAGAAATCAAAAGTCCAAAAGAAACTATTCAAAATTTCTGCCCAAGGACAGGAGAGGCTGGATAATTGACATATAAGAGAACTGGAGAAAGGTGGAAATTATTAAAGATAGAATGGATGGAATCCAGTAGGTGAGAAAAGCAAAAATGAGTAGAGTGAATAAGTACAGCACAATAAAATAATCCACACCAAGGAAATACAATGCAAGGGATTTAATCAAACCTGGAAATTCTTAAGTTGAGTGTGTGTGTAATTTCTTTTCTTGTTGCTATGATAAAATAATCTTAACAAATTCAACTCAGATGAGAAAGGGCTTACTTTAGCTTATAAACTTAAGACACAGTCCACAGTTGTGAGACAGTCAAAGGAGATGGAGCTGAAGCAGCTGGTTCCATCTAATCCATGTTCAGGAAACAGAGAAAAATGAATAAAAGCTGGTGCTCAGCTCACTTTCTCCACTTTATAAAGCCCGGGATCTCGGTCCCAGGAAGTATTCCCACTCACCATTGTGATATGCCCTTCTATGTCAATTAATGTAAATAAGATAATCCCCAGAGGCATGCCCAAAATTTCATCTTCATGGCAATTCTAGATTCTGTCAGTGTACTATTATCAGGAAAAATGATACAGGAGGAAAGTGAACGGGAAGAGGGAAGCAGAGCCAGCAACTAATGATAAGTGTTTGTT
Organism: Mus caroli; assembly: GCF_978045245.1. NCBI lineage: Eukaryota > Metazoa > Chordata > Mammalia > Rodentia > Muridae > Mus > Mus caroli. The sequence continues at coordinate 120,900,117 of NW_028227256.1, forward strand.
AAATTGGCTCTGCAGTTTGTACAGCTGAGCAACCCTGAAAGCTTTGTTTCCTGTTGCTGGGAGAAGTATCTGATTGCATGGAAAGAACTACTATTGTTGAGGAAAATATCCACAAAGATTCAAATAATGTATTAATTTGACATCTACAGTCTAGGTGTCTTACACATACAGATAAGATGCATCTATAAAATAAATCTTTATTGGGCTGTAGATATGAGTGCTCACTGGTCTTTGAGAAAAACCTAGGTTCTGTTCCCAACACTAATGTTGGACAGCTCACAATCACCTGTAACCCCAACTTCAGGGAATCTGATATCCTCTTCTGATTTCCATAGGACCTGCACTCATGTGCACATATCCACAAACAGACAGACAGACATACAGATGTATTTATAAATAAAATAAATACCTTTAAAATTAGATATTTATATGTAAATATATCTTATGAGTAATATATAAATGATCTATTATATAGTATTTTATGAATGAATATACAATGGATAATAAATTTTTGATAATTTATATAAATAGAATATTTGAAAATTTGTTAAAATAACCGTTGGGAACATAGATATAGTATATATATCAAGTCATTATGTTGAATGGATAAATAGTTTGTGATCACTGCCAGATATCAAAGAGACTCAAACCCATAGATTATGGTACTTTTCTGAACATAAAATGCCATGTACACAGATTTTATATTGCACTAACCTATCTTCTAGGCATTGTTATGGGATTTTCTGTACCATGGTCTTAATAAAAATATGTGAAATTCAATGATGTGAGATTCAATATTTATATAATAAAGTATTAGATGGAACTCATAAAAGAAGGAATTGTCACTAGTGTTATGTTTGAATAGAAAAATGATTCTCAAGATGATTGCTTTTTTCTAGTGGTGTGCAGTTGAAGCTGGAGGTAGAATAGTGTTCTGAACTTCAGAAGGGCTTCAGAAACAACTCTATCTACTTATTAAAATTATGTCTCCTGAAGATGTTAATGTAAAATGCACTTTTGAAGAGAGATGTAGGGATCAACTAGATAGTGCAGTGAATGCCATACTTAACATTTCTATTGTTATAACCAAACACCATGACTAAAGCAACTTATCTATCAGTTTATTAAGGGCTTGTAGTTTCATATGGTGAGTTATGGCCATCATGGTGGGTAAATTGGCAGCAGGCAATCAGGCATGGCACTAGAGCAGTAGGAGAGAGTTTAAATTCTTTTCTACAAATAGGATAAGAGGATGTAGAGAAACAGACTACTAGAGTTGCATACTTCCTCCAACAAGGCCACACCTCCTGATCCTTCCTAGAGAGTTCTACCCGTTGGGAACCAAGTCTTCCAATATATGAGCCTATGCAAACCATTCTCATTCAAAACACTACATGGTAGAGAGCACTGAATCCTACAAGCTGTCCTCTGATCTCTATACATGTGCTTTGAGATACTAATTCTTGCATGCACATGGGCACACACACACACACACACACACACACACCTCAAAGTGTAATTTTAGAAATAAATGTTTAAAAATTAATTTATACTTATCTGTATATGTATGCATCTGTGTGAACGTATGACAAATGAACGCAGGTACCTATAGAAGACCAAAGAGGGCTTTCGATCACCTGGACCTGGAGGTTCAAGTGGATGCTTAATTGCTATCATGGGTGCTGGGCACCAAACCCAGATCTTCTTGAATTATAGCAAGTGCTGGGAACCACCGAACCACTTCTCAAGCCCCTTCCTTCACTTTTCAGTAAAGGACTTGGTGTCCAGAGACCATTTTGAAGACAGGTGATAAATTCTGTCAATTAATGTGCAAAGAATGAAGGAAAAAATGAAGGAAAACTGAAGTAAGTTAATGAACTCAAGTATGTTAGTATGTGTGATATGCCTCTCATTTAGAGAGATTTTCTAATGGAAAGTCAATTTTCTTATTATTATTACAGGGCATTCAGTGAGCTTGTGAAAAATAAAAGAATGGAGAGGCAGCCATGTGCAGGGAACATTTCTTATGAGTCTAGCCTTAACCTGAACACCTGAAGCAGTAATGGGTTCACAGTTGCTGGTCAACATTCTTACACTTTGTCCTTCTGTGAGCCGTAGTCACAATATCAAGAGAAGAAATTGGAGCCATAGTTTCTCCTTTATGATATCTGCAGATTTTCTAAAAAAAAAAAAATCTTAAAACAGTGACAGCAATTTATGGTCTGGTCAAGGAGACCATGTTGTATGATAAACAAACCGAAGCATGGAGAAATGCTTCTAACCTCTTTTTACCAGACAGGGCACTGGGCTACATAAAACAGCTCTTCTAAGCATTCTTATTCACTGGGCTTGTAGGATAACTGTAATATCTTTACAGGGAAAATAGAGCCAAGGCAATTTAATAACTCATTTGTATTTTATAACACAATTATAAAAAACTGAAATGATGCTGGGGTTATAAAAGCTGTAAAAAGAAAAAATAAATACACCCAGTAATTCTAATTCTCCCCACTGGGAACCATTATATACATAAAGTCTTAAAAACTATGAAAAATAATAGATTTTGTGTTAGCTTTTATTTCCTGTGTATTGTGTAGATGTGTGTGTTTATTGGTGTCTTAGCTTCAGTTGTCAACTTGACATACCTGAGGAGAGAGAACCTCAATTTGGAAAATGCATCCATTGGATTGGCCTGTGGGCATTTTCTTGATTGCTGATTTATGTGAAGTGTCCCATCACACTTTACTAAATGCCATCCCCAGGCAGGTGGACCTGGACCAATAAAAATATAGCTTATCAAGCCAGAGAAAGGTAGGCACTAAGCAGAATTCCTCAATAGTCTCTGCTTCAGGCCCTGACTAAAGGTCCCTTGGCTTCGTGGCTTGGCCTCTGTCCATGATGGATTATAAACTGTAAACCAAATAACTTCCTCCCTCTTCCCAACTTGCTTTTGGTCAATGTTTTATCACACCAACTAAAGGCAAACAAAAGTAATAGATGTTCACGTACATTGATGTGCAGGTGAAGGCGAACATGTATCTGTACATGCACACACTTGGGCACCAGAAGACCACCTCAGCTTTTACTCCTCCTTTTCTTTAACAGTAATGTCCTTCGAAATCACCAAAAAGTCTAGTCTGTCTAGTGAGTCTCCAGGATTGACCTTGATGCTGGAAATGCAAGTGTGTACCACCATTTTATCAAACTGAAGACTTCACATTTGCAAGGCGAGTACTTTACTGATTGAGCTAGCCACGTGCATCTGCATTATTATAGCAATTTTGTAGTTTTTTTTTTTCTTCACATTCAAATATTTGTGTAGAATCTTGAACTGCTTATAGGATATTAGGGATCTGGAGCCATTGTTGCCCCCATTACTCTACCAAAACAGTAGACATAAAATACAGGCATGAGACTTTGATGGCCAAGTGATGCCAGGCTGTCTTTTCACAGATCTTACAACATCTGTTTTACAACAGAAGCATAACAATATAGATATTCATTTATATTTTATTTTCGAGCAAAATATTCCCATAAAAATACCCTAGCTTCAATTCAGTTAATATCTAAGGGTTTTTTTTTTGTTGTTGTTGTTGTTGTTACTGCCAACAACAGAGTCTGTAAAATGAGCCACAGTCATGAGCAGATGAGCAGATGTGAAAACACTCATCACTAAGGCCCATTCCATTTCACTCCTAGCTCCGTGAGGCTGAAGGTGTAACAGCTCCTGGGAAGAACTTGTCCTAGTAACTACTCCTGTGGCTGTGATAAAAAATCTTGACAAAGGCAACCTAAAGGAGAAGGGGTTTTATTCGATATGGTATTCCATAAGGAAGAAAAGACACAGGGACAGGAGCATCAGGCCACTGGTCACAGCTCATCTGCAGTCAGGAAGTGGAGGACAATGAATGCTGGTACTCAGCTCACCCTCTCCATCTTATGCCATCCAGGATGTGGTGCCCAGGGAAAGATCTCCCCCATAGACAAGATGGGTCTCCTCACATTAATGAATGACCTCCCACCCCAACCCCTTGGCAAGCTCAGACACTGCATTCAGTCAAGTTGACAATTGACACAAGCCATCACATATGTTAGCCTCTGGTGACATCCCCCTTTATAATTTTCACAGGAGATCATGAATCCTGTAGACAAAGTAGGCAATCTGAGTTTGGTGGATCAGCCAAGATTTGTTGAGTCTATCATTATCCCTGTGTACCATCCCTGATTCTGTGAATACAGCCTACAATTCAGCTGTATTAACATTTACAAATGAGGTTATGCGGTCACCATATAGCAGAAACATCACTACCATCAACCTGAATTTCAATTCCAGAATCACATGGTTTTTGTCCATCTACTCACACAGAATCTGCTCTGAGCCACTGTGACAAACTGCTCACTTTTTAATATACCTATCAACTTATCTTTAAACTGATAAGTTTAATTGAGGAGCGAAATTAAGAAATGATAGTGAGTGGTAGTTGGGGGAAGGAAAATTGAGTAGTAAAATAAAATCTAACTCTACAACATTTGTAGTAGCTCTTTGTATGATCTGCAAGCCAAAGAATAAATCTTGGACATTATGGAAACTACCAATGATTAGAAAACGATACTCTTGGTCTCATGTGTTTGGGTTGAAACATCTTCTGCTGGTCCACGTGTTCCAACACCTGAGCCTTGGCTTGTGGTGCTGCTGGATGTGTCATGAACTCATGTGAATGTAGATGAAGTGGGGGCTGGCCTTGAGGGAGGTGTATAGTATATCCCCAGTTCTTGTTTATTCTCTGCTTCCAGAGTGCAGACACAATGCCATCTGCTCCCTGTGCTTCCATCTCTCCCCTACATCCGATGCTACCTTCTTGAACTGTGAGCCCAGATAAACTACTTTCCCCTTCAGATGCCTTATCAGGTATTTTACTCCAGCAACAGTAAAGTAACTTAAGACATATTCACAAATGTTTCACTAATGCATAGTGGTATTCAACATTTGATATTGCATGTGCTAATGTTTTGATTTCCATAACCTAATTACTTGTGGCATTATCTATAACTAATATTTACTCTTTCTTTCCTAAACATTGTATCTTAATGAATTTAAGCAGGCCATTTATTCATAAGGGGAAGGACTCTTTTATTTATCCATACATAGAAGAAATAGATGAACTTGTTTTGCTCCTTTATTAAATATTAGAGAAATAGAGTGGTGGTATGCTTTGGGATATTCTGAATAAGTTTTTATTTTGTTCTCTTTTTGTGAGACAGGGCATCTCTGTGTAGCTCTTGCTGTCCTAGAATTCACTCTGAAGACCAGGCTGGCTTTTAATTCACTAAGATCTGCCTTTCCCTCTGCCTCTACCTCTACCTCTACCTCTTTCTCTGCCTCTGCCTCCTCCTCTGGCAAGTGCTGAGATAAAAGGCAAGTGCCACCACTACCAGCTTCTCTTCTTTCTTTTAGTTAATGTTTCATTGCACCTAATTCTTTTTGGTTTGAGTTTTTTTTTTAATATTTAACTATGTGTATGTATGTGCATTTCTGAACATACACATTTGCATGTTGGATGCAACTACTATGGAAATGAGAATAGTGTTAAATTTCCTGGAGTGGGTGATGAGAATCAAACTTGTGTCGTCTGAAGAACAGTTTGAAATACTAGACATTGAAACACCTCTCCAGCCCCTAGGTTCTGAGTTTTAAACTTTATTTTTTTAATTTTCTTTAGCCATTTATTTTATTATGTATTTCATTAAATATTAGTTACAGATAATGCCAAATGTTTTACTTAGAAAGATAGTAAGAGCTAGGGAGATGGCTCCATGCATAAAACATTTGCTGCTTAAGCATAAGGACCATAGTTTGGCTATTAGAACCTACATAAACCCAGGCAAGCATGGTGACCTGGCCATAATGCCAGAATACACGAGGTAAAGACAGGTGTTTTTCATGACAGGGTGACTAGCTATAGTAGTCAAATTGGTGAATTCTGAGTTCAACAAGAGACCTTGCCTTGGTAAATACAGTAGCAATCGATGGAGAAAGTCACCCAACTTTATTCTCTGCCCTCCACAACCTCCTGATACACTACCACACACAAACATACAAAAGATAAAAAAAGAAAAGAAAATGATAGTAAATAAAATTTACAGAATAGCCATATCTATGGCCACACATATTCACAAGTTTGTTGTTGTAAAATGATTGGGTCATATACTTCTATAGTCACTACCCAAACCAAGCCAACGTTTTGTGCTTAGCATATGCCCTATAGACTGTTAAAATCTTTTTTTGTTTTTCCCTGAGAAAGAATACTACCACAAATTGTCCCATTACTAGAAAAGAAACAGTACTATCTGATGACACAGAGTACTGTTTTCTGCATACTGAATTTTATCTGGCCCTGGATTCTGTTGCTATTGAACTAGTTTTCAGTCATTCATAATTTCCCTCATCCACTTAACTTATGAGTGTGAAGATGCGTGTGCGCGCGTGAGTGTGTGTGTGTGTGTGTTTGTGCACGCACGCACACGCATCTGTCTGTCTGTCTGTCTCAGTGATTCAAAGCAGAACTAGTATAAGTAGATATATGAAACAAATTTTTGGCGTTGAAGTGCAAGTGCAATAGATAGATACTTAGATACTGAATATTTGTTCACATGTAACAGAGCCCAGCACCACCATGTAATCTCCGCAAGGCACTAACATCTGGAATACCATAGGCCACACCTCTTCCTCTCTACTGATGTTTCTGACTTAATTTTGAAGTAAAAATTCACTAAAAATAAGTGACTCCCAAGGGTCTTCCCATTTATAAGTACAAATAAATGGACTCCCTATTGACTGTGTAGGTTAACATTGGCTCCATTGCAAACCCCAGTGAGCTAATTTAAAGACATAATTAAGTAAACAGACCACATAATCCGATAGTCAGTATCATAGTAACAAACAAGATGACTTTTAGACACCTGCCCGTTCATGCTCCTGTTCCAGTGGGGCCCTTTATTGACAGCTTCCTCAGCACAATGTGCTTCTTTACATTTCTCATCAAGATGTTCTTCCATAGCATGATATGCCTTACAATCTTTTTGTACATGGTTTTGAAATTTATTTCATCAATATATATTTTATTAGTATATACTAATTATATATAACAAATGGTTTTGTAACATTTAAAGAGGTTGTTTAGATTCACATTATTTATCTCTGTGTGTATGTGACTGTGTGAGAGAGGATCAGATCCTGTGCAGCTGAATTTTCAAGTGGTTGTGAGTACTTGAAGTGGTTCTGGGAAGAGAACTCTGGTCATCTGAGTGGCAAGCACTCCTAACTGTGGGCCACTACTCCAGCCCCAATACAGCATCTTTGTCTTGGACATGAAATATTAGGCCATACTCACAGATTGCTCTCCATTGATCCCTGCCCACTCTTGTGATTTTTCTTCCCAGCTAAGAACTGTTTTGGGGTCACATTTATTTTTGTTGTTGTCTTTGACTCAGTGAGTTTTATGAAGGTAATTTTTTTTTTTTACTTTTACAAGTGAACACTCATTTGTAAATAAGTTAGGAAAGAAAATTGCCACATTTGTATACATTCCTGTTATTTGACAAAATTGTGCTTAGAGAAAACTTAGCCTCTGGAAAGTTCCTTAAATAATGTGACTCATTAACGTTTGACCAGAGCAAATCAACTCCAAACAACAAATTACACTGCAAGGTTGTTGGGTTTTTCTTTTCCATTTTATTGGAAAACTCATTTATTTTTAAGAGATATCTTTCATTAATCTCACCTGGCATGTCTTTGTGTGTGTGTTTCCTGCAGTTAAAGTTAAACTCTGCCCTTAAAGAGAATGCTCACAAAATTATATATGATGAGGTTGATACAACTCCTAGCTGGCATGCTACAACCTGCTTGGTGAATGAATATTTTTAAGCTGCTTTAAAGTCTTGAATATGAAAATAGAATAAAAATGTGATTACTATCACTATAACCCTGCCAAATTTGTTAATGAGGCAATATTCATTATTTTGTCTGGAGCTAAATTTGATGGTTGTTTTGCAAACAGTAGACTCTAATGATTAACAAGTAAACTGAGCTCAGCTTTATGTTGGGTTGCCTTTTTTGCAGATTCATGCAAAGTTTTCCCCTAGTGTTGGAGAGAAATCAAATTTTACAGTTTCAACTATTACATTTATTTAGTACTGATCCTCAGAGTAGATAAAGTGGAGACGAGTAAGCTTCACGGTGAATATGTATAGTCTCTTACGTTGTATGTTTGTGTAAAATATTTTGTGTGGTGGCATCCATCATTTTAATCAGAGTTTCTAAAATCTTAAAATCCCATGATACACAATCATCTTAGTCTTTACTAATGCTAAGTTCTCTAAATTGCATAGTATGAGCTCTTTGCCCAAAAGATTGGTGATTTTTTTTCTATTTTAAAATGTGTGTGTGTGTGTGTGTGTGTTTGAGAGAGAGACAGACAGACAGACACAGAGATAGAGAGACAGACACAGAGACAGACAGAGACAGGCACAGAGACACAGAGACTGAGTGTAGTATGTATAGAATCCAGGAGAAGGAGTGAGAGGACTTGGAGCTGGCATTGTACGATGTGAGCAGCCCAAAGTGAATACAGAGAATTGAACTCTGGTTCTTTACAAGAGCAGTAATTTTTTAAACTGCTGAGCCATCTCTCTAGCACTAGCTCTTCTTCCCTAATTCAAAGGTGCCCTATGTCCCACACTCTGTAGTGATTCCAATTAACTTCAATGTTAGAACTTATTGTCATACAACCAATAACATATGTTAAATTACTTCAACATCTTACTAAACCATTTATAAATTATATTTTCCTCTGCTTTGTCAAATATTTCAATGATCACAAAGACTCATACCCCACACACTAAGGACTTTTACCATATTATTTAAATTGTGCTCCTTATGGACTGAATATAGAATGATCATGGCTCAAATGTCAAAGGCTTGATTACAGATTGTGGCATTATTGAGAGCTATCTGGGTAAAGATAGGCAAACCTCAGACATGGGTTAATACATGGATGAGTGAGCTATTAGGAGTCAGTATAAGGCTGAATAGAGTCAGGCATTAGGTCTGTGGTGTGTGTGTGTGTGTGTGTGTGTGTGTGTGTGTGTGTGTGTGTGTGTATGTTTGTGTGCGTGCATGCATGTGCATGTGTGTGTGTTTAATCATAGACCCTTTGTTCCTTCACCTTTCTTTCTACATGGCTGCACCCTAGGTGTGCATCTTTCTTTCAACATGCCCATCTGCCATGATGCTTCTACCTTGCTACAGTCCTAAAAGCAGTAACTAAAACTTCTAAAGCAGCAAGCCAACACAGACCTTCCTATCCTGGAGTTCCTTATGCCAAATATTTTGTTACAATGTAAGAGGCAGCTAACCCAATACTTAACTTCTTTGTCCTTGCCACAAGTAAATCTTTGATATTTGCACTTTGAAGTCATTTGAGAAATATGCAAACTGGAACCAGCTTGCATTTTTATTGAGAGGAAAGGTATATTGCAAATTGAAAGATACTAATTTTCATTCCTCTCATCTCCTGAAATCCCTGGGAGACTTCTAAGTTAATAGTTTTAGAAGAGTTTAGATAAATTGGTTGTGTAGGCTTATAATGTAGTGCTAAAGAGAGATAGGGGTATTCATGAGATGATAAGAATAATAGTAATAATAAAGGCAGTTTATGGAGCAGAAAATGAGTGAAATTACAAAAATACTAATCATTTTTTCATATCAAATTCCTTGCAACAAGTACCTGCAGGCAGGGGATATATCTGGCGGTCTTTGGTACACACAACCTTTTTGTACCTGAACTATGTGTTTGACAAGTGCATGTTAACTTGAACTTCATAGTCAAAAGATTAAGAAAGAGAATGGAACAAATACAGTAATGATAAAAAACAAATTACTTATAATGTCATCTACTGTTGGAGTCATGTTTTATACCCATGATATAAGTAAGTTGGTCTCTACCTGAAGAAACTATTTTTTTTTAAATTTCTCTGATTCTAAGGAAAGAGAATCAGACACCTTAGTAGTAAATCTTAACCTTTCCATATAAAAAGACAACATGGACATGTGTTAGAAATAAAAAAATGTAGTGGTTTAAGTATATTCTTCTCTTTATTTTACTTTTTTATTTTTATGTGTGCTTATATCTATGTGTAGATATTTGCATGAGTCTAGTACTCACAGAGACCAGAAGAGGGTGACAGGTACCCAGAAGTGAAGTTACCAGTGGTTGTAAGTGGCCCCACATGGATGATGGACACCCAATTATGGTCCTCTGAAAGAACATGAGATCTGAGCTACTCCTCCAGAGGCTCAGTGCACCACAGCTGAGTCCACACTTCCCAGAGGCTCACTGCAGCACAGCTGAGTCCACTCCTCCAGATTCTCACTCTAGCACCAGATACTCCCTGCAACACAGCTGAGCAACCGTCCAGAAGATGCTCACTGCAACACAGCTGTCTCACCTTTCCAGATGCTCACTGTGGCATAGCTAAGTCATTCCCTCCCAAATGTTGGTCTGAGCTGAGCAGCCCTCTCAGATGCTCCCTGCAGCACAGCTGAGCCATGCCTCCTGTCACACATTCTTTTTTTTTTTAATGTTTTTTACATTTGTTTTGTATGTGTCTCCCTGGTTTTATGTGAATGGTATGGATGTGTAAGTACCATCGTGCACGCATCATCCTGCATGAGTGGAGACCAGAAAAGAATTAGCAGGAGGTCATTTTTGTCTCTTTTTCCACCAAGGGGAGGGAATCCAGGAATTTGGAACTTAGGCATAAGGCTCACTGGATCGTTTACCCTCTAAGCCATCTTTTCAGCTTCTTCTCCCTTATTCAGGATGTCAAAGAAAAATTCATTAGACAAGAAAATCATCTCAGCCTCTGCCAAGAATGGAAAACCTATCCTACACTCGTCATTTTGTTTAACAGTACATGGTTACCTATAATATCTCAAAGCAATGGTGTAAAATTTTCAGCCTCTACATGTCTTCACTTTTGTTTGTTGTGTTATGAGGTCCACAGTGTCATTTTACTTGAAATGCTATTCATAGTCACATGTAAAGAAAGTACAAGTGAGTCTCTTCAAATTTCTTTGTGGGATTCTAGAATGAGAGCCTAGTGATTAAGAATACTTGCTAAAACTTTTGACCCAAAGTATATCCTGCCTACAAGAAATGCAAGGATAGAAGATGGAACAGAGACTGATGGAATGGCCAACCAATACATGGCCCAACATGATACCCATTCCTTGGGCAAGCACCAATCCCTGACACTATTAATGAACTCTGTTATGCTTGCAGACAGGAGTCTAGCACGGTTGTTCTCTGTGAGGCTCCATCCAGCAGCTGACTCAGACAGATACAGACACCCATAGCCAAGCAGTGGATGGAGCTTGAAAACTCTTATGGAAGAATAGGAGGAAGGATTGCAGGTCCCAAAATGAATAGGAACTCCACAGAAATATCAACAGAATCAACTCACTTGGAATACTGGGTGCTGTCAGAGTCTGTACCATCAACCAAAGAACATACAAGGGCTGGACCTAGGTGTCCCTACACATATGTAGTAGATGCGCAGTGGGGATATACAGTGAAAAAAAATAAATAAATAAAGCTTGCCATTCTTACAGAGGATCTGAGTTCGTCTCTCACTACCATTATTAGACGGCTCACAGACATAACTCCAGTTCCAACTGGATCTGTCACCCTCTTCTGGCCTCCACATTCCCTGTTCACATGTGCATATACCCCCACATAGGCAGACACACATATGAAAAAATAAAATTGATCTTAAAATATACTTTGTCTATGTTAAATTTTCTACAACTCTCTGTTATTCACAAAAAATAAACTGTGAACATATGAAGGGAAAACTATGAAGGAAAATACATGTAATAAATAAAATACAATTTTGAGATTCTGGATTAATCTGCTCCATCAATGACTTGTAGTCTATGACTCAGTTTGCTTACTTCTCAATGTGAAGGCAATACTGCTTTTATTAATCAATGGAATTCTAGCTTCTAGGGTAACTGTGAGCAAGAAGCAAAACAGTATTTATAGGATACTTTAAAGATCACTAACTATAGTAAATACTGTAGACAGATGGTTACACATACAAGCCCATACACAACATACACAGGCAGAAGCAAAAAGAAAAATGTACATAAACACAGATATATACACAGGCACAAATACACACACACATGTAAATACACACACACACATATAGGACATGATATAAAACACAGCATGAGAAGACAATTATGCAAATCAAATGAAGTATAATTGTGAATTTTCATTCAAGCTATACATTAATTTTAAATATGTGATCCAGGCATGCAATCTATCTAAGATAACTTCCTAGAAACAGAAAAGAACATATTCTGTATGGTACTGTAAGTGGGGTAGGGTTGATATCAGCAAGAAGATGTTAGAAGTCCTTTCTGCCTATTATTTATATTTCAAAAGTAC